>NC_055996.1:2943204-3543204 GCF_018446385.1 Zingiber officinale | reverse complement strand
TTTGCTCCACGAGTTTGGCGGCCCTTATCTCGACCAGAGCGCCGAGTTCCTCCCTTGAAAGCGCCACCGTCTCGTCCATTGTCTCTGCTCGGATGCAGGAGCGTTCCCACAGACGGCGCCAATTTGATCCTGTCCGAACCAGAAGTCAGCAGACGCTGGGCACGTGACGCTCCAAGGCTCGCTGATGTAGGTCTCCAACTAGTGTCGAGATGCTCCGGCTATCCTGCACAGAAGTCGAGCCGGGAAGGGGATTCCCAGCGACGACCCTCCGACGCTCAAGTCAGGTAAATCACGATGAACAAGGTGGCTCCAGAAGTCTCAGAGTACGTACCAGAATCCTCTGTCGATGAAACCTGAGGTTCTTTATATAGAGCTGTGAAAGGTTTGGGCACACGTACCAAGGTGCATAAGTGTCCTCTGTCCTATCCTAGGTATGCGGCTGTCAGAAAGCTTACCTGTCCTTTCCTAGGTACGCGGCTGTCAGAAAGTTTACCTGACCCATATCGCTACAGTCAAAGCATGCCCTCGATGGGACAGCAGAATCCCCTGTCACAAGATTTGGAGCATGACACACACGTGAAACCTACAGGTTGTTGGAGAAAGAAATCCTCTGGCCATTTCCTTTGCTCCAAACTTGTAGTCCGAGCGGAAAGATACCTAAACATCCGACCGGACATCCGCAGTGGTTTACTTGTGCTTTGTGGAGACTAACAAACAGGGGTGCTTTATGACTGTGATCGGTCAAAAGGTCAGCTCGGCCCATGACCTTTTTAACTGAGCGTCGGAACCCCGATTTGACAGGGTGCCTACCAACTATGAGTGCAAACCGGCCGGACCTTTCCGGGTACTCGATTCCATCGGCCGGCCGGCAGTCCAATCGGACCGGCCCTCTATGGCCGTCCGTCCGGTCGGACCACATTCTCCTCTGGGTGGGCGGCTGTTCCGGTGACTTCCACTTGGCGTTGACTTTGCAAGAAAAAAGGGGGGGGGGCCCGCTCTTACTACCGGATCACAGGGCAAAAAGGAGCAAAAGCCTTCAGATGAACAATGTTCGAAGGCGCCTTCAAGCAGTGAAGGGGGCTTCGTACTGTTCATGGAAGACGCCTTCCAAGAGATGAAGTTTGGTGCTGAAGCAGATAACGCCCAGAATTTACGGGATAAAATTTATCCCATTGGAGCTTGGAGGCTCCTTCAACACCTATGGAAAGCGCCTTCTATGCTCTATTTAAGGCTGCTCGCTTCTTCAACGACTGAAATACAAGTCTCTACACGTCCGATTGAGGTTCTGATTGCTCCGGCCTACTGCTGTGACCCTACTACGACACTGTTGCGCCCGATTACTACCGAGGAGCAGACTGACACCAAGCCAAAGCTAACAATCTTCGAAGGTGTTAGGTAACGAGCTATAATTAAGTTTTAATTACTTGCAATAGGACAAGTGCAGGGTGTTGCACTTGTTCCTTCTTTCTCTGTACATGATTCTCTCTTCCGGAGGTACCGGAAGAGGTTTATAGTGATTTACCCATCGATAGGTTTGCGGGACCTGGGTCTTGGAGTAGAAGTCACCGAAAGATTCGAACCAAGTAAAACTGTCCGTGTTTTTTTTTTTTGCGTTCTTTATTTATTTTTTTTTTCCACTGCTTATACTTTGATTTCAAAATCGAAAAGATGAATTTTTTAAAATCACATGATTCACCTCCCCCCTCTCACATACGTCTTGATCTAACAGCAACATCCTATATCTTAACCACACCGCCCTGCCCCGAGAAGAGCACATGATGCAAGCTTCTAGCATAAGCCCTGTATATTCTTTTAATCACACATTTAATGAGATATTAAACTTATTTATTTCTTATTTCTTAGGAAGAGGCTCGTCGTAAGACCGGCCCAATTAAAAGTTGCCCCGAATTGAGTCGGAGTGGCCCACTGGACATTGAACTTCCTACCTGTCTGCTAAGCCCGGCCTCCAGCTGGTCGAAACCCTCGAACGGCCGCTGCTGGGCTCATCCTCGCCGGCGTTTTATCTTGCTACCACCCACCGTCGAAGAGGCGTTCGCCATGGAGTCCTCCGCGTTCTCCCAGCCCTACTACACCCACTCCCGTCCCTACCACCAGAACCACTCTGCTCCGCTTGTCTACTCTAATCCCGAACAGCGATGGATCAAAACACTCTTCGTCTCCGGGCTACCCGACGACGTCAAGCCCCGAGAAATACACAACCTCTTTCGTCGGCGGCCCGGGTTTGATTTTTGCCAGTTGGAGTACACCGGCCGTGGAGATCAGGTCGCTGTCTGTCGCCCCTTATCTTTAGCGACGCTTTTAGCGATTCTAGGTTTATTGATTTTCGTTTTTTTCGTTTCCTCGTCAAGAAATTCGAGTGAAGTTTGGTTGATCAGCAGCGGGTGCTTTTGATTGTTTTAAACCAGTTAGGACTCCGGGCATCAGGAAAAAAAAATGTCATATTATCTGAAGTTGTCCTTGATTTTTTGTACTGCTAATTTCTGTACTAGATTAAGTTATAGTTTTTTTCTTAATTGCAGGTTGTTGCGTTTGCTACGTTCTTTAGTCATCAAACAGCAATAGCAGCATTGAGTACCTTAGAGGTGAGATCCAGCTCAATATATGAACTCGCTACATCCATAACCTCATGGGTTTTTCTTTATAAAGTTTATTTCTGTGTTATTCTAAATACATTTGAACATACGACCTGCTTGAATAACCTGTTTTGCCCTAATTCATGTAAATTTAACTTGAATTACATTATACAATTCACACATTCCACCATGAATTTTTTTTTGTTTCTTCTCCCTGTTTTTTGGAATATCTGTTAAAATGAATTTTTGTAAAACTGGTCTTTAGGAATGCTCTGATTTCTGAGTATATTGAATATGTTGATTATTGCTTTCCTAACCAATTGAATGTATTAATACCCAACTTATAAAAGAAACTTTAATAGTGAAAATAAAGTCCAATAGAATACTGCTGGTTTCGTGTTCTTCTGGAAAAATGTATTTTTTCCTACATAATCTCTCTTGGTAAAATTTTTAAAGAATTATTTAGAAAAGAATGATTTTTCTAATTAAATTCTACAATTGAAAACGTATAAACAATTTTCTTGAAGCTTGTGATAATAAAAATACATTGATAGTATTTGTTATAATATCCAAAGCCAGGTTCCTTTAGTATTTTCTTGCATTTTTCTTCCTTTTAGATCTTTTTTATACACGGTTAAATGTATTTAAGACTGGTTAATTTGCATTTTTCATTTGTATCCTAAAATTTAATTGTTTATAAGATTTGTCCAATCCTTCTTGCATCCACTCTTGGAGAGTCTCTCTTAATCCAAAAGGATGTGATATACAACAATTATCTTCCATAGAGGTTAATAATAGAGTAAGATCAATATTGTTGATGCTAATACTTGAGGCTCACAATTTCATTGCCTTGGCTTCAGAGCTACAATAAGTGGTGGTGGTGATGATATTATTTTTGGCATATGTTTGTCAATTGAAGTTGTTGTGGTGTGACCGTGTGGTCATGGGTTTGAGTTGCGGAAACAACCTCTTGCAATGTAGGATAGAGCTACGTAGAATAGATTTAATGTGGTCTGACCCTTCCCCGAGATCCTAACGGGAGTTTCATGCACCAGGCTGCCCGTATATGTCAATTGAAGTTGCACTAATGGTGATGATAGTATGTGTTATCATGTCTAGTGGTGGTAGTTGTGATGATAGTAGAAATGGTGAATATTAGGAATATAAAGATAGAGGTTGGTACCTTTCCTGATTGTTTGAGATTTTAGGATAATTAATTATGTATTTCGGAATAATATATTAGTTGACAATCTAATTTAGAGTATTCTTATAAGTCATCTACAAGTGGTCAATTGACTTTCCAAAGAGCATTTTAGAGATGCAGTAGTTATTCTATCGTATTCCCTTTGCTTGATTGTTTCTTGTTAACGATATTACAGGTAGCTGTGTAACTGGACTTGGGTAAGTGTATTCGACATGGGTGCAGATTCAAGCATCCCACACAACTATTTCTAGAAATTCTTAAACATGATTAACAGGGCTATTGGGTGCCACTTGGAGTGTTGATGTCCTTGTGTCTATATCTAACACGGATATGAAGAGGGTAGGTGAAGTCCAAGTATCAGGCAGTGCTAAACAAAGTAACACAAAAATTAGTTATTTGGGATCTATAAGCCATCATTTTGGAGCTCTATCCATGGGCAAACATGTTTTTCTGTCTATGCAAGTACTTGAGTGACAATGAATGATTTGATGATCTCCAACAGACTGTTCTTGGTTTATGAAAACCATAAGCTTTTCTAAACTTAATCAATATACCATGTCTCCTGAATTTTTTCTCCTGACAGACAACTGACTCAATGTTTTTGTCGCAATGCATTGTGATAAATTGCAACAGAGAACTGCACAAAATCTCTAAATTATGTAGTTGATCTTCATTATGTTTGACATCTAAAAATTGCCATTACCAAGTTTAGTTTGAATCTATTTCTATGTTACTTGCATCTTTTCTCTTGGTTATCCGTTTATTTATCTTTTATTTTGCCGGCTGCATATTTTTCAGGGATCTATTTTTGATCCTGAAACTGGAGCTACTCTCCATATTGAGCTGGCAAGATCAAATTCTCGAAAGCGGTCACGAGGTGCATTGGTTGTTCTTGTTAGCAGATGATATAAGTTTACTTATGGAACACCTGAGAATCCCAAATCCAGTTTCCATTGCTCACTTGTTTATATGATTGACAATATAGGAACTGGTGCCTACACAGTAATTGACAGACGGTTGAAGGTTACAAACGATGATCAAGATGCATCCAGTGATGATGGTATTGAAATTTGCTATTTCTTGAAGTTATTTATCGTCCCCTTTGATTTGACATAACACATATCAGACAGTATAGCTCAAAGTTCTCTTATCACATTTTCTAAATTTAACATAAGCGCAGATGACTATAATTGCTAGTTCTGTTATTATCACTTCAGATCCTTTCACATGAACTTTTTGAAGACATGCAAATCCATTTCACTATATGACACTGCTACAGTATGATATGATTCCTCAAGTCATGCATTCATGCTTTTTTTTCACTTCAGGAGATGGTGGATCTGATGAATCACTAGGCAACAATAATGATAATTCCAGTGGCAAGGATGCTTCAGCTGAAGTAAAGAGGTGAAAATGAAGTCAATAACAGGCATTATGATTTTAGTTAAGAGTGCCTGATATATGACATAATGATTGTTTAATGTGTTAAGCATATTTGCAAGCTTTCTGTATACTTCTATGTATTTAACTTTGTTTATGACTTTGTAAAAACAGTGGGGGAACAACTACCAAGTCCAACAATGCTGTTGCTAAATCCAATGTAAGCTGTCATGTTCTTTTTTAATGTTATTTCTACATTTGTTGGTTTCTATAAAGCGCGCAGCATGTTTGGCTTCAGTATTTTACCTAATACATTTTTGGATCAGCATTGCTACCATTGTTGTTTGGTCTGTTTGATAGTATCAAGTCCTTCGTTCACTTATTTTTCTTGTTATTTTTCATTTGAAAGTATTCATTATTTTACCACAATCCATGTTAAAATGGTTATTCATCATTCACTAGCACGACATAAAAATTGGAAGGAGTCTTTGAGAAAGCGCCTAACCACACCAAAAAAGAAAGCAGTTTACAAGCCCAATGAAAACCATCAAGAGAACTGAACATTTCCTATCCCTTCTATTTTTTGCTATTTGGTAGATGGATGTGGTCCAGACACTAATTTTACCATGATACCCTTTTGTTCTATTACCTATATGGTTAGACGTTTACTTGTTATATCTATTATGCAACCTTTATATGGATCTTTCAGTAGGAAATCATCTTGGATCTTGTAAGTTTTAACTTTGGAGTTGTAGTATGCCAACTGAATTTATACTACTCTGTTCAGTATTATGATATGTTGATCTTGTCCTACTAATGACAGAATAGACTTTGAATGTTTGTTCAGGGTAAGTGCTAATGAGAAGTTAGAGCCTACCCAATTTTTTGTGTTTTATTTAAAATAGTCTGTTGGATATTGAGATATATTTGAATACACTCTGTTTTCCTTGTTTAGAACTCTGTTGACTGAGACAACTCGGCGTCAAATTTTTTATTATATTAGTTTTTATCATGGTTGACGAAAAAGATATCAGTATGTGTATATTAGATGTTCCAATATACATATATTGCTGATTCCTCTAATTCTTATTTGATTATTTCGATGTTCGGCAATATGTTTGTGGCTTTTGGTTACATGTTTAGCTTTTTGGAAACCCTTGGGCACATCTGAGATATCAATCAAAATCGTTTTGGCTCTTGGTTTTTATATGGGTGTTGGAAAAAACTGATTTATATGATCATTTGTTTGCTGCAGGTGCATCGAAAGGTACCACCTTGTTCTACATTGTTCATTGCAAATCTGGGTCCTACTTGTACGGAACAAGAACTAAATGGACTATTATCTAAGTAAGTTTTAACTTTTGATCACATTTGATCATGCAACTTTTGAAAGAACAATTCTTTGCATCTTACAAAGATGTGCTATATTTTTGTTGATGATAGTTATGTTGTTAATCACTAGTATGAATCAGTAATTTGCATCAAAATTTGTTAGATACTCTGGCTTTCATATGCTTAAAATGAGAGGGAAAGGCGGCATGCCTGTTGCTTTTGCTGATTTTCTGGTATGTCAGTTTTTTTTATTATTATTTTTATGATATGTATACATTGAATCTGTTTGGCTGCCAGAAATTGTTCCATTTAGTGGTTCACCTGGACTGTGCGTATATCTTTTCACTTTATTTTTACTTTCATATGCTTTGGTTTAGTAAATGTGTATTTATTTTCACTTTTGCATTCCTCCTCTCAATAAACAGGATCTGATAAGGAGTGGTTCACATGCATCAAATCTCAAGTTAATATGATTCCGATAACATTCGGACTAAGAAAAACTAAATATGTTATGAATGACAACTTAAGATGCATAGAAACTAGAAAGGAAAGTTCAAGGCCCCTCGTGTGTGGTGTAGTGGTAAAACACTTAGAGCATCTGCATCAGTTTCCTTAAATACATAATTTACTTTAAATTTTATATTTTATGTAAAAAAACATTTGCATCAGTTACCCTATAAAAAAAAGAGCAGTCCGGTGCACGAAGCTCCCGCCATATGGGGTCTTGGGGAAGGATCCACGCAGCCTTATCCTGCTTTTTGCAAGAGGCTGTTTCCAGGATTCGAACCTGTGACCTTTTGGTCATATGACAACAACTTTACCGTTGTGTCAAGGCTCCCCTTCGCATCTGCTACCCTATCCGTTACCTAAATTTAGATTTTATAAATAGTACTTCTTTAAATTTAGAGAATGAAATCCATTCTTTAAATATTAAAATATCATTTAAATTTGTGAGAGAGAAAAAATAAAGTGAATGGATTGGGTAATGAAAAGTAGATATTACAGGGAGAGAGAAAAAATAATAATAATAATAATAAAAGATAGAGTAAAAAAAAAGATAATGAAAATTTTAGAATAGCTGATATAGTGTACAGTGAAAAATGATTATCTAAATTTAATAAAGTGGATGGTTTATCTTAAATTTTAGAGATGTTATAGAGAAACCGACGTGGATACTATTAGGGGAACAAAATGGGGACAAATATTATGGAGGTAGGCTTCTAAGTGTGCATAAACTGCCCTCTGGATTTATTTGGTAGGCGAATTAGGTGGAAAGGCCGTCTACCTCTAGGATTAGTAGTCAAGCAAAGCTTGGATTATTAAAAAAAAAATAAAAAGAAAGGAAAGGTCAAGGGACAACTCATGTGCTTTGGTATAAAGAAAAGCAGTTTGTCTTTTCACATGGAGCTAGGGATGTGATTGGTGGAACATAATTATGAGAACTACTTTTACCTGATTTCCAAGTCAGTTCTTTAGGTACAGGCCATGATGTGGAAATGGTACGCTAATGCATCAAATCTAAAATTATATGATTCCCAATAACGTTAGGAGGGGTGAGAAAAACTATACATGCTTTGTTAGTTATGAAAATTTTACATGCATAGAAACTAGAAAAGAACATTCAAGAGACAACTCATGGGATTTGGTATAAACAGAAGAATTAGTCTTTTCACATGGAGCTAGGGACGTGATTGGTTGAACATAATTATGAGAATTACTTCTCCTACTCTAAGATTTCTGTGGTTTCTGAATCAGCCACAAGTTAATTTCACATTGGATCTTGTCATGCATAGTTGTATGAGTGAGAATTAGCTGATTTCCAAGGCAGTTCTTTAGGTGATATAAGCTGGTGAATTTAATTGAAATAGGTTTCACTAGTTGGAGTGGTATGTTGGTTTTAAATGGATAGTTGAAATGCAAGAAAAGAAATGCTTTCTGTTACGGATCCTATGATGAATGAACAGGATCTTGAATAGAATCTTAATAATTTACAAAAAGTGTTAATAAAAAATAATACGGCTGGGAGATTAAACTATATTTTTCCTTTCTATTTAACCTTCTTGCTTGTGAGGAAATTGAATAGAATTCTTCCTTTGTATAAATTAAGCATACTGATAATTAAGAAAGTGAGTATCTTAATTCACTTCTTCCGTTCTTATGGTCACAAGCCTTAGTTGTCAGATTGTTTTCTTGGTATAACTGAATGGTAAGCATTAGGATTTAAACCAGCATAATACAGCAAGACGAAAGTGTTTTTTGGCACAGATGAGAAATTTTAAAGCGTCACATGTTCTTAAGGAATGCCTTCTAGAGGTACTATTGATAGAAATATTTAATCCAATCAGAATTTTCCCTGGGGAACGAGTAGTCACAGATACATATCCTATTGTATATATGGATGCACTTTACACATACACTACTAACTCAGATGCAGAGCTGTACCACATATGGAGTTATTTCATGTTCGTACAAAATTATCCGAATCATAAATGGTCCTGTTGTTCTCCTTGTTAGCACTAAATTCATATTGCGGAAAAAACTGCTGCTGTACATTTGCTTGAAGCATTAGATTTTTTTTTGTTAACAATACAAAAGTGACCAAAATAACTACTGTCAGATGCTTGTTTCTTTGATTAATTGTTACAATATTCTACTCCTTTTGCAATCTTTATTCAAGAGAAAGTTTCAATAGGACATTGAATCAGCGAATGCCGCCCTAAGTGGTCTTCAGGACACTCTGCTGGAATCATCTGATCGAGGCGGTATGCATGTGGAGTATCCTTTATTCTTAGGCATCTTATCTATATGCTTGAATTCTTAGGGAAAATTTGATTTCATCTAAGCCCTGCACTCGTAATAGGAAAAACAATTTGGGTTAGCTATCTCAAGTTCATCTGATAATCATAAGAAAAACAATTTTCCTTGGACTTTCAATTCATATCTCTTGCCAACTCGCAGTTTTTCTTTTAGTATTTTTACAAAATTTTTCTGGATATGATTAATATTTTATTGTAGCCAATAAAATATTAATATTTTAAAACTTTATTCATGTAGTCAGTCTTAACTTATAAATCTTATGATTTGTGGGGAAAGTTACATGTAGATACCAAAACTAAAGCTCAAACTGAGGAACTAAATTGAGACAACCTAAACTTGAAAACCAAGCTGTAGGGTGCTAATAAGTACTCTATTTTATTAATGCAACTTGGTTTCCCTAATTCCTAGCATCTCATATGAGCACAATCTTCATCTGAGCGTTTAACTCTCTGCTGTTAGAGAATGTCCTTGACTTAATCTTCAGATATGCAAGGTCAAGAATGAGAAAAGAGTAGAAAATGGATCAAGAACGCCGAATGAAAAGACGAAAACTTGGTTGGTACCCCGAATGATGCGCTTGCTGCATCCACGCACAGTTTCGTCATTTGGCTATTCCAATGTGTTAGGTGTTAATAGGATAATGATAGAACTCTCTATAGCCTTTTGTGTAACTATTTTATTAAGGCATCAAGAAAGCTATCAGATCATTTAATCGATATGAAATTCTGCTGCGTGAATTTTGTGTAGAAGCAATTCAGTTCTGGATTTGAAATAACAAATGTTTTGATTTATGTTCGTCCTCGTGTTTTGTTGCTCCCGAATTTAAACATACAGGTTGGCTGAGAAGATCCTAATTATACGTATCAATTTTATAGCCGAGAATGATCCTTATGTCCTATTTTTCAGTCAAATATCATAAGAATTACAGAAATTTGATGAAACAACTAATTTGTGAATCAGTTTTAAAATCGACTATTAATATGCCGTCGTATTTAATATCTAATTGTCAAATACTCTTTATTGAATCTGTAAATTACACTAGTAGATCTGATCCCCAAAAAAAAGGGGAAGAGATTGAAGAGTTAAGAACAGGAGGGAAGGGAGAGGGTAGGAGAAGGGGGAGCAGGAGTTGACATTTATTTATTTGGATGATTAGCTGAGAAATATTTGTTGGAGTAATCCCAATGGTTCGTGGGACTATGTGTTTTGGTGTTTGGGCAAAGGGTTTAAGTTAGGATTACCCTTGTTATTTGATATGTGTACTTGAGTTGTGCAGGACTGCAGGTGACACATGTGACTCAGGTTGACGGCTTCGGGTCCGGTGAAGGATGGAGCATCCGAGGGACCGTGGACAAGGCAGCGAGGACAAGGGCCGAGGAAAGCAACTTCGAGGCATACGCGAAGGATGGCATTGGGGACGAGCCGCGGGCTTGGATGCATCCGAGGGACGAGAGCCAAAGGAAGTAAGCTTGAAGGCAAGAGGTCAAGGCTGCAAAAGAAGAGTCAAGTGAGTCGTGAGGGTACGAGTGCATGAGAGATTGTACTCGGAGTAAAATCCTAGTTTTAGGGTTTTACTGTAGCGGCACTGTAGCAGTCAATGTAGCGCATTGTAGCAGTTACTGTAGCGTACTGTAGCAGTCGACTGGTGTATGGACCAGTCGACTGATGCACTGTAGCAGAGAGCCGTTGAGATAGCCGTTGGGCTGGCACCAGTCGACTGGTAACGGGCAAATCAGGTTCTGGTTTGTTCCAAGCTCTATAAGAAGGAGCTTGGTATGGCCGGCCAAGGCGACGAAATTAGACTTGGTTAAAGCCTAATTAGTAGTCACAAGAGTTCTCAAGTGTTTGTGGAATCCAAGAGGTCTTGGTGTGTTGTGGTGAGGTTTCTCCACCCACAAGGAGCGACTTGAGATAGCCGGAGTTTCCGGGGACTAATCCACCGAAGGATCGGGATCGCCCACCTTACGGACAGCCGTGGAGTAGGAGCATCATCTCCGAACCACGTTACATTGACGTGTATTGGTTTGCTAGTTCTTTTCTTTGTCTTTAGCTTTCGTATTCATTGTTTTAGTATTTGTATTTCCGCTTGCGCACTAACGAATACGTAGGAAGCGAGTTTTGGGGGTGCCGTCTATCCAACCCCCCTTCAAGCCGGCCACCGATTCTCCAACAAGTGGTATCAGAGCGAGGACGCTCTCCATCGGACTAACCGCCGAGAAGAGCAACGCATAAGAAGATGGCCGGGTTGATTGTCCCTCCAAAGTTTGAAGGAGGAAGCCTTGGGGACATCACATTTTGGATGATGAAGATGGAAGTCTTCTTCAACACGGATTGGGACACCATGATGGTGATCAAGTGCCCGTTTGAAGTCCCTAAAGACAAGAAAGGGAAGAAGCTCCGAACACGACATTGGACGGAGGAGCAAACCTCACGATCGGAGGCAAACTCAAAGGTAATAGCAATTTTAATTGATTTAGTGCCTTCTAACGTGATAAGTCGTGTAGGTGAATACAAGAACGCCCACGAGTTGTGGAGCAAGGTAAAGAAAGTTCTAGGAGAACTTTTGCCTACACATGATGAGATAGAGCCCAAGGAGATGGGCTTAGTAGCTCAAGAAGAGGAGGAGGAGCAACCGGAAGTTGAGTCATGCTCAACATCCGAGGAGGAGAAGCAAGATGAGGCATCATCTACATCCTCAAAGGTTGAAGATGAATCCAAGACAAGTGAAGAGGATGAAGAAGAGGTCTTGGAAAAGGTCAACCTAGTGAGCACCTCCACCGAAGCAAAGTCAAAAGATCACATAATTTGCTTCGGTTGCAATGAGAAGGGACATTACAAGAGTAGATGTCCTTTGCTCAAGAAGGTAAAACCTAAACCCACTCAAATTATTTTAGATATTAATATGGGTTGTAGGAATGATGGTGCCAATAAGAAGAAAAAGAAATGGCACATAGTGTGCTTCACGTGTGGTGAGCGAGGACACTACCACACCAAATGCCCAAAGAAGAAAGAAATCAAGAAGTTGGCGCATTTGAAGAAGGAGGAGAAGAAGTGGAGGAAGAATGGAGGCTCATGTCAAGGGGGAGCTCCAAAGGTAAAGGGTAAGGTAAACCCTAGTTTAAATTTGAATTCAAATTTAAACTCCTCCATGCATGTTAGAAATAATTCTTATTATTTGCCCATGCATAACTTCGGTTTCAAATATCATGATAGGAATAGGGTAAATGTCGATCAAAACCCTAGGAGACCTATGCATGATAGACCTAGGCAAGTTAAATTCTCATTACCTAAGGAGAAGAAAGTAATAGAGAACCAAGGCATTAATCCCAAGAAGGGGAGACATATGCCTAGAAAGGGTAGATATAGGAATGTCCAAGGTGGACATGTTGACTCTAGGTTTAGGAACCTAGAAAGGGAGAATCAAGCTTTGAAGGCAAAGCTTGATGGTTTAGAGAAATTCCTTAAGAGATTCACTATAGGATCTAAGGGATTAAGTATGGTGTTGGGGAGTCAAAAACCCAACAATGATAGATCGGGCTTGGGATACCGATCTAGTGTCTCCAAGGTCAAAAGGAGACCATGTGCTAAGGTGGCACATGATAAGGGCAAGGGAGAGTCCTCCAAAGCTAAGGGAAAGTCTTATGCTAGGGTTGCATATGACTATAGCAAGGAGAAGCCAATAAATGGCAAAGGAAACTCATTTAATGGTAAGAAGAAATTAACCAAGGACAAGGTGTCCAAGGTTAAAAAGGTTAGGTTTGTAGACCAAGTGTCACCGGAGGTGCACCGATGTGACCTAGTCATTGTAGATGAGTCACCTAGGGAGGTGACTAAGGTAAAGAGCTCTAGGAAGAGCTCCAAGTGTCAATTTGGGACTCATGGCCAATGGATCTCAGGTGGGTACTACTTGGGAGTCTAGAGGAGCCATGGAGTGTGCTAAATGGTTTAGAGACGGACTTGAGTCTCAAAACTAGGGTTTTGGCACAATTGGATTGTGTTTCATGCAAGAAATATGACAATTGGGGTCATATTGCATGATAATTGGTTTTAGATGTATAGATGCCATATAAACCAATGCTAGGGATGCATTGTGGGTTGGTATGGGCAAATACATCAAGAGGAAGCCAAAACTAGGACTTTAGGTCAAGGTTCAATTGAACCATTGAGCTAGTTTTAGATTTTGTGTCAATCTTGGGATTGGTGATAGATATATTTTGTAATATATTTTTCCCAGGTGGACACTGGTACAATAGACCTCTCCACAAAATTTGGGAATTTTTGGAGGTCTAGGGAATTTCTGGTGCATTTCTGAAGTTGGCCTGAAAAGGCTGATTTTTTCAGAAATATGGTACCAGTCGACTGGTACAGATACCAGTCGACTGGTAACAGTATTTTTGAGCACAGAATGTTTCTGTAAGCTCATTTTGACGACACCAGTCGACTGGTACCAACACCAGTCGACTGGTAACAGTGTTTTCAACCACAGAATGTTTCTGTAAGGTTGTGTCGAAGGGGGCAGTCGACTGGTACTTCTGGCAGTCGACTGATACCAGTCTAAAAGTGTTTTCAGCACTGAATTTTGACCGGGTCAGCTCTTATATGTGTATGAAATCCATGGGGGATTAATACATGAGTTTAGGGTCAATTTGGATGACAAGTTTTCAACAATTGGGATATTGTTTGAGAACTTTTTGGATGTTAGGCAAAGGGGGAGAAGTAAGGTTTAGTTGGGAAAACCTGAAAGTGTCTTTGAGTAGGGGGAGCCTTGGGATAGGTTCTTAAAAAAATCCTAGCTCAATGGGGAGTTTAGGTGTAGGGGGAGCCTTGTGAAAGGTTCCAATGCATGTTTGCATTTTGATTCGGCGGTTGCCAAGTGTGTAGCCTTGACAATATAAGTCCATTCGGCGGTTGCCAAGTGTGTAGCCTTGGCAATGTAAGTTCATTCGGCGGTTGCCAAGTGTGTAGCCTTGGCAACGTAAGTCCATTCGGCGGTGTAAGTCCAAGTGTGTAGCCTTGGCATCGTAAGCCCATCTGTTTTAGCATGTTTGTTTTGCTATTTGTTTTCCCTAACTTAAACGTATTGCCAAACACCAAAAAGGGGGAGATTGTTGGAGCAATCCCAATGGTTCGTGGGACCATGTGTTTTGGTGTTTGGGCAAAGGGTTTAAGTTAGGATTACCCTTGTTATTTGATATGTGTACTTGAGTTGTGCAGGACTGCAGGTGACACATGTGACTCAGGTTGACGGCTTCGGGTCCGGTGAAGGATGGAGCATCCGAGGGACCGTGGACAAGGCAGCGAGGACAAGGGCCGAGGGAAGCAACTTCGAGGCATACGCGAAGGATGGCATTGGGGACGAGCCGCGGGCTTGGATGCATCCGAGGGACGAGAGCCAAAGGAAGTAAGCTTGAAGGCAAGAGGTCAAGGCTGCAAAAGAAGAGTCAAGTGAGTCGTGAGGGTACGAGTGCATGAGAGATTGTACTCGGAGTAAAATCCTAGTTTTAGGGTTTTACTGTAGCGGCACTGTAGCAGTCACTGTAGCGCATTGTAGCAGTTACTGTAGCAGTTGACTGATGCACTGTAGCAGAGAGCCGTTGAGATAGCCGTTGGGCTGGCACCAGTCGACTGGTAACGGGCAAATCAGGTTCTGGTTTGTTCCAAGCTCTATAAGAAGGAGCTTGGTATGGCCGGCCAAGGCGACGAAATTAGACTTGGTTAAAGCCTAATTAGTAGTCACCAAAGTGCTCAAGTGTTTGTGGAATCCAAGAGGTCTTGGTGTGTTGTGGTGAGGTTTCTCCACCCACAAGGAGCGACTTGAGATAGCCGGAGTTTCCGGGGGCTAATCCACCGAAGGATCGGGATCGTCCACCTTACGGACAGCCGTGGAGTAGGAGCATCATCTCCGAACCACGTTACATTGACGTGTATTGGTTTGCTAGTTCTTTTCTTTGTCTTTAGCTTTCGTATTCATTGTTTTAGTATTTGTATTTCCGCTTGCGCACTAACGAATACATAGGAAGCGAGTTTTGGGGGTGCCGTCTATCCAACCCCCCTTCAAACCGGCCACCGATTCTTCAACAATATATACTCTCTCAACATTATCTCCATGGTGTGATGGTGGGGTGGCTAAGGATCATAGCAGTCAATGATGTTTGATGTTCAGAATGAGATGTTCAATGATCAACAACGATGTTCGGTAGTCGTCGTGATCATCATCCACACTGTCACTGATGGTCAGCGTAGCGAGTCTGGCAATTTTATGATCAGCAGTCAATCCTTTTATCCTCCCTAATCCAACCAAATTTGGATGGATCAACTCATCAACCACGCTATCTGTAAACCAAGTCCATAAGTCAATGCTTAAAATACCCATTGATGCTGTGATAAAAGGGCCACTAAGTACGAAGCAAAGGACAGAGATAGCAATCGACGTGGACGTCAAAGTCAAGGTGATCAACGTCAGGATGTCAAAGGGCTCACCTATGGTGGCCGAGCGGAGGTCGACTACAATAGCCGATCGGTGCGGACAATGTCCGATCGGCAAGACACTTATCCGAGCCGACCCTCGTCCAACTCGGAACAACAAGGCAAGATTGCCAGACGCTCACTGCAGATCGATAAAATGCTAAGGTCACCGAAGCACTTGTCCGAGTGGAAAGAGAATAAGCTACTATACCCAATCACCACAAGGAAGAACAGTCGAGGTCGACCGAGCGGAGGTAGGGTTGTAAACAAAACGAGTCGAGTGAGTTTTGGGGTGTTCAACCTTGTTTGATAAGGTAACCGAGCTGAGTCAAGCCGAGCTTAAAATGAACCAAGTTTTTGAAATGATTATTCAAGTTTGACTTAGTTTATTTTTTTATGAGCTTGTTTGAAGCTTGGTTTGAGCTTGACTTGTTTAGATGTTATCGAGCTCTCAATTCAATCTTGGCTTGAGCTTGGTTTGAACTTGGCTTGATCTTGGTTCAAGCTTGGCTTGAGCTTAATTCAAGCTTGATTTGTTTAAATGTTACCAAGCTATCAATTCAAGCTTGTTTGATTATTTAAAAATTTTAATTGTTTGATTGATTATTGAGTTGATAATTTAAATTTATTTGTTTATTTTATTTTATTTTATTATTTATTTAGCATATTGAAAAAAAAATTATTAATGAATATGGTTCATGAACATTGTTCACAAACATTAACGAGCTGAACACGTGTATTCAAGTTTGTTTGTTTAGTTTAACGAGTTGTTCAAGCTTGTTTATTTAATTAATCTTATGTATATTGAACAAATATAAATAAACTCTTACCAAGCTGAACACCAAATTTGTTCACGAATACTTGGTTCATTTACAGCCCTAAGCGGAGGAGTCTCAGCCGAGCGGCTACCTCAGTCGGCAGAACAGCGGGATCACTATCATATCTCTCAATATCTTTCTGGAAGATAGTACGACGAAAATTTCTACTGTCTTGTCAGGGATATGCATGCTCTATTAAGATACAGTGTCAGAGACACTTTCCTGACATGTCCTTTCATAGGACAAATTGGAGAACGCGCCCAGGCCAATTGGAGAACATGCCCATGTCTCGAGAGAAATGCGCACATTGCACACTCGAGTACTATATAAAAGGAGTCTATACACCGGCGGAGGTACGCGTTATTCACTATTCACACCTGTGTCTACCGTTGCTTCATCTTTTTCCTTTTTCCGATAACTGACTTGAGCATCGGAGGGCCAACGCCAGGGACCCCTTCCTTGGCTCGGCACTGACATTTTTTGTGTTATAGAGCGGAGCGAAATCTACATTCAATCAACACGACAGTCATATCCCCAGCTTACCATCTCTCCAATTTTCAGACAAGATCACCCATCATCCTTATTCTCTACATCAAGATTAACTTCTTCCATTGCTCTGGAGACGAGTGAATCCCAGGAGATCAAAATGTTGGATTGATGCAGTTCAGTGGTCCTCATGCAGTAGCAACTAATGCACGAACCTGAGGGATTGATCATGTTGCAATCGGTCAAGGCATCACTTACGTGCTTATAGTTTTGCTCTCTTTGCTATCCAATTTGTCAGGGGGTTTCAAGCTTCACTACTGGTCTTCTCATAGCTCTTCTTCACCTTACACTGGAATCAACAACACATCCCAACAAATCAAAGTTCATTTAGGAATACTTTATTTGTCTAAACCCCCACTCACTATTCATTTAACATTAAGGAAGTTCAGTGCAGTATAATTCTCCAACATTGTTACAAACATCAGAGAAACCCTATATAGCAAAGGCAAAATACACGTGGTGACGTTAAAGATGTCGACAAGCCACCAAGTTATAAAAGATATGGTCTTGAATGCAATAAAATGTTTACAAAGAATTATATGTTGGATTTGTGGGGCAAACAAAGCAACATACATAATTACTGAAACGTATAGCACTTGGTGAAATGACCTAAATCCTATTATTTTAGAGTCTGCCAGCTAATTCCACTTACAATTCTACTTAAAACATCAGCACGCACTTTTGAACGTCTATATGGCATCAAAATGCAATCTGCCACCCGATTGAAATATACATATGGTGGCTAGCTATACTCAGATCCGACAATAATAAGCTTAATAATAATTTGTTGGCCAGCATGGTAACAAGAGGATGCATCAGGCACAGATTTGAAGGAGCATTCTGGATGCTGTTAACTAACCTCGACAACAATGGAGTGTAAAATGAGAAAAGCAAGAAGGCCATGCGAACCATGTTCTGTGAGCTGCAATTGGTTCAGCTTTAGGAGATTCCACCTTCGGAGCAGGCTCTGCTTTCGGAATTTTTGATTGTGTCGGAGAATTCGGCAATTCATCTTTTCTGGGCACTGGGTGCACTAAATCACCTGCCAAAGATCCATTTCTTTCTTCTGTCAATCTGCAACAGATTACCTTAGAATATCAAAATCATTTTTTCTTCATATTTCACGTTTAAGAAATAGGTTTGTTTAGAGGTACAGTTTTGGTTGCTTAAGGATCAGTGGGTTCGATATTTATTAACTGCAGATGCATCACTAAAATATTTGCTGACCAACTACCTTAAAGTTTTCTTTTTTGCTTAGCATTATACAAAAAATAGTGAGCAAAAGGAGATAGTTACAACATAAGTTATATCAGGTTCCATCATCTCTTGGTTTGCATTTTAAATAATATAGGTTTATAACCTTGTTAGATGCATGTAATATATTGAAATCTTGGCAACTTTTTGTGACAAGGGGTAGAAGGAGAACATACATTGGAAATGCAAAAGATCGAACACTTCCACCATCAGAAAACTGAGATGCACTATCGGAATGAGAAATGTGCTCCGCAATAATAGGTTTTTGTCTCATGGACTTCTCCTCAGCGATTGGCTTCACAACATTCTTAATGGATTCAGCATCTTTTAATTCAGATTCAATTGTAGGTTGTACAGATTCAGGTCCAAAACTCTTTGATGGACAGACATCCATTTGACTGCCATGGAGACCAGTCAGATCTCCAGACTTTCCCAACTGGATACTAAACAATGATTCGTTAGAAGCTACACTCCATTCCAATTGTGAAGTGGTTGTCCTAGTGAATATAGAAGCAGGTATCCGGTTTGGATCTGGAACATCATATCTTCCCATTAACTGAACTGGAGGAGACTCCTTTATCCCGATCTGGGCATCATTATCAAACCCAGGATTAGTGCCAGATATATGAGGAGATGGTTTTTCAATAGGCTCTTTACTTGGAAAAGTAGTTGTACTCTTGTCCAGTCCTACAATTTTAACTTCCTGCTGACTAGAAGATTGTAGTCCTTCCTTGAATTGTGCATTTGCTCCATGAGAAGAATGTACATCCTTTCTTGGAATCTCATCAGGATGCTTGGTATGTTGTTTGTTGAGTTCACTTGTATGCACTTGGAAGATGTCTTTTCCTAATAAAGTGCTTGAAGGAGAGGATGTTGAGCATGATTTTTCTTCTGTGTATTTAGGAAAATTTTCTTGCTTGAGCAGATCACGGTCACCAGCACTAGCAACGGCTTGAAATCCGGCATTTTCATGTTCCACAGTTGCATCTTTTTTTCCAGAACTTGCTTTCCTGTGTTCCATATCCAAAAATAAGTAAGGTCTAAAAGTTCTATACCACGACATCACAGGATATCTCAGTTCTTGTCAAGTGAGCAATACTGGTAGAATCCAATCACTGCATATATGTTATGATATGCAACAAAAGGTAAAAGTAGAACCAGATTACTTGCTTATATACACATAATTATAAATCACATAAGAAATATCAGAAACTTAAAGGATTTAACTTTGATATTTGGGCTCTACATCTACCCTACTGGTAACTGTATGTCTGTATTAAACACTGAAACTCTGTATCAAGTATCAACACTTGACAACCAAATTGATTATGTGTTTGAGATTTTAGAAAAGACACATTCGAGATTTAGATCTACACCTATATAAGATACCAACAGCCGACTCAAGAGTAACATAGCAATTAAGAATTAATATCATTGGCTTGTATTTTGTGCCCAAGTTTCAATTACACTTGAAGACCAACTGTTTGGATGGTAACAAACAAAAATATATAAAGTGAGGATTTAACCATATTCCTTAGGCACTGTCACAAAAAGTTGAAGACAATCAAACTCCGAGTTTGTAGGTAGATTGGATAGATCACAATGAAATAAAAAGTTCAACCATTGAATGCCAGAGAGAAATGAGAGATGTTTATCAAGGTACCTGCTATGAAATCATAAATTCTTATTCAATATTTGTCGTACTTTCCAAAACTTTCTGAAGATATGTGTATCACAATGCTTGCTTGAGTTGCCCTAGTTTTTCCTTTTCCAAAAGTATTGTAAAGTACCTCTAAGTTGACATTTCCTAACCATGCTTGCACTCTAACAAGTCTTTAAATAATCTAAGCCAACCCTAAAACATATGAACCATTATTTTGAGCTCAAGAATTGAATGCAGGAGATACATATCAGGACACAAGGCACCAGTATCTGCGTCATGTTCCTGCAAGAAGGATCGAGTCAATGAGTGGTGGATCTTGGCCAACAAATGTATGCAAGCATTTCTGGAGGTTATAATTTGGCACTGGTGTGTTTAGTCCTTAGATAGGGCACAAGCCAAACCCCAGATCCAGATTAGGCTTGGAGTTAGATTCAAGATATCCAAGACAGCAATAGAAATGAACAATTAGCAATCGATATTAGATGGAATCTCAATCAGATGATTCCGAAATTTACCTTGGAAAAGGAGTAAATTTTAGCGAAATCCAAAACAACGAACGCAGAGACAATCTTCTCTTCGCCTTCGTTCCCATCTCCCTGCAATCCGCAGCGCCGACCCGGACAGAAGAGGATACTGCCTATAGTTGGAAAAGGAAGAAGCGTAAGGAAATCCGTCGGGACTAATTTAAAGAATAAAAAACAAATCTTTGCCAAAATTAGAAGCAGGGACACCGTGGCGCAACCCTAGCCCGGACGGAGAGCATACTGATGCCCTAGCTTTTGCAACAAAGCTCGCTAGTCTCCTTTTGCCCTCTTCTAGGCTGTCCATTTGCGTCGCCTCTGATGCGGTTGCAACCGCCAGAGCCTCTGTGGCTGTCGACAGGAGGAGCAGCCTAAAGTAAGACCTTCCTACATCGCGCTGCCACCGCCGCCGCAGTCTCGCCGCAGAGAGCCTGTGGTATCGCCGGCAGCGCCGAAAGCTGTCCTCCAGGCTACTGCCGCCTGTAATGATGAAATTAGCGAGCATTCAAACGTCATTTCCATCGCCTCAATTTAGATTTATTTATATACAATGTGTATTTTGAAAAATAAATAAATAAATAAATAAAATAGGAGTCCGTCGGAAAATCCAACGGTACCAAACAGCATTCAACGTGAATTTGACTATGTGATTATTTATAATTATCCAGAATAAAATATAATTAAATTTAATTTAATTTAATTTTTAATAATATAATAAAAATTTAGAGGATTTAGTGTATAACTTATTATAGAAAATTATACGATGTCAACTAATAAAATAAAACAAATATATATATATATAAATAATAATAATGGTGCTATATATATATATTTAGATAACATTTTAGAAAATTTTATTATTTAATTTTGTTTGTTTTTAGAATAATTTTATTGGGCTTTAGATTATATCTATTTAGTTTATCTAACTTATATTTATAAGTTGATTCAATTAACTAAAATTTTAATTAGAAAATTAAGTTTTTAAAAAATTCTAATTAAAAAAGTACTGTGATCTTCTCTCACGCATGTTATCGGTTGAATCACCGCCCACCGAGTGGTTGTCACCTCCAGCCCGACGAGTTGTCTGCCACATTTGGTGATTGTGTTCAACGGGTTTCGTGTGTGTAAGTATCCCGAGTAAATTTTGATGTGATCAAATGAGTTAAGTTAGCTTCTGTGGCCTTTTGATCCTTGTGTATAAGTGTGTAGAAATTTATGAACACAAGAAGTCAAGCAGAAGACACAATGGACGAGAATGATGACATGAGAATTGAGTCAACGAACTCGGTGCATCAGAGAGCTAGACGAGAAGCTGTAGAAGAGTACATCGGTGGAACGAAAAGGACGCGCGCAGTGCATCAGAGGGACAAGAAGCCAGAGTAGAAGACTGCTCGAGGAAAAGATCGGAGTTGGATTCAGGTGAGCACAACTCTGGAAGGCCGAAGGATCACCCAAAAGACCGGAGAAGGAGTTAGCAACCGGAAAAGGCTCCTGACTGTCAACCTAAGGTTGATTACTCCGGGAGCTCGGACAAGATGGTTCTAGCACCCAAACCACTAAGGTGCCTCACAGTCGCCTTGTCGTAGTGTCGTTGCTGTGGATCACCTTCGGGTCCACGTGAGCAACGGTCCGAGCTCCCGAACATGGTCCAGAGTTCTAACATGGTCCATATGCCCGGACATGGTCCAAGCGCCCGGATATAAAAAATTTCATCTTGAAGCCAATGCGTGGAGATAAAGTTTGTCGCGCTGGGGGTACTCAGAGAGGGTCCAAGCGACTGGAGTTGCCACATCAGCAAATGACTAGTTTCGATCAGTGTGTTATAAATAAAGTTTTGATCTTCTTTTTTCATCAAAACACTCTGTAATCTTTCTTGTTTCAAAGTTATGTACTCTTAACGCTGTAAGAGGGTTCTCTGCCTTCAACAAAGGAAAACTTTCTACTAGAGCTTTAACTATCTTGGATTAGCAACATTCTTAGTCAGAAGTGTAGCCAGGATTTAAAGTTATCTGAGGTCGCTGGCTGACAATAATTAATACAATAAATTAATTAATTTAAAAATAAAAATAAAATAAATAAGTATTCAACAGCAACCAGAGAAGTAAATATATTATTAAAATTATTGATGCAGTAATGATGAAGGGCCCCATTCCACTGCCACGGTGGAGGTCAAAGTCAAGGCGGCCAACGCGTAGATGGTATCTGCCGATCAGGTGAACCATGCCTCGACCGGGGAGAAGGCTCCGATCCGTCGTTGCCTTCGGCACGGGGAGCAATCAAACAACCAACGCTCAAGGGAGACAATGTGCAGAGGCCGAGCCGAGCGGCTACCCGGCTTGGCCAGACAGCAGAGTTTGATGTGCAGGGTTCAACTTCGGCCGAGCGGCTACCCCGCTCGGCTTGGCAACAGGCTTCGACCGAGCGACTAACCCGCTCGACCTGGCAACAGGGTTCAATCGAGCTGCTAATCCACTCGGCTTGGCAACAGGCTTCGGCCGAGCGGCTAACCCGCTCGGCCTTGCAGCAGGCTTCAACAATAACAAAGTGGGCCTTTGGTCAAGCAAACACACTAAGGTACAGCGAGATTCCGGCAAACCAGACGGAGCGCCAGGGTGGCGGAATTCAATCCGAGCGGCCAACTCGCTCGGCCTAGCAGTACACTCCCGAGGATATCCAGTGATATCCTTTTGGGAGTTGGTGTCACTGACACCAGGCATGAGCTGTCAGAAGATCGTACGACAGAAGTTTCCATTGTCACTTCAGAGATATGCTCGGCCTGTTAAGGTACTGTGTCAGGGACACTTTACTGACAAGTCTTTTCAGGGAAAACTTTGAGAAGCGTGCTCGCGCGCTACAGGAGGTTTATATAAAGGGGGGTCTAAGCATCGGCGGAGGTATGCGATATTCACTGTTTGTGCTACAATCTTCTTGTTGCTCCGCCTTTATTTTTCATCGTCGGTGACTGACTTGAGCGTCGGAGGGTCAACGCCAGGTACCCCTTCCCTGGCCTAGCACTGATGTAGTCTATGTTGCAGGTCCGAGCGGAGTCCACAGGAGGTCAGCATGAGCACCACATCCCCAACTTTCTGTCTCTTCGACTTTCAGACAAGATCATATTTGGCGTCGTATGTGGGAACGTCACCTACATCCAAGCCGAGAAGATGGAGGGCACTGGACGATTCACCACCGTGATGCTCACACAAGAAGATCTCAACATGCTTGTGCAAGCCCGAGCGCGAAGTTGATCAAGCAACAACAACAATAGGCGTTAGCCGATCGGTAAGCGTCGCAATCTGCAACATCGACGGTCGACAGACGAGCGGGGCAGGAAGACCGAGCGAAGCTAATCTCCATATGGGGGCAGAACAGAAGGTCGACCGACACACACGGTGAAGCGCCGCCCGCGCCGATCCCCTTCCATCGCGCTTTGTTCCAAACCCCCTCGGAGATAGCCCAGGCGAATTAAGAACGGGGATCATCTTCGGATGATGCTTTCGTTTGGGACGCATGAAAGGGCAAGGCGCCCCGAAGCAGCGCGTAGCCCGAACGGATCAACCGGCAGTTCTCAGATGGGATCTTACAAAACCCTCTGCCAAGGCACTATACCCCGCTAGCGATCAGGACCTATAACAGATTGACCGATTCCGATGATCATCTGGATCGGTTCGACAACGAAGCCACGCTGCACTAGTATACGGACAGAGTGAAGTGCCGAGTCTTCCTCACCACCCTCGCTACAACAAAAGTGACTTTTCGCGGCACATCATCAACGACGCACACTTAGAGCACGCCGTTAATAATAGTTTTTATGGCGCACCTAATTATGTGCGCTGCGGATAATATAATACTTATACAAACGACGGCGTGCAAAAAAAATATGTTGTTAATAAACTTTTCTACGGCATGCAGAGTGCGTTGTTAAAACTTAATATTAACGGCGTGCGGAGTGCGCTGTTAATACTTGTTAAACATATATAAATTACAACGTGCAAAAATATATGCTGTCAATAAATATTATAAAATTTTAAAGGCGTGCAATGTGCGTCATTAATAATCTTCAAAATTTTCTAATACATCTCACCAAAACACCTAGTCTCCCTAATTATTTTTCGCTGAAAATTTTCATGCATACCGCAATTATTTTCCAACCAAACTTCCTCGCACCGCAAACCCTCTCGCAAACCATACTCCTCACGCTTGGAAACCCTCACGCGAAGCAGAAACCAAAATTGCTACCTCCTCACGCGAACTCCCTCCGGCGAAACCTCTCTGCCGCCAACCCTAAACTCCTCTCCGCCCATCCTCTCTCAGGCGAAGCCCTCTCCACCAAAGCCCTCACTTCGCCGCTGAAGCCCTCTCCGCTGAAGCCCTCGCTTTGTCGATCGCTGAAGCCCTCTCCGCTGAAGCCCTCGCTTCGCTGCCAAAGCCCTCTTCGTCGAAATCGTCTCCGCCGAAGCTCTCCACCGAATTGAACATCTTCGTCGGGAGCCTTTTTTGGCGCTCTCGCAATCCTTGTCTTTCTCAGGTTGTATCTTCTTTTATTTTATTTTGTTTTTCTTGTATTATGTTGTCATCGTATATCGTTGGGATCTTTTGTTTTCCTTGTCTACCGCCGATCCTATGCATGTAGAGAAATGTTTTATTTTTTAGCACCTTTTGAAGCCCTATGCAGGCAGAGAAAGGTTTGATTTTTTTTTTTTCTATTTAACTTGTGTTTGTTTACATGATGTTTTGCTTCAAAAGGTTGTTGAGGAGGGTGATTCCGTTGAATCCCTATGTATGAACTCGGTTTTAGAGTGTTTAGAACATGTCAGTATTTACTATTTTGTATTTTCATCTCAATGAACAAATTATGCTAAGTAAACACTATGTTATTTTCATCTAATGGCGAATCCAAACAACCTGGTATCGAACCTCATTTCTTTCTATTGCTTGCTTCACTACTATTTAGCTTAGAAATCTAATCATATCTAAATGTTTCTCAAAACTCTTAACTCTCTTTTGTTCTGTCATTCCAAGTTGATTCATGTCTTCGATCACTCTGTGGTACATTCATTGATGAATGTTTCAGAGGTTTATCGTATACCTAATAACATTCTTTAGCTTAATGAGTTTTGTCCAAATCTCACTGTCAAACTGCTTCATGTCTTAATGAATTCATTGTGGCAAGGATGATTCCCAGCCCTAAAAGTTCATCTTAATGCATTTCTATTTTGAAATGTTCAAGGTATGTTCCATCAAAATCAATGGATTTCTATTAAATGAGCTTTGGTGTAACAATGGTCAAGGGTTATGTGATTTATAATTCTATTCCTTTTTATCTATTATTCTAATCAGTTAATGTGAGCATAATTTTGATGCATCCTTGCTCAATTATTATCTGTCATGCTTTTTAAACTTATTGAGAAATGTGCAGGACGATAAAACTTTTTACCACATTTTCGCTTCATGTAAGCAGAGGGAAGAAGAGCAGTCATAGCAACAGGTTAAACAATTCAGAGTAAAATGGTGGATGCATGGTGGTCATTACTAGGAGCTACAATTCCTTCAATCATAGCAAGTCATGCCATCAGAGCTACCTAGATTTCTTATACGGGGAATGAATAAGCTGCTTAAACCATTTGAATTTTTTGAGGATAAGTAATATTGCACAGACCAATGTTATGTATACATGTAATGAAAAGTAACAAACTCGGATAAGATAGCCAATGTGAATTGGGAATTTGATTTTCTTATTTGCAAAAAATCATAGTATATTTGACCAATACTTTTCTAAAAGGGATTCCTTGAGTGATTTCCTATTGGATATAGTAATGCTGGCATGGAATAACAATTCCTGTTTGGTATAAATATCATACATGAAACTATTATCTTCACATTTTTTGTATGCTTGCTAATAGATTGTAGAAAGGACTTCAGTTAACATTTTTAGTGTATAAAAGTAATGATGATTTAGTTTTGAAGCTCATGAATTTAATAGAATCAAATCATTCCCCCAAGTATGCTTGCTTGATTGAGGTGGTTATAGTTACCTCTACATTCTATGGATGATATTGACGAAGGTGTCATTAAATGAAAGTTTCTATCCAAAATAATTTTTGAAAGACGTAATGACGGTTACTTGTGCAATTTGTTTTAGTTGCTAATTATGTTTTAGATGATCATTTTAGTAGATCATTTAGGTTGTAGACTTTAACAAACTTCCTGTCCATCTTTTATTGGAATGTATTCACTTAATCTATTCGCAGGTATTTGGCTTTGCCATGCAACATATGCAAGCTGACCAATTTAGTCAGATTTGGTTTTCTTACAGCTAAGTTTGGATGATTTTTGAACCATTGTAAGCTGATGCAATATCTTGCAAGATGAAGGAAGACCTTGAATTTGATGGCCAATGCATAGGAAGGTATATTATGTTTTTGTTTGCGTGCCTTGCTCAAGGAGAGTAAATTGGTAGGTACTTTCTTGTGTTTTGCATTGCATATTAGATTTGGAGAATTGTTGAGCCAGAGCATATTGGAGAAGGTTTCAATTTTACTCTCTAACGTTTCAGCTATTCCAAGAAAAAGAAATTAACCAAGTGGATGATCTAGCTATTGATCTTCATGGAGAAGTTGCTTGTGGAAGTTCACTTAATTTTTCTTTCAATTTGCATTGGTAAGGGTGAAAACTCACAACCATTCTCCAAATAAGCCTAAATTCAACCATGTCTATCAAAGTGCCCTTCATGTATTCATAGGACCTAATATCAAAAGCTATCAGGACAAAGAGAGATAGCACAGACGTTCCTCGGCGTATGATGAATCTAAGCAGAGGGAGGGTAGAAAATCATGTGCGAGAGTAGGTTCCTTTTCAATTATTTTTAATGATGTATTAGCTTTGAATGTAAATGACATATCATTAGTGTTTCATTTGTAAAATTGACCCAAATGTTCATTAAATGAATAAAAATTATGTATTTGCATTTTGAGTGATGAATGAATTGTGATGATTTCTAAATTTTAAATTTGGATTGTATATTTAAAAAAATAATTGTACGATGTTGATAATTATATGTAACTGCAGCGCATTTTGCGTGCTACGAATGCTCTTAACCGCAGCTTGCGGTGCGCGCTGTGAATGCTTTTAACTGCAACATGTAGCGCGTGATGTGAATGCCCTTAATCGTAGCGTGCGGTGCGTGCTATGAATGCTCTTAACCGCAGCGTGCGTCGTGCGCTGCGAATGCTCTTAACTGTAGCGTGCAGTGCGCGCTGCCGATGCCTTATGACTTTCAACAGCTTGTAATTATGCATCATGCGATGCGCGCTGCGAATAGCATAATTGCGCGCTGCGAAAAGACAAATTTATTGTAGTGCTCTCTAGATCGGCACAACGTTGGTTCCGAAGATTGTCGGACGGATCAATACGCAACTTCAAGGACTTCTGAGCTGCTTTCTTGCACCACTTCGCCAGCAGCCAACGCTATCAAAAGATGAGCGTCAGTCTCTTCTCCCCGAAGCAAGGATCGAAAGAAACGCTCTGAACGTACATACAACGTTTTAACCAAGCGGCCATGGACATCACCTCAGTATCGTCCAAGACGATAATGAACGCCTTCACCCAGGGGCTCGTCGAGGGAGATTTTTTTCGATTGCTCATCAGGAAGCCGCCCAGGGATTTCGACCACATCTCAAGAAGGCCAACGAGTATATAAACATAATAGAAGCCCAACCAGCCAGAAGAAAAGAGGCGTCGATCGAACCCTCAGCGTCGACCGAGTGCCGACCATCGAGTAGTCATCAACCGCCCAAGGGGCCGAGGGTCGAAGGAGCGCAACCACACCAGGAGATCAGGACACATGTCGTGCAGCATGTGGCTTTCGATAGGCCGAAGATGGCAAAAGGCAAGTTGTGGGCGTCGATGTTCTATTCTTTCCATTAGTCGGCGACCCACAATATGTGTGATTGTCGCAGTCTAACACTAATCATCTGATCGGCCCCAAGAGAATATCGCCGTCGATCTCCTTCTCCCGATCGACAACAGAGGCACTGATCGTCGGATGGTGAGAGGAAGAAAGAAGTGAGCTCGAGCGACATCACCAACATCAGTTGAGGGATGACACTGATCCCTCAAGAGCCCCGGCCGAGAGAAATAAACCATCCGCTCGGGAAGAAGAGAACTGGAACAATGCTTCCCAAGGAGAGATAGGCATGATCGACAGAGAGCTGACCAGTGACGACTCCAACAGATCCAGGAAGTCATACGCTCGACGATTGGAGATTCATGCCGTGGGATGCAGCAAAGAGAAGGCCGAAGGACCCCAAATCAGCTTCGACCCCAACGACTTGGAGGGAGTGGAGATCCCTTACGATGACGCGCTGATCATCCGAGCGGTAATTACTAATTATACTATTCATCGGACTTTTGTTGATACAAGGAGTTCGGTGAATATCATCTTCAAGAAGGCGTTCAATCAATTATAAATTGATCGAAGCGAGTTGCTGCCCATGACGACCCCTCGCTACGGCTTCACGGACAATGAAGTGTTGCCGCTCGGACAGACCCGACTGGCCATCTCGCTCGGAGAGGAGCCACTGAGGAGAACCAGGACCACCAACTTCATTGTGGTGGGCGCGTCGTCGGCTTCATTGTGGTGGGCGCATCGTCGGCTTACAATGTCATCCTGGACTGACCAGCCCTCAACGAGTTCCGAGCGGTAGTATCTACTTACTATCAAAAAATCAAGTTCCTGGTAGACGATCGGGTGGGCGAAGTCAAGGGCGATTAGTTGGCTGCTTGGCGATGCTATGTCGAGATGGTCAAGTCCGAGGCAAGAAGAGCTCGGAAGACTCCGCGACTGGAGGTAAACGCGATCACTGAAAAACCCCCTACCTTGGTGTACGAAGAAAAGGAGGAGGTTTGGATTCACCCTAACCGAGCGGAGGCAACAACCTTCATTGCCACTGACCTGTATATTTTATAAAGGGAAGGTAGCTCGAGAGGCCATGGAACGCGAATCATATTCAACCCTATAGGGCTGGATGAGAGGTGCGTGAGTGAATACTGTATTTTTTATATTTGTATGTCTCCTGAACGCAGGGCAAACTTTGAATAAAAAGCGAAGACCTTGAAATGTGTCTCCCTCAATGGTAGAGCGGCGACCTTAAACATGTGTCTCCATCAACGGTCGAGCGGCGACTTTAAACTCTTGTCTCCACCAACGGTCGAGCGACGACCTTAAACACTTGTCTCCATCAATAGTCGAGCGGCGACCTTAAACCTGGGTCTCCATCAACGGTCGAGTGGCGACCTTAAACGCGTGTCTCCATCAACGGTCGAGCGGCGACCTTAAACTTCGGTCTCTATCAATGGTCGACCGGTGACCTTAAATGCGAGTCGTCTGCAACGGTCGAGCGGCAACCTTAAACACTTGTCTCCATCAATGATCGAGCGACGACCTTAAATGCGTGTCTCCATTAACGGTCGAGCGGCGACCTTAAACGCTTATTTCCTTTAACTTGTCGAGCGGCGACCTTAAACGCGTGTCTTCATCAATAGTCGAGCGACGACCTTAAACTCTTGTCTCCACCAACGGTCTAGCGGCGACCTTAAACTCGAGTCATTATCTACGGTCGAGCGGTGACCTTAAACGCGTGTCTCCATCAATGGTCGAGCGACGATCTTAAATTCTAGTCTCCACCAAGGGTCAGGCGGTGACCTTAAACCCTAGTGTTCGTCTAATCTCCCTTAATGGTCGAGCGACGACTTTAAATCCGAGTCCGCAGAAATGGTCGAGCGGCGACCTTAAACCCATGGCTCAATGAGCAGGCAAGCGTCGATGAACAGCCGACCGTAAACCCGGGCTACTTAAGAGCTCGAAATCTTCAAGATATAGTGGTCGTTCGACACTGTTCTTCAAAACGCTTCAAAGGCCGATCGGGAGGAAATCTGCTCAGACAATTGTCCAGTCAATTGGACTTACAGCCTCCTTTAACTACACTTGAGGGGGAGGCTTGTGATGCGGTGATGATGAAGGGTCCCACCCCGCTGTCACGGTGGAGGTCAAAGGAGGTCAAAGTCAAAGCGGTCAACGCGTAGATGGTATCGGTCGGTTGGGCGAAGCATGCCCCGATTGGGGAGAAGGCTTCGATCTGTCGTTGCCTTCGACACGGGGAGCAATCAAACAATCGACGCTCAAGGGAGACAATGTGCAGAGGTCGAGCCAAGCGGTTACCCCGCTTGGCCAGACAGCAGAGTTTGATGTGCAGAGTTCAACTTCGGCCGAGCGGCTACCCCGCTCGGCCTAGCAACAGTCTTCTACTGAGCGGCTAACCCGCTTGGCCTTGCAACGGGCTTCGACAATAACAAAGTGGTCCTTCGGTCGAGCAGACATAGTGAGGTACAGCGAGGTTCTGGTCGACCAGACGGGGTACCAGGGTGGTGGAATTCAAGTTGTGCGGCTAACCCGCTCGGCCTAGCAGTACACTCCTGAGGATATCCAGTGATATCCTTTTGGGAGTTGATGTCGCTGACATCGGGCATGGGCTGCCAAAAGATTGTACGGAGGAAGCTTCTGTTGGTGCGGTTAGCACTAACGATTTAACCCAGGTTTTGATGAATGACAAATCAGGTTAAGTTAGTCTGTTGTTGTCTGACACTTTGATAAAGTGTGCAGGAGAAGTCCAGACAGGTCGACGGGCCGACCAGATGTCTGGCACGAAGTCCAGCTAGGTCGACGGGCTGACCGGATAGCTGGCGAGAAGTCCAAGCGGGTCGACGGGCTGACCGGATAGCTGGCGAGAAGCCCAGGCGGGTCGACGGGCTGACCGGACGCTTGGCAAGAAGTCCAGACGGGTCGACGGGCTGACCGGACGTCTGGCAGGTAAGTGAGGTAAGTCACTGGAGGGGAGTGACTGTGAGGACGCGTTCCCGGGAAGGGAACATTAGGCGTCGATCCGGCTTAGATCCATTTCGGATATCTAAGTCGAGATCGTGACTAGATTCCGGTCTCGGAAAGACAGAATCTAAGTCATACTCTTGTTGTTAATTTTTATTACTTAGCGTATCTATAAAAATGTGCTTACAATCTGTGCTGCAGGGTTTTTATTTGCCTCGGACTAACACTGTTTTGTAGGTAGGAAACAGTGAGGGTCCGGGCTGTTGGTGCAACATCCCTCAGGTCAAGGTTGACCTGGTTGACCAAGCTGAGTCTTGGTTTGAGTTTAGATGTTTGAATATAAGAAATTGATTGAAGAAGAGTCAAGTAGGTCAAGGTTGACTGGATACTTGACTGGGAAGTCCTAACTGGGATGTTAGGTAGAATGGAAGTCCTGGTGAGTGAATCCAGGCAGAAGGAAAGTCCTAGTGAGTGAAGCTAGGCAGATTGAAACCCCTAGTGAGTGCAAGGTGAAAGTCATGGTGAGTGAAGCCAGGTGAAAGCCCTAGTGGGTGAAGCTAGGCAGATGGAAAACCCTAGTGAGTGAAGCTAGGTGAAAGTCCTGGTGAGTGAAGCCAGGCAAGGGAAAATCCAGATGGATCAAGGATGATCGGACATCTGGTGTTGGGAAGTCCAAGTAGGTCAAAGGATTGACTGGATACTTGGCACGGGAGAAATCTGAGATAGGTCAAAGGGATTGACCAGACATCTGATGGAAGTCCAAGTAGGTCAAGGGAGTGACCAGATACTTGGCATGAATAGAAAAGTCCAAGTGGGTCAAAGGGATTGACCAGACACTTGGTGGGAAGTCCTAGCAGGTCAAAGGAGTGACCAGATGCTAGGCATGATGTACCAACAGGTCAAGGTTGACCGGATGTTGGTTTGGTAGGCTTGGGACTTGGTTTTGGGCAAAAAACCAAGTACTGGATCGATCAGTGGATCGATCCAGGCCTTTTCTAGCGAACAGAGAGCCTCTGGATCGATCCGTGGATCGATCCAGATGTCCCAATCGATTGGGACGCTGTTGCTTCGCGCGATAAGTGCTGGATCGATCCGTGGATCGATCCAGGCGTTTTTCTAGAGCACAGAGGCGCTCTGGATCGATCCGTGGATCGATCCAAAGCCTCCCCAATCGATTGGGAATATTTGAATCGATCGGGATCCGACCGTTGGCGTCGATAAAGGCCGCAGGCGCACGATTCCTTCGGCATCTCTTCACCGATTCACTCCAGATCTCTCGCCAACTCCTCCACAACGCTCTCAAAGATCAGATCGCCAGTTCTTGAAGGATCTTGGAAGCTTTCCAAGTCAAGAGGCGGATCAAAGGCAAGAAGAGAAGCTAGGGTTAGGGTTTTCTGTACTCATTGTAAGCTTTGTGCTTGTATTTTATTTCCCTTTCCTTTCTTCTTGTACTGAGAGTCTTGTAGGGCTTCTCCGCCCTTGGTAGTTACCATAAAGGAGAGTTTTATTAGTGGAGGGTGTGTGTGTTGGTGTGGATCCTTGGATTAGTCACCTCTTGTGAGGTGGATACCAAGTAAACCAACCGTGTTAGCGTTGTGTGATTGTTTGTGTATTTTCCGCTGCCATATCTTTGAAGAAACAAGCAACGCCAAGCACGGAGCGAACGCGATGAGCTATTCACCCCCCCCCCTCTAGCTACTTTTGGTCCTAACAAGTGGTATCAGAGCAAGGCCGCTCTTCACCGGAATCATCGCCGGAAGGGTCAAGCATAACAAGAAAAGCTAGAGGGTGAAGAAGTTGGAGCAAATTCTTCAAGTTCAAGACTTTATCAAGCTCAACTTCAAAATGCAATTCCAAGATGGATTTGGATTTGACAGAAGGGTGGCTCCACCATACACTTCCACGAGCTTCGATTCTTGGAAATCAAGAATCGAAAACTTTCTTATGATGGAGATAGAGCAATGGTTTGCTCTAATGGAAGGATTTGAAGCTCCAACAAACTCGAAGGGCAAGCTTCTCAAGAAAAGCAAATGGAGCTCGGAGCAAGTCCAAAGGTGCGATGCAAATGACAAAGTGACCAAGCTTTTGGTCAATTTATTGCCAAGCACCATCCTTTACAAAATTGGAGAATTTGAAGATGCAAAGGAATTATGGAGCAAATTGGCCAAGCTTCATGAAGAGATCCCCTCCACTGTACAAGAGCAAGAAGTATCCAGAAAGGGTGACTCTTTGGAGCAAGACCAAGAGGAGGACTCCGAGGTTGAGAGATGCTCAACCTCCGAAGAAGAGGAAATCCAAGAAGCTTCATCCTCAAGGGAATGCAACGAAGGGAACAAGGAGGGAGCATACTCCTTGTTTCATATTCAAGATGATGAAGCCTTCACCTCTAGGATTGAGGGGGAGCAATCCTTGGTGACGCCGGATCAAGAAGAAGGAGAAGCTTCTACATCCGGGTCAAGAGACAAAGAGGAGGAAGAAGATTCTACCTCCACAAGTCAAGAAAAGTCAAATGGAGGAGAATCAAGGTCCGATCAAGAGGAAGCTTCTACCTCCGGATCCAAAGAAAATGCCACCCCTACAAGCAAAGGTATAAATATTTCAATTAATAATAAAAATCATATTATATGCTTTGAGTGTAGGGAACATGGGCACTACAAGAGCAAGTGCCCTAAATTGGCCAAGAAGAAGGGCCAAGTGGCACAAAAAGGCAAGGTGAAGCCCAAGGAGATCATCCCCAACACAAAGAAGAGCAAGGAGCATATTATATGCTTCTCTTGCAATCAAAAGGGGCATTACCGAAGTCAATGCCCCAAGGGGAAGAAGGTGATCAAGGCTCAAGGAGGCACTAGTCAAGGGGGACCCTCCAAGGTAAAGAAGAAGGTATCTTTTATTGAGCCTACCCCTTTACATTATGGTAAAAAACATGATAGTTCTAGTTTTTATCATTTTAATGCGATTTACCATAAGAATAGGAAGCATGAGGGCTTTAAGAAAAAGCATGTGGCCCTACATGCCAAAACTATCCAACCTAAGGTTAGGAAGGTAGATAGACACTTGGGCGGGAACACTAAGGAAAATAGATACATGCCCAAGATCAAAAAGGCTCATGGACCAAAACCTAAGGATTTAATGATAGAAAATCAAGTCTTGAGGTCAAGACTTGATAAAATGGAGAAGACCCTAAAAAGGATGGAAAATATTCTAAAAGGGCAAAATGAGCAATACCTAGGGCTAGGAGCACAAAGGTCATCAAATGGCCATAGAGGTTTAGGATACAAACCAAAGGCTAAGAAGGATGCTCCCTCTTACCATAGAGTTCCATACAGTTATGGAACAAACCCTAGGTCTAGTGGTCAAGTCAAAAATACTAGGGAGGTCATCCCTAAGAGTGTTTTTGCAATAAAAGTGACTAAGGCTTCTAAGAAGTCTAAGAAAGTCACCAACAAGGTCACAAGGGAGGATATCCCTAGAAATGACCTAGAAAATGTGACCAAGGCTTTTAAGAAGCCCAACAAAGTCACTAGGAAGGTATCTAGGGAAGTAATCCCTAGTGAATACCTAGAGTATCCAAGAAGCACCAATAGGTGTTGGGTTCCTAGGAGCATTTTCTCTACCCCATAGATGGGTTAGAGAGTGTCAACTCCGATTAGAAGGGTAGTTAACCCAACTTTGAGGAAATTGACACTCAAGGAGCATTTTCAAGGTTTTGTTAACCTTTGAAAATGAAATGGAATTATTATTTACTCCTTGAAAGAGTAAAATGTGCCTAATAGTGGAAGAATTGATTTTAATCTTAAATGGCACATATTGGGAAATTCATAAGAACTACCAAGTTGGGATTTTGGTATGTTCTTAGAAAATTTAAGGCAATCCGGGCCTTAATTTAAAAGTTCTACTTTTGTGAAAAATGAAATATGCCAACATTTGAGGATATGCTTAATTTCGACTGGCATAAATTAATCAAGGGAATTAGAAATGCCAATTTAGGCTTTGGCATTTTATTGAAGCACTTTAGGGCAATCTAGGTTTAAGTTGTAAGTTTAGCTAAGGTTTTAAGGATACTTAGATAGTTAATCTAGGTATATTTTATTTATGCTAAATCTTGCCATGATTGTTTGCCCATCATATGCCATGACATCATGTCTATTTTTGCATTCGTGTTTTATTATGAAAAATCCAAAAAAATACCATGTCATGACATTCATACATCATGTAGTTATAGGATATTTTCTTTTGAAAAATTATTTCTTTTTGATGTATGCCATAACATTATCATGCATTAAGTTTAATTCCTTGTAATTAAGGACAAAAGGCATTTAACAACACTTATTAACAAGTGACATCCTAGGTGGGTGTCTAATATCTCCAAAATGCCTAGATAGATATGCATGATCCCTAGATTAAGGGCAAAATCAAAATCTACATCTCACAAAGACCTATAAGATGACTTGTATGTATTTTTAGTACACATTAGATACAAGTGAGATGTTAGGATGATGAATAAAACTCAAGATGTTGATTTAGTGCACTCTTTTGAGTTTTAGGTTCATCAAAACACATAGTTATGTGTTTTCCCATCATTGGGAAAGCTAATGTACAAGTCATGTGCATTATTCCCAAGGAACATGATGGGATATTGGTTTTGAAAATGTTTTTAAAATGCTTTTGGAAAACCATGGTGAAGGCTATCTTTTGATAGTAATCACCATTGAATAGTTAGACACAAACTTGAAGAAAACGCTAAAGTTTTAGCAAGTTTTCAAGCTTGTGTCAATCTTTGAAAATATGATGTATTTTCATAGAAAACTATTTTTCCATGATTAAGTATGCCCTAAATAATGTCTACACGAAATTTTATGATTTTTGGATTTTTGTAGAATTTTCTAGGGGTTTCTGAAGTTGACTGAAATGGAATTTCAGCAACTATCAGAGCTCCGATCGATCCATGGATCGATTGGAGTGCCTGAATCGATCCGTGGATCGATTCAGAAGGCAAGTCTCCCGCGAGCAGAAGCTCGCTGGATCGATCAGCCGATCGATCCAGGTAGTCTGAATCGATCAGTGGATCGATTCAGAAAGGTTCAATCGATTGGAACCCAACTCCAATCGATCCAAATTGCTGATTTTGGCTGGGAAGGCCTGATTTCAGCATCTTTGAACCTCTTTGAGTCTAGGTAACCAAATTCAAAACCCCTAAAATACATTTGTATACATACAAAGGGTGTTTTCATGTGAAAACAAGGATGGATTGGTTAAGGAAGGCTTCATTGAAGTTTAGGTTGAGGTTTGTTTAAAATTTTGAGTATTTGAACCTCAAAACTTCTAAATTTGGGTTTCCTAAAGGTTTAGGGATTCCAAGTCATTGTTGGTGCAATGACAGAAGTTACCACCATGTCTTTAGGGGGAGGGACTCTTTAAAGACATGAAAAATTATTTTTCAATGAACCTTGGAAGGTGGTTAACCTTTTTTTTTTTTGAAGAAAATGCTCATGTATGAGCTTTTGAACTTGAAATGGGGAGTGGATATCCTCATTATTTCAAGTGGAAACTCAAGTGGTTAGAAAATGCTCAAGGTTGGGTATTTGTCTACATTGAGGGAGAAGTTAAGGATAAATGAAGGGTATGGGATCTTCATTATCGTGTTGATCACAACGAGTGATGTTGTGAACAACGATGAGCAACTCTTCAGGGGGAGAGTCGTCAACAAATGGATTTGTTGATGTGTACCCAAAATTGGGGCATGAGTTGATGTGTGCCCAAAGATGGGTTGATGTGTGCCAATAGGGGGAGAATGAAAGGACCTGTGAATGGGTGTAAGTTAGGCTTTCATTACCTAGAGGGAGTGTGCCCTCTTAGGGGGAGAATGAAGAGCTTAATTTATGTGTTCATTACCTAGTGGCATGAAGATTGAGGCTATAGGATTAGCCTAACTTACATGTGATATTGTAAGTGTTATTGTGGTATTGTCAAACATCAAAAAGGGGGAGATTGTTGGTGCAACATCCCTCAGGTCAAGGTTGACCTGGTTGACCAAGCTGAGTCTTGGTTTGAGTTTAGATGTTTGACAATAAGAAATTGATTGAAGAAGAGTCAAGTAGGTCAAGGTTGACTGGATACTTGACTGGGAAGTCCTAACTGGGATGTTAGGTAGAATGGAAGTCCTGGTGAGTGAAGCCAGGTGAAAGCCCTAGTGGGTGAAGCTAGGCAGATGGAAAACCCTAGTGAGTGAAGCTAGGTGAAAGTCCTGGTGAGTGAAGCCAGGCAAGGGAAAATCCAGATGGATCAAGGATGATCGGACATCTGGTGTTGGGAAGTCCAAGTAGGTCAAAGGATTGACTGGATACTTGGCACGAGGAAATACAGATAGGTCAAAGGGATTGACCAGACATCTGATGGAAGTCCAAGTAGGTCAAGGGAGTGACCAGATACTTGGCATGAATAGAAAAGTCCAAGTGGGTCAAAGGGATTGACCAGACACTTGGTGGGAAGTCCTAGCAGGTCAAAGGAGTGACCAGATGCTAGGCATGATGTACCAACAGGTCAAGGTTGACCGGATGTTGGTTTGGTAGGCTTGGGACTTGGTTTTGGGCAAAAACCAAGTACTGGATCGATCCAGGATCTGGATCGATCAGTGGATCGATCCAGGCCTTTTCTAGCGAACAGAGAGCCTCTGGATCGATCCGTGGATCGATCCAGATGTCCCAATCGATCAGTGAATCGATTGGGACGCTGTTGCTTCGCACGATAAGCGCTGGATCGATCCGTGGATCGATCCAGGCGTTTTTCCATAGCACAGAGGCGCTCTGGATCGATCCGTGGATCGATCCAAAGCCTCCCCGATCGATTGGGAACATTCGAATCGATCGGGATCCGACCGTTAGCGTCGATAAAGGCCGCAAGCGCACGATTCCTTCGGTATCGCTTCACCGATTCACTCCAGATCTCTCGCCAACTCCTCCACAGCGCTCTCAAAGATCAGATCGCCAGTTCTTGAAGGATCTTGGAAGCTTTCCAAGTCAAGAGGCGGATCAAAGGCAAGAAGAGAAGCTAGGGTTAGGGTTTTCTGTACTCATTGTAAGCTTTGTGCTTGTATTTTGTTTCCCTTTCCTTTCTTCTTGTACTGAGAGTCTTGTAGGGCTTCTCCGCCCTTGGTAGTTACCATAAAGGAGAGTTTTATTAGTGGAGGGTGTGTGTGTTGGTGTGGATCCTTGGATTAGTCACCTCTTGTGAGGTGGATACCAAGTAAACCAACCGTGTTAGCGTTGTGTGATTGTTTGTGTATTTTCCGCTGCCATATCTTTGAAGAAACAAGCAACGCCAAGCACGGAGCGAACGCGACGAGCTATTCACCCCCCCCTCTAGCTACTTTTGGTCCTAACACGGGCGCCCGGGATGGTTCTGGGCGCCCGGAAGTCCGGGCGCCTGGAAGGTATCCATGCGCCCGGAGGCAAGTTTTATCCCCAGGACGACGTTGACACTTGGAGCATGCTGGTTGGGAGTGTTACGTCACATTCCAGGCGCCCGGAAGGGATCCAGGCGCCCGGAGCAGCATATAAAAGAAGCCCCAGGCAGGAGCTTCAACATATCTGTTTTCTGAGAACTCTGAGTTCAATCACTCTGCTACTCTGCGCTCCAACGACGTTCACAAAGCTCCGACGACTCACTCCGGTTTTCTTTTAATTCATTAGTTGTCGGTATAGCTTTGTTTTTCTTTCATTAGCAATATTTGTACGTAAATTGTAATTATCCGAAGTGCTAGTGAATTGCCCAACGAAAGTACTAAAGGAGTACGGGCCTTCGAGTAGGAGTCGTCACAGGCTCCAAACGAAGTAAAAATCAACCGTGTTCATCTCTTTACTTCCTTACTTTTCCGCTACGTTTTAACTCGAGATTTTCGAATCGATATTCACCCCGCCCCTCTAACGAATCTAACGGTCTTACAAGTGGTATCGGAGCGAGGTTCCGCTCTGATTTGGTGCAACCACCAAACAGATAGGGGGTGAAATTTTTTTTAAAAACTGATATTATTATCTTTTTGGAAGATTTTTTTTTGCATTTAAAATCTAAATTGGTGCAACACCAACTTAGAGTTTCTGTTTCTCCCGCACTGCTAATCCAAGACGAAGTCTTGGGATATTTTTCCAGTTAATTTCGTGTGTGTAGGTTATGATGTCTCAACAAGAAGGCTTCAGCACAGTACGTCCTCCTCTATTCAACGGGGATGACTTTTCGTACTGGAAGAGGAGAATGGAGGTCTACATGAAGACAGACTACGACCAATGGATGAGCGTCACAAGGGCTTACAAAATTCCAGTAGACAACTCCGGGAACATACTAGACCCTGAAGACTGGACAAATGATGTGAAGAAAAAGGCATCAATTGAAAACAAAGCCATCAATACTCTGCACTGCGGACTAACATGAGAAGAACTGAACCGGGTCGGACCACATCAAAACGCTAAGGAGCTTTGGGATAAACTGATCGAGCTGCACGAAGGAACAAGCGATGCGAAGGTAACAAAGAGAGATTTGCTGTTAAATAGAATTTTTAATATAAAAATGCAGGAAGGAGAAACGGCAAGTCAGCTCCACGCGAGGGTCAAAGATATCCTCAACGGTCTCCACGCGATAGACCACCAAATGGAGAACCGAGACTTAATCAGGTACGCGTTAAATGCTTTTCCGCGAAACAATTTGTGGGCATCAATCGTAGATGCCTACAAAATTTCAAAAAATTTATCTAAATTAAAATTGGACGAACTCTTTTGTGAATTAGAACTTCATGAGCAAACTAACGCCGGGGTCGAGAAAGGTGTAGCTTTATTTGCAGGTTCCTCTAAAGAAAAGAAGAATAAGCCCGAATCCGAAGAAGATTCCGATCAAGACTCCTCAGATGAATCGGAAGGAGAAAAGCACCAAAGTCACCTCGCGCTGATGGCTCGCGAAGCTGAAACTGAAGGCGAATCAGAGGAATCGGAAGACGGGTCCGAACCCGAATCGAGCCACGAGTCCGTACTCGTTTCCGAAGGTTCCAAAGAGGTATACCTAAACTTAAATCGTAAATTCTTTAGAATTATCTCGTGTTTGAATAAAAAATTAGTTAAATTGGAAAATAAAAATAAATCGCTTCTTGAGGAAAATCAAAACCTCCAGGAACAATTAAAAAATTCGAATCCAACTCAAGATCGAACACTTGAGGAGGAGAATTTATCATTAAAAAATGAACTTAATAAGTTAAAGGAAATGTTGGAAAAATTCACAACAAGATCTAAAAATTTAGATTTAATTCTAAATAACCAAAAGGCATGCTATAATAAAACCGGACTTGGATATAAGTCAAACTCAAACAAAACCTTTAAATCATTATTAACCCAACACAAAGCAACTAAACAAGCTTGGGTCCGAAAGCGTGCTTAACCACGCAAGTAGGACTTAATCAATTCTATATACCTAAAGATAAAATACATTATATAAACTTGAATAAATCAGATCAAAAACTAAAATATAAATCTAAATTAAAATCAAAATTCAAAACTCAACAAAATTTAGATTATCACCAAGTTGAATATAACTATAAAAAGAATCGATACAAGCCTAAAATTAAAACTTAAATTAATGGCCAATAATTCAGGGGGAGGCTCCAGAATAGCTGGCACCTCCAAAACTAACTTACCCGACAGGGTAACCCAAAACTAACAAACCCGGCAGGGCAATTAGAATTAGAGACCAAGTTTAACTTGAATCATGGTATTGGTGAAATTTTTGGATGATAGTACGTTAGGGAAACTTGGGCATCGCATGTCTAGAAAGATATGGTTTCGATCTGGTGCATTTGGCCAAGTGGAACTGACCGAAACTACCCTTAAACGAATCCTAACCAGTTAGACCAAGATTTAGTACTAAGTTCCGTGGATAGGACTATTCGGAAAACCTCGAAAGGTTGGTTACTTCTAATGATGTCCTTGTGACTCACCAAGCTTAGAAGTTTATCCGAAGAATGCCTATTTGTGGAAACCAAAGCTAAGTCTGAATCTAACACAAGTTAAACCAAAAGTCTGTAATCAAACCAATTTCATCTCACAAAATCATAGGATTCCCTGATTGATAATATAGTTCAGGTGAGATGAATAAGGCTTTAAAAATTAATTTCAAAATTTTAATTTTAACTTAAAAATTAATTTTAATTTTAACTTAAAAATTAATTTCAAAATTTTAATTTTAATTTAAAAATTAATTTCAAAATTTTAATTTTAACTTAAAAATTAATTTCAAAATTTTAACTTAAAAATTAATTTCAAAATTTTAACTTAAAAATTAATTTCAAAATTTTAATTTTAATTTAAAAATTAATTTCAAAATTTTAATTTTAACTTAAAAATTAATTTTAATTTTAACTTAAAAAATTAATTTCAAAATTTTAATTTTAATTTAAAAATTAATTTCAAAATTTTAATTTTAACTTAAAAATTAATTTCAAAATTTTAATTTTAACTTAAAAATTAATTTCAAAATTTTAATTGTAACTTAAAAATTAATTTCAAAACTTTAATTTTAACTTAAAAATTAATTTCAAAATTTTAATTTTAACTTAAAAATTAACTTCAAAATTTTAAACTTAAATTAATTTTAAAATTTTAAAATTAAGATTTTTTTTAAATAATGATTGATAAATTAAGACTAACATAAAAATCCTACTTGTTGTAGGAAACCAAGTGGATTTTGGACAGTGGTTGCTCCAAACATATGACTGGAGATCACACCAAGTTCACTCAATTAACCTACAAAAGCCTAGGAACAGTTGCCTTTGGAAACAACGGTAAACTCAAGGTAATTGGTATAGGTAATATTGAATTAAAAATAGATTTCATAATTACAAATGTTCTACTTGTTGAAAATTTTAAATACAATCTTCTGAGCATAAGTCAATTATGTGACACTAGGTATAAGGTAAAATTTCTATCCACAGAATGTTTGATCAAACATCTAGATAATCTAACAATAAGCCTAAAAGGCTTTAGAAAAGACAATATCTATGCCATTAACTTAACCACTTCTTCAGTCAAGTGTTATTTAACACAAAAAGAAGAAACCTGGTTATGGCATAGAAGAATGTCACACACACATTTCAGAAACATAAGTAAATTAAATGGTCTAGTTAGAGGCTTACCAAAATTACCTAACTTAGATTTAACGATATGTAATGCTTGTCAACAAGGCAAACAAACAAAATCTACCCACAAACCAATTAATGAATCCCAAACCAACTCAGTCCTAGAACTTTTACACTTAGACCTATTTGACTCCCATGGAGTTAAATCAATAAATGGAAGTCTATACTGTTTAGTTATAATAGATGACTATTCTAGGTTCACTTGGGTCAAATTCTTAAAAAATAAAGATGAAACCTTTGAAATTTTTACAAATTTCTGCAAACAAATTGAAAATGAAAAAGGCATAAAAATTAAAAGAATCAGAAGTGATAATGGAGGAGAATTTAAAAATCATAATTTTGATAAATTTTGCCTTGAAAATGACTACCATCATGAATTCTCTTGCCCTAAAACTCCCCAACAAAATGGAATTGTAGAAAGGAAAAATAGAACTTTACTTGAAGCATCTAGAACTATGCTAAACGAATACAACTTACCTAAATATTTTTGGGCAGAAGCTGTTAGTACAGCCTGCTATGTACAAAACCGAACAACACTAAACAAAAAACACAATAAAACATTTTTTGAAATATTTTACAACAAACAACCTAATATAAAACACTTTAAGGTATTTGGTTGCCCAGCCTTTATCCTAAATACTAGAGAACACTTAGGTAAATTCACTTCCAAAATAGAAAATGGAATTTTTCTAGGGTACTCTCTGAATAGCAGAGGCTACAGAATTTATAATAAAGTTACCTTAAGAATTGAGGAAACCACCAATGTAAAATTCAAAGAATCCAATCAAAACCTAGAACAAGCCCAGCCTCAACCAGTTGGCCCTGTTCATGAACATATCAATTCTGAAGGAACAAACCAAACCCAAAATCATGAAGAAGAAGAACAACTACAAGAAAGTCAACCTTCTAGAACCATAAGAGTCAACCCAAACCATCCTACTGATCAAATAATTGGTGACCCAGACCTTAGGGTCCAAACTAGGTCATCTTTCAGAAACCTAAGTCAAATCTCGTTAATCTCAAATATTGAACCCAAAACTATAGCTGAATCCCTACTTGACCCAGACTGGGTCATAGCTATGCAAGAAGAATTAGCTTAATTTGAGCGCAATGAAGTTTGGGACCTAGTACCTCCACCTAACGATAAGAAAATAATAGAAACCAAATGGGTATTTAGAAACAAGTTAAGTGAAACTGGAGAAATTACTAGAAACAAGGCCAGGTTAGTTGCTAAAGGGTTCAGTCAAGTTGAAGGACTTGACTATGATGAAACTTATGCCCCGGTAGCTAGACTAGAGTCCATTAGAATGTTACTAAGCTATGCAACCCATAAAGGATTCAAACTATACCAAATGGATGTCAAGTCTGCCTTTCTTAATGGATTAATAAAAGAAGAAGTTTATGTAGGTCAGCCACCTGGTTTTGAAAGCCTAGAACACCCTGATTATGTCTACAAATTAAAAAAGGCATTATATGGACTTAAACAGGCACCTAGGGCATGGTATGAAAGACTAACCTCTTACTTAATCTCTAAAGGGTTCAACCAAGGTCAAGTTGACCCAACACTATTTGTGAAATCAATAAAAGAAGATATTTTTATAGCTCAAATCTATGTAGATGATATCATCTGTGGTTCAACAAACTCAGAATTTTTAAACGAATTTACAAACCTAATGGAACACGAATTCGAAATGAGTCTGGTAGGAAAATTAACTTATTTTCTAGGGTTACAAGTCAAACAAACAAATGAAGGAAATTATATTTATCAACAAAAATATACTAAGGAGTTACTTAGAAAATTTGGAATGGAAAATACTAAAGAAATAAAAACACCTATGGTAGTAAACACAATCCTAGATGATGATCCTAATGGAAAATCATAGACTTAAAACATTATCGGAGTGTAATAGGTAGTCTACTTTACTTAACTACAAGTCGACCGACATTTTATTTGTAGTTAGTATGTGTGCTCGATACCAAACTGTGCTAAAGAATCTCATTTGACTCAAGTCAAAAGAATCTTTAGATACCTCAAGGGAACCACAAATGTAGGAATTTGGTATCCTAGGACCAACAACTTTGAATTAATAGGATATTCTGACTCAGATTATGCCGGATGCAAATTAGACCGCAAAAGCACAAGTGGTGGATGCCAACTACTTGGTCCATCCCTTGTCAGCTGGTTTAGTAGAAAGCAACACTGTGTTGCACTATCTACAACTGAGTCAGAATACATAGCTATAGGCGAATGTGTTGCACAGTTATTATGGATGATGCATACTCTAAAAGATTTCAACTTAAATATCACAAATGTAAAAGTATTAATTGACAATATAAGTTCAATTAACTTAACCAAGAATCCTGTGCATCATTCAAGAACCAAACATATTGAAATTAGGCACCACTTCATCAGGGATCATGTTACTAAAGGTGATATTGAACTCAAGTACATTGAGTCTAAATCAAATTTAGCTGACATTTTTACAAAACCACTCCCTGAAAGTGAATTTAGCAACTTATGACGACAATTAGGGATGTGCTCAATAGACTAGGAAATTTCAAAAATACTCTCAAAAATGGTTTCATCAAATTATAGGTTAAACTTGTCTGTTTTCAAAACTTTCCATTTTTAGATTTTCAAAAACAGTTTTGGCCTTAGATTAATTTTTGAATCCTTATAAAGCATGTACCCATAGGATTAGTTTTGAGCATCTCACCAACACCTTAGGTTTACCTTGCTTGTGTTTGAAAAACATAGAAAGGGGTGAGATGCATAGGTCAACTGTCTGGACTTAAGATGCTTATATCAGTGCATCGGCATAAGTCTGGACGTTATATACAACTCAGATATTAATCAGATTAAGCTCATCAGTCAAGTCAAACACTGACTGCTTATAATCAACTTAATCTGACTAACCAAGTGAAAACTGCTATTTTCTGATAGTTAGTTAGTAACTAATTGGTTAGACAGCTATGTAAATTTGAGTATCAAATTCAGGAGGATTAACTAAAGCGTTTTTTTATTTCTTTTGAAAATTCTACTCCAATTACTTTGAAATCTTATATTAAAAATTCTTAGCAAATATTTTCAAAAGCTTTATCTTAGATATCAGGTTCAGGGGGAGAAATTAATTAAAAGTTTGGAAGTTTAAAAATCCCACCTAATTTTTAAAATTGATTTTCAATTAAAAATTATTACATTTAAATTTAGTCAGTTTTGTAACATATGCTTGAAAATTAAACTTTCCAAACTTAGCAAATTTATTTTGACTAAAATTTTACTTGCTTTTGAAAAATTAAAAATGTTGCTTTGTTTTGAAAATATCAAAATTGAAAACTAAATTCAACTTAGTGTTTGAAAATTAGAATTTACCTTTTGAAAAGTAAATGCTACTTAAAATCTAATTTGAAAAACCTGATTTGAAAAATTTTACACTTTTGAAATGTTAAACTTGATTAACTTTAAACTTATACTTTTCAAAATTCAACTTGACTCCCCCAAGGCAACTTGCCTATCTTTTAATTTGGGCTTAAAGATTACACTTTTATCAGTATCTTTGAATTTTGAATCAAACGTAGATATTTTCCAAAATAAGTTGTTTCTTAAATTAATAACTTTCTACAGTAACTCCACACTATGCTTGTTTACTCTTGCTTATTTTTTTGATGAATGCCAAAGGGGGAGAGTTAGGTGGTTAAGTTAGCTAAACCAGAATTGAAAATACAAACTAACTTAAAAACCCTTTAAATGCTTGTTTTTTCTTGCATATGTTTTCACTAACTTAACCAGGTTGTCATTCCATCAAAATTGTTGGTGCGGTTAGCACTAACGATTTAACCCAGGTTTTGATGAATGACAAATCAGGTTAAGTTAGTCTGTTGTTGTCTGACACTTTGATAAAGTGTGCAGGAGAAGTCCAGACAGGTCGACGGGCCGACCAGATGTCTGGCACGAAGTCCAGCTAGGTCGACGGGCTGACCGGATAGCTGGCGAGAAGTCCAAGCGGGTCGACGGGCTGACCGGACGCTTGGCGAGAAGTCCAGCTAGGTCGACGGGCTGACCGGATAGCTGGCGAGAAGCCCAGGCGGGTCGACGGGCTGACCGGACGCTTGGCAAGAAGTCCAGACGGGTCGACGGGCTGACCGGACGTCTGGCAGGTAAGTGAGGTAAGTCACTGGAGGGGAGTGACTGTGAGGACGCGTTCCCGGGAAGGGGACATTAGGCGTCGATCCGGCTTAGATCCATTTCGGATTTCTAAGTCGAGATCGTGACTAGATTCCGGTCTCGGAAAGACGGAATCTAAGTCATACTCTTGTTGTTAATTTTTATTACTTAGCGTATCTATAAAAATGTGCTTACAATCTGTGCTGCAGGGTTTTTATTTGCCTCGGACTAACAGGTGCGGGAGCTAGGAGGGGATCCGTGCGCCCGGAGGTCCGGGCGCCCGGAGGTCCGGGCGCCCGGAAGGGATCCGGGCGCCCGGAGGCAAGTTTTATCCCCAGGACGACGTTGACACTTGGAGCATGCTGGTTGGGAGTGTTACGTCACATTCCAGGCGCCCGGAAGGGATCCAGGCGCCCGGAGCAGCATATAAAAGAAGCCCCAGGCAGGAGCTTCAACATATCTGTTTTCTGAGAACTCTGAGTTCAATCACTCTGCTACTCTGCGCTCCAACGACGTTCACAAAGCTCCGACGACTCACTCCGGTTTTCTTTTAATTCATTAGTTGTCGGTATAGCTTTGTTTTTCTTTCATTAGCAATATTTGTACATAAATTGTAATTATCCGAATTGCTAGTGAATTGCCCAACGAAAGTACTCAAGGAGTACGGGCCTTCGAGTAGGAGTCGTCACAGGCTCCGAACGAAGTAAAAATCAACCGTGTTCATCTCTTTACTTCCTTACTTTTCCGCTGCGTTTTAACTCAAGATTTTCGAATCGATATTCACCCCCCCCCTCTATCGAATCTAATGGTCTTACAGCTTCTACTGTCACTTCAGAGATATGCTCGGTCTATTAAGGTTAGGGTTGTAAACAAGCCAAGTCGAGCCGAGCTTTGGGGTGTTCAAGCTTGTTTGATAAGGTAACCAAGCCGAGCCGAGCCGAGCCGAGCCAAGCTTAAAATGAACCAAGTTTTTTAAATGAGTGTTCAAGCTTGGCTTGATTTATTTTTTATGAGCTTGAGCTTGGTTCGTTTAGATGTTATCAAGCTCTCAATTCAAGCTTGGCTTGAGCTTGGTTCGAGTTTGGCTTGAGTTTGGTTCGTTAGATGTTATCAAGCTCTCAATTCAAGCTTGTTTGATTGCTTGAAATTTTTAGTTGTTTGATTGGTTATTGAATTTGATAATTTAAATTTATTTATTTTATTTTATTTTATTATTTATTTAGGATATTGAAAAGAGTTTTATTAATAAATATGGTTCGTGAACATTGTTCATGAACGTTGTTCACGAACGTTAATGAGTTGAACACATATGTGTTCAAGCTTGTTTGTTTAGCTTAACAAGTTGTTCAAGATTATTTGTTTAATTAACCTTATGCATATTGAACGAACAAAAACAAGCACTTACCAAGCCAAACACTAAGCTTGTTCACGAACGCTTGGTTCATTTACAGCCCTAGTTAAGGTACTGTGTCAGGGATACTTTGCTGACAAGTCTTTTCAGGGAAAGTTTTTGATAAGCGTGCTCATCTTGGGAAGCATGCACGTGCACTACCAGAACTCTATATAAAGGGGGGTCCAATCATCGGCGGAGGTATGCTATATTCACTGTTTGTGCTACAGTCTTCTTGTTGCTCCGCTTTATTCTTTATCGTCGGTGACTGACTTGAGCGTCGGAGGACCAACACCGGGGACCCCTTCCCTGGCCCGGCACTGACGTAGTCTGTGTTGCAGGTCCGAGCGGAGTCCACAAGAGGTCAGCGTGAGCGCCACATCCCCAGCTTTCCGTCTCTTTGACTTTCGGACAGGATCAATTATATTTTTTTTAATTCTTCTTAAAATCAAACTCATTAATTATTATATTGTTAATAATTATTTCAACCAACTCTCATTTAATATAGATAACTATATAATATACTAAAAGCTCTTCTTCCATCTAAAATTATTATAACAAATTTCATAGTTATAAATACTTGTTCCATTGTTGCTATAGAAACGAAAACAATTAAAATATCTAGAGATTTTTCTTGCAATGCTCGATAAAGTATATTTATTATCCTTATTATCTTTTACATCAAATGTAATATGAATATGAAATCAAAAGACTTTATCGCAATCAAAAAATTACTAACTTCACCATGTATTGAGTTATAAGACTCTTCATCTACTATGTTGTCTAACACGGTAATCAGAGAGCTACATATCAATCATGCAACAAATTAAGTCAAAATTTGAACTCGAACTAATCTTTCCAAACCATAATAAATTTCTAATTTGATTACCTATTCTACCTGTATCAAATTCACCAATAGTTTGTCATATGAACAACTTTAATTCTTTAAACAATGTAACTCAATATGATATCAGTATGATATTTAGGAAATGGGAATGTGTTAATGAGGTTATAAATGAAATTCAATTTTAAAAGGAATAATCAAATGAATATTTTTTTCAATAGCTTTAGTTAATCCTAATTGAAGGCGAGGAACGAAAAATGTACATAATATGCACATGAACAATCTTTTAAGAAAAGAGTTTATAATTCATTGTAAGATCATCACGTATATTTCTAGCACCATCATATTCTTATACATGTATATTGTGGATATGCAAGTCATAACGACCAAGAACATTAGGTATTTCTTTTTTAAGTATTGCAACAATTGTTAAGTACTTGTTAAAATAATAAAAAAAAATAAATAAACCAACTCATTGAATACAAAATGAGGGTGTTAAATTAAAATCAGATTATATTTGAACTAAATTCAATGGATAGACATGAAGATTAAAATTATATTGGCTCAAATCAGAATTAATTTATAATTAATTTGACCAAATTATAGTTGAATCAGGTAATAGATTAAACGATCCATTTAAAATAAATTTATTTTTTTAAAAAAAATATATATTCTCTTTCCTCTTCATATCTTTCATGTACGTGCAACATCCCACTGTTTTATGTCAACCCTCTTTCACATGCCAACAACTCAATAGGACACTCCTCTCTCCTTTTTTTCCTTCATTTTTATATTTTCTCATTCTCTATTTTTCATCGCCAACAAAGGTACAACCCCTTCTTCTCAGCCTCCCCTCTCCTTCCTAATTCTTAGTAAAATTTAAAGTTTGGTGGGGCTAGAGCCCACCCTAGCCCAAGGGTGGCTCCACCCTTGTTCCCGATTGCAAACCAAGTAAACTTAGAATCTTCTCTTATTTTTTATGTTATTTATTTTGATGAACTAATATGTGTTTGCCTTTGCTAAAGTTGAAAGCAAAAGAAGTGTTTAATTCTAACTTGTAGGCAATTCATCTTTCCTTTACCGACCGCACAGGACCAACAGGGTGAGCATCTTGCTGGAACAATGACAACGGGCACAACTTGTAGGACGTACTATTCATGGGACTGGTGAGTCGCTTGCTGCCACCTCCAGTCTCGGTGAGTCCTTCGGCCCCAATGAGTCTTTCATGCAGCCCTGACGAGTCCTCTGACCTTAGCGAGTCTTCCACGAAGGAACAACTGCTTTGGATTTTCGATAACCTCAGAATCAAGAAAAACTTCCAAAATCGGATGTAATCTCATTCATTTTTTTAATTTTTCTTTTATGAAAGATAAATTATATATCCTCAAGAAAAGGTGTACAACTATACATGTCCAAAGATATCCAACTGTTGAAGTATCAGATCCAGCTAGATATCAGAGGTATGAACCCTAAGGATGTCCATATACATGCCGTGTACTCTCACTGTACCATCCGCAGGGTATAACCAAAATACAACCAATGGATGTGCGATCATCGTACCATCCTCCCACACAATCAATGTCATGTAGACTCACAGTATCATTCTCCGCAGTTACCTGCAATGCCATCAATCCCATCAATGCCTCGACGCCCACTGCCTCCATATCTACACATCAGTCGGTACTCTGTAGTGTTTGCCCGTAGTCTGCTCGCTTCGATATCCATGTCCATGCTGAGTCATCCAAGTAGCTATACAGTCTGTGCTCACTATATGCTCAGTACTGGCCGAGATAATCTCATTCTTGTTTGTATTGATGCTAGCAGGCATATATGATTACTAAAAATAGTCAATTCTCTGTGCCAAATAGATAACCTTGTATGTCGAGACAAACCCCAACCAAACATACCTAAGTGGTAAATCTTTTCAAAAAAAAAAAAAACCTTTTATTCTTTAGTTTATAACTTAAACTTAAACATTAATTCTATTTTTTTATTTCAAGAATTTATGCATTTGTATAGTTTATTGATCAAAACTGTCTTAAGTTGTTGAAGTAGTTTTGATTAAATTAAAATATTCTTGATAAAAAAAAGTAGTTTTAATTAACGATGGAGAGTATGCTGCATCATAAAAATTAACTTGGCAAAAATACACAAGGGCCTTTTTTTTTTTAATAATCATGAATACCTCAATTTCAATTTTTATATATAAAAAAAACACGGTTCATCCCATTGGCACTAATCCCCCTATAAAATAATACAATTCTAAATTGATCAACAAATTATATAAACAAAATAGGTCTGCATCATAACTGATATAAATAATATAAGAATTATTAGTTCGTGACTATCAGTAACCTGAATATCGGTAAATCTAACGGTTAGAATCGCTCCACTTGTGATTTTAAAAAAAAAATCACTCCTTTGATTTTTCCCAATTAACTTCTCATTTGGCAAAGAAGTAAGAAGGATAAACTCTTATAAATTCTTCCCAACATCAAGCACAGCTGCAAAAATAGCTATAAAAGTATGAAATTCACAGGTGAAGCAAACCATTCTGCAGGAGAAGATCAAACACTCTTCTTCTTCCAAAAGATCAAGAATTCAGAAAAGAGAACAGAAAAAAAAAACAACTAGAAAAGCTAGTTAAGATCAATCACTGGGCATCAAGATCAACCTTAATCTGCAAAACTTCCAAGCTCATCCAACACTTCCACATGGAACTGCAGCTCAGAAACAAAACTAAAGGCCAATTGATTACCAGTTATTTCAGATCCTCTATGCTAACTATTCCAGAAAGAAAGCAGGAATCTGTAAACAGAAATGTGAGCTAAACCTTCTTCTTTCTCACTGCAAACCAGAGCCAGGATTGATGTAGGTGGAGAGATCAGGCCACGCTCCATCCCGGCACTCAGAATCAACTTGGAACCCCCACAAGTTGTTGCAGTTTGACAGCGCCGCCTGCAACGACATGCTCTCGAAGGCGGCGTCACCAATCGAGCTCTGCAACTCCGGCCCATGAGCGCCGACAGCGGAAGTGCTCGCATAATTTGGCACGCCACCAATCAGGCGAGGGTCGACTTCTAGTGACGGGTAGAGGGCGGAGATGAGCTCCGCTTTTGAACGGTGGTGGCGTTTGGAATTGGGAACAGAGGAGGAGGAGGAGGTGGTGGAGCGCTTGGAGTTCTTGTGGGTTCCGCCGCCGACGGGGACGTTGCGGAGGGCGCCGCCTTTGGTCCAGTATCGCCGGCAGCTCTTGCAGAAGTGGCGCGGCTGCGAGAGGTTGTAATTGTTGAAGTAGCAGAACTTGGTGTCGGTGGAGTCGCACCGAGGGCACCGCAGGTGCTCCTCCGGCTCTGCAAACGGCGGAGAAAGAAGACCCTTCGCCGGATTCCGCAACATGGCCGGATTGGTGCGGTGGGGGTTTGTGCAAAGGTCGGACCTTTTTGAGCAAAATGCGATCTTGGAAGAGTTTTGTAGGGGTTTGTGCCGGTAGGCCTGCCACTCAGCTACGGCCTAGCGGCTGCTGGTCTGGGAAACAGCGACTGCAGCGCGTGGCGTCCCGAGAGATTTCGGCTCGAGGGCCGACGATTCGATCAGGGAACAGTCGTCGAGCGAACGGCCACGTCTCGCCGTCCCGTGAGGCGGCGATGAGGGCGAAGTAGGCGGCGAATGCACGGCGCGGTTCCCGGAGCCAGCTAGCGAGCGCCCCGCCGCCATCCGCGGGGCGGATACGTCTGTGCTCCGTGATGGGCCCCACCTCGGCAATTCGTTCAAAATGAATATCCCGCGTTAATTTGAACAAGGCCCAGTCCGGACCGGCCCAGATGGCTGCTAAATCTGATCCAGGCCGGTCTTGCTTGGGCCTAGACCGGACTTGTGTTTGGTTTGATGCTGGAAAATTGAAGTATTAATATTAATCATTTTTTAAAATATGTTTAATAACTTATTTACATTTTAGAGTTAACATAAATAAAACCTTTAATCATTATTTATTAATAAAAGAAATATTTCAATAGTAAAATAAGAAAGACAATTTATCAAAAGAGCACCTAACTTTTTAAATTGACTATCATACTTTATAATTACTAAAATTATACTAATATATCTAATTTTCTTATTTTATCTTTCCTAATAATTATGTATTCATGCAATCTCTCTCCATATAAAAACAATCAAATCTTTTTTTTTCACTTTCACTTATGGAATTTTATTTAATACAATTTTTTTTTTTTAAAATCTCTAGATCATCATTAGTAAAGTTAAAAAATAATAATAGAGAGTAAATTTGGATTTCTTATAATTTTAGAAAGTCATACGATCTAAAATAGTTGAAATCTGAGATTTCTAGATTAATCAGTAGATTTCAATCAAAATCCATTGATCAACCTAGAAACTCATATTACAACAATTTTAAATTTTTTAGATTTCTAAAATTACAAAGAATTTAAATAGACTTTTCATTATAACGTATGTCCTAATAATTATGTATGCATGTAATCTCTCTCGTTATGAAAAACAATCAAAAAAAAATTTCTCTCATCTATGGAATTTTATTTAATATAAATTATTTTTTTTAAATCTCTGGACTACCATTAGTAAAGTCAAAAATAATAATAGAGAGTATATTTGGACTTCTTATAATTTTAGAAAGTCATACAACCTAAAATAGTTGTAATATGAAGTTTCTAAGTCAATCAATAGATTTCAATCAAAATCTATTGATCGACCTAAAAACTCAAATTGCAACAATTTTAGGTTCTTTAGATTTATAAAATTACAAGGAGTCCAAATATACTCTTCATTACTATTTTTACTTTTTTTGAGATGGTCATGTTGGATCAAGTTGCACGTGAGAGGGGGATGAATCACATGATTTTCAAAAATTTAATTTTTATTTTTCGATTTGAAATCAAAGTAAAAACACAGTGGAAAAAATAAAAATGAAAAGCAAGTCAAAGACATGAACGCAAGCGATTTTTACTAGGTTCGGAGTCTTCGACGACTTCTACTCCAAGACCTAGGTCTCACGGACCTATCGATGAGTAATCCACTAAATGTCTCTTTCGGAATCACCGGAAGAGGAAATCGAGTACAAAATGATCGGAAAAATATAACACGCTACACTTCAGTTTATAGAAATTAAATGCTATATAAAATTTTAGTTACCAAACAATGCATGCAGTTTGTCGGCTCAAGCTCGATGTTTGGCCAGTTTCTTGACGACAGTCGGGCATAGCAGAGTCATAACATAGCAGTAGTAGAAAGTCGGAGTAGTCGAAAAGTCGTTTAAACGCGTAAAAACTCGTATGTCAGTTGTTTTTGAAGCTTGGGTCGAGAAACCCTTATAAGGGTTGTGGAAAGCGCCTTTAAGGACCTTGAAGGCACCTCCAACCTAAGAAATCTGATCTCGACCTTGTTGTGCCTTATCTACGACGAGGTCCAAGATCTATCCTGTGGAAGACACCTTCAACAGTACTGAAGGCGCCTTCCTTCACCTGGAAGGTGTTTCGGACACTGTTCACCTGAGGTCTTTGTGCTCCTTTTGCCCTACAAAATATGTTAGTCCAATAATACAAGGTGTAACCTGCAAAAACAGAGTTAACACAATTATAGTAAAGAGTAATAATTAGATCCGATCTCCTCGAGATCAGGATTTAGTCAAAAGGTCTCGATTTATGTTTCTGAAATGGACCTAAATCGGATCGACGCCTATTGTCCCTTCGAATGGAGACACGTCATCACTTGATCACTCTCTCTCCAATGACTTACCTCTACTTACCAAGTGTAGAGTTACCTCCTGAATCACACATCTGAACTTCAAGAATCGCACATCCCAATCTATTGGAATCGCACATCCAGTCTTCTCCAATCGAGAATCGCACATCCCGATCTACCAGAATTGCACATCCGGTCTTCTCCCATCAAGAATCGAACATCCCAACTACCAATCGGGAATCGAATATCCTGACTTAACTTTCTTCTAGTCAGGAATCGGGAGAATGTGTGATGAGAGAGAATGAGAAAAGAGAAAGTATGATGAGAAAATAAAGAGAGAGAAAGTTCGATAACAAAGAAGAGAGAAAGTGAAATAAAAAAAAATTGAATAAATATATTAAAAATATTTTTATCCAAAATTTAATTTTTATTTCTATTTCTATCAAAACCCAAGGAAAAGAATAAATTTCATCAATATTTAAATTTTTAAATTTTATTACAAAATCTTTGATTGTATTTCTATCAATTAAACATAAGAATAAATCTATTCCCTCGTTCTTAAAATCCCTCGCTACCTTAGTGTATTTTTTTTTTTTTTAGTAATTATCACAGTATGATTTACGGGAAATTTAAAAAAGTTAAATGCTCATAAATTATCGAAATAAGAAAAAAATAAAAACAAGAGAAATCACCTACGGTAATAAAAAAAACAATTTGTGAAAAGTATATAAATAGGAAAGTTCAGTAGTTTGGGGGGCTTTGAAGTTATAACCTATGACAAAGCCGGAAATTCCTCCTGTTGCGTCGAGAAGGAGAGAGAGAAAGAGGGAAAGGGTGGGAGGGAGGTTGGGAGGGGAGCAGAAGCTCCATTCGATCATCTCTGTCTCCTCTCATTGCCTCTAGTCTCTAATCCCTCGGCGTTTTTCTTCGTGAAGGGGGAGAAGTTGGCACCTCGGATCAGCTCGGCGAAAAATAGTAGGTGCATTCGATCTCTTCTTCTTTTTTGCCATCATTTGTTATTGGATTCTTCTCTTGCATGAAGTCGAATCGGGTGTTTGTTATTGTTTTTAAATCTTCGGAAATTTTTTATTTTATTTTCTCCCCTTTCGGTTTTCATGGTTCTGGGATTAAGTACGAAGATTGTGGTCGAATATTTAGCATTGAGCATTTTCCTCGGATTTGTAAGCGATAGGTAGAGCTTCGGCTGCTGAAATCTAGTGGGCATTGTTTCATGAATCAATAGACCCTAAAAGCTTCGAACTTTATATTAATGGAGGCACGTTTGTCTTTTTATTGAGTTAGGTGAAAGAATCCCACAGCCAGCAAGAGAGGGGAGCAATGGGACGACGAGTTAGGAAACGTGATCGTCTCAAATGGAGCCTGCTTTATACCTTCGCTTGTGCCCGGGCGACAGTGACAGTCGACGACGATCAAGCTTCTCTCAGTGGTACCTGTTACTCCCGTATTGTCCACTGCAACCAATCACAGCTCCACAAGAAAATGGATCTCTTTTACGCGGGCAACCATATCTCCACCACGAGATACAACGTTGTCACCTTTCTCCCCAAAGCATTGTTCGAGCAATTCCGTCGGGTGGCCAACATCTACTTTCTCCTCGCTGCCATGTTGTCCCTCACACCTATTTCCCCCTTCACTCCGATGAGCATGATTGCCCCGCTCGCCTTTGTGGTCGGGCTGAGCATGATGAAGGAAGCGCTGGAAGATTGGAAGAGATTTATACAAGACATGAAGGTCAACCGCCGGAGAGGCAATGTTCACAAGGGGGAGGGGCAGTTTGTCAACAAGCATTGGCAGGACATTTGTGTGGGGGATGTCATCAAGGTTGAGAAAGATAATTTTTTTCCAGCTGACCTCCTACTGCTTTCTTCAAGCTATGAAGATGGGATTTGCTATGTGGAGACCATGAATTTGGATGGTGAGACTAACTTGAAGATTAAGCGATCACTTGAGGTAACATTGTCCTTGGAAGATGATGAGGCCTTCAAGGATTTTACAGGCACTATAAAATGTGAAGACCCCAATCCCAGCCTTTACACTTTTGTGGGTAATTTTGAGTATGAAAGACAGATGTATTTGCTTGATCCGAGCCAGATTTTGCTTAGAGATTCGAAACTTAGGAATACCAGTTACATATACGGAGTGGTTATCTTCACTGGCCATGATAGCAAAGTTATGCAGAATGCCACTGACTCACCGTGTAAGAGAAGCAGAATTGAGAGGAAAATGGACAGTATCATATATATTCTCTTCAGTCTTCTTGTTCTCATATCTTTAGTTAGCTCAATTGGGTTTGCTATTTTGACAAAATATAGAATGCCGAATTGGTGGTACTTGCAGCCTAATATTACCACTAGCATGTATGATCCATCAAGACCAGCAGTATCTGGTGTTTTTCATCTCGTCACAGCTTTGATTCTGTATGGATATCTGATTCCCATATCACTTTATGTTTCTATCGAAGTTGTCAAGGTCTTGCAAGCAACATTCATCAACCAAGATGTTCTCATGTATGATGAGGAGATTGGAAAGCCTGCACGTGCACGGACTTCAAATTTGAATGAGGAGCTTGGGCAAGTTGATACCGTACTTTCAGACAAAACGGGCACTCTAACTTGCAATCAAATGGACTTCCTCAAGTGTTCCATTGCCGGAATCTCATATGGTGTACGTGCTAGTGAAGTTGAAATTGCCGCAGCTAAGCAGATAGCATCAGAAGCTTCTGGCACTCCTGAGCATCAAACTGGAACTCATGATCCATGGGAGGGGAATTCGCCTCCTTATGGATCATCAGATATTGAGTTGGAACAAGGGATTACTTGTATGATAGAGAAGATGGACAAACCTTCCATAAAAGGTTTTAGTTTTGAAGATGATCGTTTGATGCATGGAAACTGGACAAAGGAGCCTACTGCAAGTACTATTCTTCTTTTCTTTCGAATACTCGCTTTGTGTCACACAGCAATTCCTGAAGAAAATAAGGAAATTGGTGGCTTCAACTATGAAGCAGAATCACCAGATGAAGCTGCATTCCTTGTTGCAGCAAGGGAATTTGGCTTTGAATTTTGTAAGAGGACGCAATCTAGTGTGTTCATTAGAGAAAAATATTCTCATTCTGAGGAACCTGTGGAGAGGTCATACTCAAATTTTCTCTTCCATTAGGTTTTAGTGTCCATATTATGTAGATTAATTCACCTTACAAATTTAAATTGTCACAGGGAGTTCAAGATTCTCAATCTACTGGAATTTAACAGCAAAAGGAAAAGAATGTCTGTTATTCTGCGCGATGAGAATGGACAAATTGTTCTTCTTTGCAAAGGTGCTGACAGGTATGTCAGACTGTCGTATATCCATTTGATTCAGTATTATTTATTTATTTTACTCATGTGGGATGTATATATGAATATTGTTATATTGATGCTTCAAACTTTTTTCTTGAACAGTATAATTTTTGATAGACTTTCCAAAAATGGGAAAATGTATGAGAGTGATACAAGCAAACATCTCACTGAATATGGGGAATCAGGATTGAGAACATTAGCACTGGGATATAGGGTGCTTGATGAAGCTGAGTATTCTTCTTGGAATAATGAGTTTATAAAAGCAAAAACAACCATTGGAGCAGATCGGGAAGCACAAGTTGATCGGGTGTCTGATATGATGGAAAGAGAGTTGATTCTTGTAGGTGCAACTGCTGTGGAAGACAAATTACAAAAAGGAGTAAGCACTGTGTCTTGCTTTGGCGGTATCAGTCTACTTGTACTTCCCATTCTTTTGACCGTTCAATGTTGTACAGGTTCCTCAGTGTATAGATAAATTAGCTCAAGCTGGTCTCAAGATTTGGGTTTTGACTGGTGATAAGATTGAAACTGCAATCAATATTGGGTATGCCTTCTTAATAATTCACATAGTTGAAGGCCTATCTTTCTCTACTCATCAATTGTTTATCTGCCATTCTTTGAAAGTAAATTTGTATTTCTCTTTACAGATTTGCGTGCAGTTTACTTAGGCAAGGCATGAAACAGATACATTTATCAATTGCAAATGCTGAACTAGTAACACAAGATCCAAATAAGGTATATCTTTATAATATGCATTGGATTACATCTCTTTGTCCTTCTCTATGCAGAAATTTAATTTTATGATAGGGTGTGCGTTTACATTTGATGACTGATCAGGCGGCAAAAGAGAACCTTATGATGCAAATAACAAATGCCTTCCAAATGATCAAGCTGGAGAAGGATCCATATGCAGCATTTGCTCTGATAATTGATGGGAAAACTCTGACATATGCCCTAGAGGATGATTTAAAGAATCAATTTCTATGTCTAGCAGTAGATTGTGCTTCTGTGATATGTTGTCGTGTATCCCCAAGGCAGAAAGCATTGGTACCATATATCATGTGATTTAAAATTCATCCTAGAATCATCACCTGCATTCTTCGCTTATTGCTTACTTCTTTTTCTAGGTGACAAGATTGGTAAAAGAAGGTACAGGAAAAGTTACTTTGGCTATAGGTGATGGTGCCAATGATGTTGGTATGATTCAAGAGGCTGATATAGGTGTTGGTATTAGTGGCGTAGAAGGGATGCAGGTTTGGAAATGACTGATTATTTTTAATGTATTAAGATATCAGATTCATGTTAGTGAAGTACAGAATTATTGGATGAATAATCACAAAATGTTTATAAATTCATGATTTCTTGCAGGCTGTGATGGCTAGTGACTTTTCCATTTCCCAATTCAGATTCCTAGAACGACTTCTTGTTGTACATGGCCACTGGTGCTATAAGAGGATTGCACTCATGGTGAGAACCTATGAAAGATCAGCATATACTTTTTCTCTTATGGTTTGTTTTCTACTTACAACTAAGTTGTTTTGGATCATTTTTCAGATTTGTTATTTCTTCTATAAAAACATAGCATTTGGGCTGACAATATTCTTCTATGAAGCATACACTGGCTTCTCCGGTCAGTCTGTATATGATGATTGGTACATGATTCTATTTAATGTAGTTCTGACCTCATTGCCGGTAATAACATTGGGAGTATTCGAGCAAGATGTATCTTCTGAAGTATGCTTACAGGTATGTTTCAATATCTCTAAACTCTTAGACTAGTTGACAATGCAAGAAAATTCCCTTTTTTATGTTGTGAATCAATCTTGTACATGCATAACTGTCATATGATCATCTCGTACATCAATTTTGTTCTTCGTCAGTTTGATACAACATTGGCTGCTTATGTTGCAGTTCCCAGCACTGTACCAGCAAGGACCTAGAAACTTGTTCTTCGGTTGGTACAGGATTATTGGTTGGATGTTTAATGGTCTTTATTCATCCATCATCATACATTTCCTCAACATTGAAATCTTTCGCCTTGGGGCATTCCGAGCCGAGGGCCAGATAGCTGACATGGCTGCCGTTGGAGCCACCATGTTCACCTGCATCATCTGGGCTGTAAATGTGCAAATTTCCCTTATTATGAGCCATTTCACATGGATTCAGATTCTCTTCGTCTGCGGCAGTATTGTCACATGGTATCTTTTCTTGTTTATCTATGGAATGTCTTCACCAGTTATCTCCGGGAATGCCTTCCAAATACTCCAAGAAGCCCTTGGATCCGCACCAACTTTCTGGACTGTGACTCTTCTAGTTACTGCAGTATGCAACATTCCATATCTTCTCCATATTTCCATCCAGAGGACCTTCTATCCATTGGATCACCATGTAATCCAGGAGATCAAATACTACAAAAAGGATTTGGAGGACTCTCATATGTGGAAGAGAGAGAAATCTAAAGCAAGACAGAAGACTCACATTGGTTTTACTGCAAGGGTGGATGCCAAGATCAGGCAGATCAAAGGAAGAATACAGAGAAAAGTCTCATCATTGCCCTTGCATAGTGTGTGATACTTTCTTAATTTGATATCTAATTTTATTCCTCGACCATTAGTTTTGTGGTTTTTTGCTCTCTCTGATCCTATTTTGTTTGTCCACATTATATATTCTTCTTGGGGATGGTTTACATAGTTGATTGTCCCCTGAAAGTATAAATCCAATTGTACCATATATAGTCATGTTAAATTGAAGATTTGTGGAGTTTTAGTATAGCACATTGTTGATCACTCGCAAAGATATTTTCAGTGACTAAATATTTTAGTTCCACCCACAACATGCCCTGGCTCAGCACGACCTAATCGTAAATGGGGCAGTAGACTAACTTGATTGTGCCATAGATGAACACAACCCCATATGACTAGGCCGTCTCGAGCATGGGTTTGTTTGATTTTTCACTCATGCCAAAAGGAGTGCTCGCAACAATAGGCTAGCGGTTGAAATCGGGGCGCTTTGTATCATCTCACAGCAAAGTCCATAGAGCATGATCTTTGGCTTCTAATTGTGATCAAACACATTGTGTCCTCTCTTGAGTCATGCCTTGATTCAATATCAATCGTAGTTATTGTCGATAGTTGCATCACTGTCTTTTCTTAGAATTTGTAATAACTAATATTAGAAGTGCTCTAGACTCTAGTGTACGAAAGGTTATGTTGCTTGACCTCACACTATGACTTCTCTAAGGTATTATGGTATTCTCAGAACTGACGACATGAAATTTATTTTACCATGTGTCTAACGTTTATATATCTATATTTATCTATTTCTATATCCATGAGACCAACACTAAGGGATCTATATTTTTTCTAAGGCATTATTGTGCATTAGTTTGAATTTTTGAGAAGCTAGATATGAATATTTTGGACTATGTACCATAAATAATATAAACATGTAGTTGAGTTGGCAAATATAATTAATTAATATTTAATATAGATTTAGATGGTAAATTTATTAGAAGAAATAAAAAAAGATGACTTTAATTATCATTTTCATAAAAAAGCATCCTTATTTTTTCAAAAGTGAAAAAGTCCCAAGGTATATTTTTATCTTTAAAATATTTTTACTTTAGTCATGTGTGTTATGACAGTTGCAACCATAATTGTTACAATATTATATAAATAATTTTTTTTATCAACTTAGTTAAAATTAATTAAATTTTATCAAAAATCACTTAAATATGGTTAAAATCATGTTAAAATAGACTAGATTAAAGTAATTTTGATAAATTTAAATAATTTGTAATTAAGTTAGTAAAACTATATGATATAAAAGTACTTATATATAATAATTTTAACTACATTATTTTTTTAAAAAAAAATTATTGAGCTATTTATAGTAGTTATGGCTTAATTGCTTTAGTTATACCATAGCTATTATAATAGCATTAGAATAAAAGAATTATCAAAATGAGAAACATACTAAGCATATATTTAACCTCTTTTTTTTTTAATGAGCACTTTAATATGAAAATTATAATGAAGAAAGTCTTTTTAATTTTTTCTAATTTATTAAAAAATTATAAAAAGAGATGATAGAGCCGTTGATTTCAACATAAAAAAGTTAAAAATAATTCTAGAAGTCGAGTTCTAAATATATGAAAAATATAATCGGTGAATTAAAAGAAAATTTAAATTTATTTATGCGAAGTTGGAACACCTCAATTTTCAAAAAAAAAAAAACATTAAAAAGTGAAAGTCGTTTACAGTTTAGAGCGCTGTGTCACTAACGAACAAAAGCCGACCCATCTGTTGGGCCCCACATGCAGGGCCGTAACTTCCATGAGGCCAGAGAGGCGATCGCCTCAGGGCCCAGCCCAATGAAGGGCCCATTTTTTTATTAAAAAAATGAGAGATATGGACCCTAAATGGTCGTTAAACCTATTCTCACGGTTCCGAGGCATACAGTGACGCATGACTCTTATTTGCACATAATTTATTCTTCGGTGTTGCTCTTCTTTGCACATGATTTCTTCTTCGGCGTTCTTTCTACTAAGGCACGGATCCACGGAACAAGAGGTAATCATAATCTTCTTCTTCGACCATCTTCTTCGTCTTGCAACACGTGACACTAATTGTAACATAATCATGCAACAAGGATCGTTTGTGCGACCTAATCGCGTCGATTCTCATAGTGACTATCTCACTCGACGCGGGTTGGCAGTTGACCTTTGTTCACGTGACTTAATTGCATAGCACGGGGCTGTCACACGCTACCTCAGTCGCTTGTGCGAACTGCGACCTAATTGCATGGTGGTTACTACTTGTCTTCTTGCTACTGTTTGTAGCTACCGCATTGGTATCAGTATTATAGGATACACTAAATGGGCTACCAATGTTATCTATTGAGAAAGAAAGAGTTCGACAATTGAATTATGCAGATTTGATAATTGTTTTTATCTCTAAAATAGTTATACGAGTAGTGTTTATATAATTATTTTAAATATTTATTATTTTTTGTTGATGTAATATATTTATTTTTAATTTATTTATATATTTAATATATATGTTATTTGTAAATTGAACTTTATTATTATTTATCGTAGCAGAAGAGTCACTTTTTTAGTATGCGCTTCAGGCCCCGTCGTACACAGGTACGACTCTGCCCACATGGCTCACCAACGGAGAAAATCCAAAGCGGCTCCTCGGACATTCTTACTCCAGTATTGCCACGTGTGAAATCCAAGGGACGGTGACGAAGTGAGCTGTCCATGTCTCCGCCCGTAGATTCCCGCATGACCGTTGAGACAAACCGTATTAACGGCCGAATTTTCCTTCTCCCGCCGACCATGATCGCATCTCCTTTTGGATGACGCATCTCCAAACTAATTTCTGCCTAGTCGATCCTAGATCGAACGCCCAAATCAGAAGAACACTGAACACGGCAGACGAGTGATCCATCACCATGTCATTTTTTTCCAGGTATGGTTCTGGTTTATTCTGATGGGAACCGATATTAGAAGTCAACTTTATTTTTCTAATTGAATTCCGGTTTAACTCAGAAAGTCGAGCCTGCGGTGTTGATCAGATGGTTTACCGGCAGATTTCATGCTGTTTCCTGTAAAAATCGATTTTTTTGGGAGGATTTTGTGATAAACTTTCGATCTTGCGATTAACAGATGTGTGTTTTTGCATGCGCTGGAGCGGGTGTGGCCTCATCATTTAACGTGATGGTAAAAGATGAATACGTTTATCCCCAGTTCCTTCGGCAATCCATTTTAGGATTAACACGGAGGAGGTAAATCACGGACGACTACTAGCCTTTAGATAATGACTAACACATAAGGGAGGCATTTACCTCGACTTTGCCAAGATTCGAACCCCAGACCTCATTGTGGCAATACCTCATGTGCTAGCCACTAGACCGCCCCGAGAGGACAGACCTCATCGTTTAACATGAACATGGTGGAGGGGTTGCTGGACTCGGTGTCGGCGGTGATTCTGATATACATGGCCTTAGTGGATCTCATCGTCGTGGATTTCCTTAGCCGGCGGTTCGTCGTGGATTTCCTAGCAATATGGACCTGATAGATGGTGGCGCCGTCTGTGGGAACGCACCTGCATCCGAGCCGAGAGGATGGAAGAAGCTTGACGACTCCACACGGTGACGCTCACTCAAGAGGAGCTCGATGCACTTGTACAAGCGCGAGCGACAAAATTAGTCGAGCAGTAGCACCAAAGAGCGCTAGCCGGTCAACTAGCTCAACAAGCAACATCGGCCTCGGGAGGCCGTGCGGCCCATGAGGATCGACCGGAGCAATTGTCCATCTGGGAGCAGAATAAAGGGTCGACCGGTACTCACGGGAAGGCTCCGCCCGCGCCTATTCCATTCCATCGAGCCTTGTTTCAAACACCCTCTGAGATTGCTCAAGCCCATCAAGGAAGGGACTCTTCTTCAGATGAGGCACCCGTGAGGGACGCAAGGAAAGGCAAGGCGCCCCGAGTTGATTCGTCGCCCGAGCGGATCAACCGCCAATTCTCCGAGGCAATCCTACAAGATCCGTTACCAAGGCACTACGCTCCCTTGGCGATTAGAGTATATAACGGGTCGACCGACCCGGACGACCATCTTGGTAAGTTTGATAATGCTACTACTCTTCATCAGTACACAAACGGAGTTAAGTGCCGAGTCTTCCTCACCACGCTCTCTCTCGGCACAACGATGGTTCAGAAGGTTGCCGGACGGGTCCATCCAAAGCTTCAAGGACTTCCGAACGACCTTCCTACATCATTTCGTTAGCAGCAGGCGCTATCAAAAGACGAGCGTCAACCTATTTTCAATGAAGCAAAGTCCCAGAGAGTCCCTCCGAGCGTACATCCAATGCTTCAATCAGGTGGCCATGGACATCCCATCGGTCTCGTTCGAGACCATGATGAATGCGTTCACTCAAGGGCTCGTGGACGGAGATTTCTTCCGATCTCTCATCCAAAAGCCACCTCGGGACTACGACCTCATGCTGAAGAAGGCCAACGAGTACATAAACGTGGAAGAGGCCCAGGTGGCAAGAAGAAAGGAAACGCCATCTGAGCCGTCAGCACCGACCGAACGAAGGCCGCTGGTCAGCCATCAGCCACCATGCACGCCCCAAGCCGAAGGGACATGGCTACACCAGGAAGCAAGGCCTCATTCAATTCAGCACGTGGGCTCCGGGCATCCGAAACCAAAAGGGAAGGTATGGAACCCCATGTTATGTTCCTTCCATTAGTCCGCAACCCACAATACCCGCGACTATCGCGGATTCAACTCAATCGCCCAACCGGCGCCCAGAAGTTATTGTTGCCGGTCTCCCTCTCTTGACCGGCGACACGGGCACCACGGTGCCGAACGGGCGAGAGGAAGTAAGGAGATCATCGCAGCAACCTCATTGAAGAAACACCGAGCCTGACCGAGTCGCACGTGAGCAAAGCAGGCCGTCCACTCGGGAGACGGAGAACAGAAGCAACATGGCGCGAGGCGAAATCAACATTATAGCTGGCGGACCAACCAGCGGAGACTCCAACCGAGCCCAAAAATCTTATGCTCGGTGGTTGGAGATCCACGCCGTTGGCTGCAGCAGGGAGAATGCTAGCGGGCCCGAGATCAGTTTCGGGCCCAGAGATCTCGAAGGATTCGAAGTGCTGCACAACGACACCCTCATTATCCGAGCGGTAATTGTAAACTATACCATTCACAATGTATTCGTTGACACAGGCAGCTTGGTCAACATCATCTTCAAGAAGGCGTTTGATCAACTCCAAATCGATCGGGGCGAGCTGCTACCGATGACAACCCCACTGTACGGGTTCACCGACAATGAGGTCTAGCCGATCAACCAAATCAAGCTAGCCATATCACTTGAAGAGGAGCCGCTCCGAAGGACGAGGGCCACGAACTTCATCGTGGTGAACGCCGCCTCCGCCTATAACGCCATTTTTGGTCGACCTCAATGAATTCTGAGCGGTCATCTCAACCTTCTTCCAGAAGATCAAGTTCCCGGTGGAGGATCGGGTAGGAGAGGTAAAGGGTGATCAGTTGGTCGCTCGTCGTTGCTATGTCGAGATGGTCAAGACGGAGGCGAAGTTCGTACGGAAAGCACCCCGGCTGGAGGTAAACGCCGTAACTGAAAAACCCCCTACTTTGGTTTACGAGGAGAAGGAAGAAGTACAGATCCACCCGAGCCGAGCGAAAGCAACTACCTTCATTGCCACCAATCTGGAGGCTGAGCGGAAAGCTAAACTGATCGCATGCCTTCAGTGTTTGCATGGTCAACGTATGAACTGCTCGATATCTCCCCGAACGTCGCCCAACACGAGTTGCACGTCCGACTGGACGCTCGGTCGGTAAACCAGAGGAAGAGAGACTTCAGTGCCGAACAAAATTTGATCATCCGAGCTGAGGTACAAAAGCTCCTGGAGGCCGGCCACATACGTGAAGTTCAGTTCCCGATCTGGCTCGCCAATGTGGTGTTAATCCCCAAGCCCGGGAACAAGTGGAGGGTCTGCATCGACTTCCGAGACCTCAATAAGGCTTACCCAAAGGACTTCTACCCCGTACCTCGGATCGACCAGATGGTGGAATCCATTGCCGGATGCGAGTTAATATACATGCTGGACGCATATCAAGGATACCATCAAGTGTAGCTCGCCCGGGAAGATCAAGAGAAGGTCAGCTTCATCACAGCCGACGGTACGTACTACTACAATATGATGTCGTTCAGACTGAAGAATGCTGGGGCCACATATCAAAGGCTGATGAACAAAGTGTTTCGACGGTAGATCGACCGTAATATGGAGGTATATGTGGATGATATACTAATTAAGTCCCTCCGAGCTACTGATCTATGTACAAATGTCATGGAGACATGTTAGACGCTGAGGACGTACGGGAGCAAGCTAAATCCAAGTGTCTGTTCGGCGCGAAGAGCGGGCGATTTCTGGGCTACATCGTCACCGAACGGGGAATCGAAGCAAACCCTAACAAGGTGAAGGCGCTACAAGATATGCCGCCCCCTAGAAACTTAAAGGAAGCCCAACGTCTCACCGGTCGAATAACTGCATTGTCTCAGTTAATTTCCAAGTCATCCGACCGGAGCTTGCTCTTCTTCAAGATATTGTGCCGAGCCACCAAATTTCAGTGGGACGAGGAGTGCGACCGGACATTCGAGGAACTCAAGGCGTATCTGAACTCGTTGCATGTACTGGCTAAGCTAACTGCCGATGAGCCACTCTGAATCTACCTGTCCTCGGCTGAGCATACTGTCGGCTCGGCACTAGTCCGGCAGAACGGCGAAGAACAACCAGTGTATTTCCTAAGTCATATATTAAAAGACGCTGAGTCCCGCTACACTGGTCTCGAGAAACTTACTTATGCATTAGTGCTCGCCGCTCGGAGGCTCCGCCCGTATTTCCTCACGCACACTATCATTGTGATGACAAATAGTCCTCTGGGGAGAGTCCTCAATCCTAAGGCTTCCGGACGGCTGATCAAGTGGACAGCAGAGCTCAGCGAGTTCGACATCCAGTATCAGTCCCGAGCGGCCATCAAGGCACGATCCTTAGCGGATCTGGTCACAGAGGTACAAAACCCTGAGGCCGACTTAATATGAAAAATATACGTGAATGAGTCGTCCACTCGGCAGGGGAGCGGGATCAGCATACTACTGATCTCCCCCCAGAAAGAGCGGATGCAGCTATCCGTTCGGCTGAATTATCGGACTACCAACAACGAAGCCGAGTACGAAGCGCTTATAATTGGGCTACAGGCCGCTCGGCACGTCGGAGCCCTCAAAGTCCTAATTCATTCAGATTCGCAATTAGCCGCTCAATAGCTGGTCGGGTCATTCGAGATAAGTAACACAAGGCTCAAGCTCTATGCTGAGGCTTTTGAATAGCTGAAGGTCAACTTCCAAGAGGTCGCTATACAGAAGATCCCCCCGTGAGGAGAACCAAGCTACAGACGAACTGGCCAAACTAGCCAGCTCTCTATCTCCGATCGTCATATCACAACCGATCGAGCAAGTGTCCTTGGTGGCCCACATTGATCGGATGGAGGAGCTCACCTTCCCAAGCGACTAGAGAACGACGCTAATAGAGTTTCTATGATCAGGAGCTACACCCTCCGACCGGGAAGAGGCCAATTTACTGAGGAAAAGAGCTGGTCGGTTCACTCTAATCAGGGACCAACTTTACAAAAAAGCCTTCACCAAGCCTCTGCTCAAGTGCGTCGGATCAGAAGACGCCGATTACATGCTACAAGAGGTGCATCAAGGATCTTGTGGCAGACACCCGGACGACCGCTCATTATCAAGGAAGATCCTCCTGGCCGGATACTTCTAGCCGCGTCTCCAGGAGGACGCCGCTCGGACAGTTGCCACCTGCTTGTCCTGTCAAAAGTATCACACCTTCTCGCATCGGCCAACCGAGGAAATGAAAACTACTATGTCTTGTCCGTTCGACCAATGGGGCATGGATATCGTGGGACCCTTCCCAATGGCGACAGGTCAGTGGAAGTTCTTACTCGTCGTGGTCGACTATTTCTCTAAGTGGGTTGAAGTCGAGCCGATGACCAGGATAACTCAACAGATGGTTAAGAAGTTCATCTGGCAGCACATTATTTACCTGTTCGGCATCCCCCGCCGGCTCGTCTCGGATAACGGGAGACAGTTCATTGGTCAAGAACTCAGGGAATGGTGTGAGGGGTATGACATCCAGCAGACCTTCACCTCGGTAGCATATCCTCAGAGTAATTGGCAGGCAGAAGTCAACAATCAGGAGATATTGCAAATCCTACGCACACGACTCAACCCCCTTTCACTTGGTGAACGGCGGCGAAGCGGTCACCCCCGTTGAAGTCGGAGTAGAGTCTGACCGGATACAACATTATGATGAGGACAACGCCGAGTGGAGACTCCTGGAGCTGGACCTGGTGGATGAGGCACGTGCTAAAGCCGTTGTCCGGCTGATGGCCTACTGACAGAGGATGAGGCAGAACTACAATCGAAGGGTGATCCCAAGATCATTTCAGGTCGGCGACTTTGTGTGGAAGAAGGTAAAGTCGGTCGGCGATGTTACCAAGTTGGAAGCTCCATGGGTCTGACCCTTCAAGATCGTGGAAAACCTCCGCTCAGGCGCCTACTACCTAGAAGATGAGGAAGGACAATGATTAGAACGTCCGTGGAGTGTGAACCATCTCCAGCCATACCGAGCTGGATGAGAGGTGCGCTGATGTAATCAATGTATTTTCTTTATCCCTGCACCCTTTGAGTGCAGGACTGAAATCAAAAGCAAAAGGTTGCTAACTTTCGTGCCAAATGACAAGTTAAATCATCGAGCGACGACGTTAAACCCAGGTCTTCATCCGACGGTCGAGCGACGACCTTAAACCCCAGACTCCATCAAATCGTTGAGCAACGACGTTAAACCCAGGTCTCCACCGATGGTTGAGTGGTGACCTTAAATCCGAGACTCCATCAAATCGTCGAGCGGCGACGTTAAACCCATGTCTCCACCGACGGTCGAGCGACGACCTTAAACCCGAGACTCCATCATATCGTCAAGCGGCGACGTTAAACCCAGGTCTCCACCGACAGTCGAGCGGCGACCTTAAACCCGAGATCAAATCGTTGAGCGACGACGTTAAACCCAGGTCTCCACCGACGGTTGACCAGCGACCTGAAACTCGAGACTCCATCAAATCGTCGAGCGACGACGTTAAACCCAGGTCTTCACCGACTGTCGAGCCCTTAAACCCGAGACTCCATCAAATTGTCGAGCGGTGACGTTAAACTCAGGTCTCCACCGACGGTTGAGCGGTGATCTTAAACTCGAGACTTCATTAAATCGTCGAGCGGCGACGTTAAACCCCGGAGTCAAGCGACGACCTTAAAACCCAGAGGTATGGCCTTGATGAATCTATCAATAATTGAAATGCGAGCATGACGCCCGTTCGGGGCTATATAGTCAAAAGCTTTGTGATAAGACAAACAAACATGTGAGGAAGAACTGCAAAATGACTTCATTGATAATAAACCAAAAGCTACCGAGCGACAGTAGGTTACAAAATCCCTCCTCACTCAAGATAGTCGAAGACTTCGTCCGACATCAAGTCATTCAGCTGAGCCCGGTCGATGACGCTCAGTCAGAGAGCCTGAGATATGTCCGTTCGCTTGCAACTGGTTGAACGTCCCAGTTATGGCCAGCTCGAAACTCCGGGCGGCCCGGTTAACAACTTTATCAGTGAATTTCTCCAAGCGGAGATATTCTTGCTTCATGGTCTCGAAGCGGTTCGGTTTGACATCTTGGTAAGTCTTCAGGGCAGTGCAGGAAGACTCCGGAGAACCTTCAAGGGTCCTCACTTGCCCTTGGAGATCAGCCTCCCTAGCCGAACGACTGTCCCGTTCGGCGATCAAAAAGTTCTCCACCTCTTTGAGCTTCTCGACTAACTTCCGAGTCTCTTGGTTCTTCAACTCTAGGTCAGCTATGGTTCGGTTATTCTTGTTAGCAGCCTGCTCGATCTTCTTGTCATAGGTTTTTACCTGAGTCTCGAGCTGACCCAGCATGATGGCCTAATCGACAGACTTTTTCCTCTCGACCTCCAGGAGTTTATTGGCCTTCTCCAAATCCGCCTGCAGTTGGGCAATGGATGCCCCCTGGGATGATGATGCTTCACCGGAAAACTTGAGCTTCTTGAGTTCATCCTCCACAAGCGCTAGGCGTCGGCACATCGCCACGCTCTCCACCTAGTACTGCCGCCGAACTGAAAAACGTTAATGCTGAACGGAGGTAAAACCATGAATTGATCATTGCATACATACCCTGGTGGACATCTGCAGGTGGATGTTGGCGAGCAACCCGGGCGGCATTGTTGCGGCGCGTGCTCTGGCCTCCTCTCAAACCTTGGCGAGCGGCCCACAGATGAGTATCTGATGTTAGGGAGTTTACGGTTGATCGTCGGCCGCTAGGAACTCCTCCGTTGGGAGGTGGAGAATGGCCGTCACAGATCGGCGGCCGCTCGGGGCCGATTGAGCCGACCGCGCGGGACTAGAGGACTGACCGGCTGAAGCCGAAAGAATGCCGAATCACAGGATCCTCCGCCGAGCTGGAGGGAGAGACGCGATTGACTGGGCAACAATTGGGTCTGACGGCAGATCGGCCAGTGAAGGGGTCCGGTCGGAAGAAATGACTTCCACTATCTCGGGAGCTGCCTCAGAGGAAGTGCCTCCCCGCTCGGAAGAACGCACCACCGAGGCAGCAGAACGGGATGGGGTGGCCATGCGATGTCTCTTGCTCTTGAAGAGGGGAACTTCATCGCCAGAGGACCCCGAGCCTTCGGCCTGGGCGGCAGGTTGCGTCTCAGAAAGGATGGGGTTCACCGTCAGTTCGATGTGGGACGTCTGATCGGCGGCGCCTCCTCCTTCAGTTGGCGTTGCCTCGCTCTTGCCCTCATGAGAGCCGACCGAAGTCAGGCCGAGGTTCGCCATCTCCTTTACCGCTGCCACCTCTATCTCGGTGTTCTTCAGCTTCATCAGACCAGCTGCCCGGGCACGCATCATTATGTCAATTGTAAAAAAAAGAATCAATCAGTTAGACTCGAAAGAAGAAGGCTGCGAAATTCCATACCTAGGCTGCTCGGAAGCTTCATTCGTATGGGTCTCAACCCGAACATATACATCACCCCCTCTGACAACAGCCTGTGAATGTCGAACTTTTGGCCGGCCAGCATGTTAGCCCGACCGGCCCCGATACTTTTTCAAGTCTGGTTGAGGCGGGAGTCAGACTTGCCACTTGGTGCGGAAGCTCGGCCGCTCGGGGAGTCGCAAGTAGAAAAAAATAATCTTTCCAATGTTTATTGGAAGATGACATTTTGTCAAAAAAGACCAAACCGACCCGAGATTGGAAGAGGTAGGTGCCCAGCTCGGATTGCTTGGGATAATAGAAATAATGGAATACCTGAGATGTTAGGGGAATACTGTGCACCTTGAACAGCACAACCACGCCGCACAAGAGGCGAAAGGAATTGGAGGCGAGCTACGCTAAAGGGACGTGGAAGTAGTTACAGACCTCAATTATGAAATGATGGATGGGGAATCGAAGACCGACCACGAACTGGTCTCGGAAAAAATAGACAGTGCCGGTCGACGGGTCATGGGGCTGATCGGACGGGGAGGTCAGGATTAGCTCGTGATCAGAAAAAAAGTCAAAGGCATTTACAAGGCTCGCAGTGTCGCCGGCGTCGAACCGAGTCTCCATGGTGTTGTACCAGAGATCAGGAGCGGGGTCGGACGGTTGAGAAGAGCTCGCCATCGCCGGAAAATCAAAAAATAGAAAGCTCGACGGATGAAGGAAGGAAAAACGCAAAACGATTTCTGGAATAGTAGTGTGGCGGAGAAAGGACAGTGAAAGACTAACGACAGAAAGGTGTGGGGAGGCTTACAGGGAAGAGAAAGGGGGCCGCAGAGGACAGTGGGTCGCCGCCGAGGAGCGCAGGATTGTTGGAGCACTGGTCACTCAAGGTCGCCGACAACCGTTGGGAAAGGAGACGCAAAGTGGGGACGAAGGTGGTGTCGCGACCTTATAAAGGTTGGGCTCGGCCAATCGGAGCCGTCTGATCTAGGTTACGAGAATCAGAGCATAGATCCAGCCGTTGAATTCAAACCACCAAATGTCACATCGACGTCTGTCGCCTCGGACGTGCGATGGTGACACGTGGCACGCTCTCACAGGGCGGCATTTAATGAGCGTCATCATTAGGCGTGAACGTGCGCTCGACCTTAATGGGGATGATTTGTACGAATTCCGAAGAGATTCGGATTACGTTAGCATTGACCGAGCGAGTCACACTCATCCAAAGACGCCGAAGGAAGAATCTTCCAAGTGCAAACCCTTAGAACGCCGAGCGGCCCAGAAGATCAGTCCTGCACAGACCGGTCGGGGTCCAACTAGCCTCATAGCTGATCGGCCAACCGATCTCCAGACTACTTGTCCAGTCAGTCAGACTTGCAACCTTCTTCGACTAGACTTGAGGGGGAGGCATGTGATCTGGTGGTAAGGTAGGGCCCCGCCCCGCAGGAGGTCAGCGTCACGTGGAAGGTCAAAGTCCGGACGGTCAACACCCGAGGCTAGCGTCCGACCGGGCGACCCCATCAGTCGGTTGGAGTAAGGAATGACCAGTCCGACGTTATTACAGCTCGGTCTTGCACCGAGCTTCCGACGCTTAAAAGACTATCACCAAATCAGGCGTCGACTGGCAAGTCATGTGCCGAGCGACAGGACATGTGCCAGGCGGGCATTTCGATCGGCCAAAGATTAGATCACAGCCAATGAAACGGAAACACGACCCCGCAAGCCTAGACAGCGGAAGTAACCGAGCGGCCACCCGCTCGACCCACTAGAAGACAAAAGCTGGCCAAACAACCACCGACTCGGCCCAGTAGCAGACAAAAGCTGACCGAGCGGCCACCCACTCGATCCACTAGCAGAGAAAAGCTGGCCGAGCGACCCACCCGCTCGGCCCACTAGCAGACAAAGGTAGGATCGACTGATATCCTCCTCGAGACCCGTGCCATAGACAGACAACATGGTCGACGGCATGATCAAACAGAGAATCGTACGACGGAAGCTTCCACTATCTTGTCAAGATATGTTCGAGCTGTTGAGGTATGGTGTCAGGTACACTTTTCTGACACATCTATCAGGGAAAACTTGGAGATGCATGTACACCTCGAGGAGCGTGCACACACACCCCTGGGAGTCCTATATAAAGGACCACAAACTTCAACGAAGGTATGTTCATTCTACTGTAGCTAGAATTACGCTACCACTTTTGTTTCTTTGCTTACTTGCTGCTTTCACCGGAGATTTGACTTGAGCGTCGGAAGGTCATCGTCGATGAACCACTCCGTGGCTCGGCACTGACACTTTATGCTTGCAAGCTAGTCTCATCGGAGGTCCACGCCCGATCAATAGAAGCACCACATCTCCAATATCCATCACCTCAACTTTCGGACAAGATCAGATGATATGAATGTTCCACTGTGAATAACTACAATTATCAACAATTTAAGAATTTCTCTCTAAACTGCTAAAATAATTTAAGAAATTAACAGGAGCAATGCCATAAGCCTCCTTTTGCACAACACAAGCAGGACATTTTGCCCGCAGCTAAAGCCATAATCTATTATACCTCCAACTCAAGCAAAACTTGTAGCAGTTCTTTTACAGTTTGAACCAAGTACAGTGACATTGGTATATTTCATTTCCATTAGATGCAGCCGTAAAGACCCAGAGAAAACAACTAGTCGATTCATCGGCAATGATCCTGATGTATATATATACTATGTTGACTTCAAACTGGAAAACCTCGTAGGCTGGAGGAGCAGCGCTTCTTCGTCAACCATGAATGAAGTTACTACAGCATCATTCCCGCTCACATTAACATTATCGCCAAATAAATCTGATTGCTTCTCTAGCTTCCAATCCTGCACAAATAGTTGAAACCCCACATGCATCTAAGAAATCATTGAATAACTGGCATGTCTACCAATCCTATAATTTTTTTTTTGAAGACGACAAGGTAGGCCGCTTTTTACTATCCAAGTTCAAAATTAGCTCAACATAGTCACTTTTAAATAGAAAGGGAAAGTAGGATGCCTAATTTTTATGCATATTAGGCTGTATGCTACCTTAATAACATGAGTATTCTAAATGGAGGTAAGCCCTGTGCTTTAGCTCTTCTAAGTTCTAACCTTTGTCATCCTCTCGGGGGTGCTTTCTGTAGGAAGTTGATTTGATGCTCTGACATCCTTTACCTTCAAGTAGTTGTACAAGACAACGCCACAAAGGGCTGGATAAATAGAAAAATTAGGAAGAGGCAAAAAGGAAACGAACTGCAGCAGTAAAAGATTTTGAGCAGGGAAACCAGAGCTTACCAATAGCATATCCAATTATATTAAGACCCGTAATTGTAGATTCAGGAAAGATAATTGTGGAAAGGGCAATCAAAATCCAGTCTTTGAGAACCCCAGCAACTCTGATAGTCACTGCCCCAGTTCTACCAATGACCAGAAATATAGAGAAGTTCAAGGCCAATGCGCAGACAGCATTTGAGAAAAAAATCCAGAAATTAAATTGGATTTGTGAAATCTCAATCCCTGTCTTCTCCAATACATACCAAGGTACAAAAAGAAACAAGAAACTGCAAATAAAAAATACAGTTGTAATAATCATCACAAGTGTAAGTTTTTCAAAGAGAAAAAAAATATATAAAACAAAATGAGATACTAGTCCCATGAAAAAGGAGGTAATATTCACACATAAACAAAGAATTAAAAATTATTTTTTAGTCTCATCACATTATCTGTTCAGAATTTACCCAAAATGCATATTATATATATATATATATATATAGATTTGCTAGCCTACACACCTTGTGGCTTGTGAGCACCATGTATAATTTTTTTTGTTTTTAATTTCTTTAGCTTAAATACTAATATACTATGACCTAAATCCTAAACCTTAAACATTAAGCTCTAAAAAAAATAAAGAAAAAAAAAAACACTTGGTGCTCATAAGGTGTGCACCATGAGATGTGATGGCTAGCATTCTTGTATATATATATATATATGATCCTGTCCGGAAGCTGAGTCGGACGGAGGCTGGTCGTGGTGGTCTGGTTGTTGACGGAAAGTCGTGAGCGATCCGGCTCCCACGGGTGGCTGACGATGCTGCAGGACCCTGCACACACTCAAACGATCTCCCCCCCCCCCCACGTTAGAGATCAGAACCCAGGGAAAAAGTCCCCGGATCAGGCCCTCCGACGCTCAAGTCAGGTCCTTTTTCTCCAGAAAAAGCAGAGAGACTGAAAATGAAAAGTTGTGGAAAAAATGACGAGAGAGCGCGTACCGCGTACGAGGAATCTCTTCCTTTTTATGCACCCGCCTTGCTTCCAGAACCTGCAACCCTCTCAGAAAACGTTAGACGCTGGGCTTTGTCGTATATCCCCGACACCTGTCGTGCTGCTATTGGTCGTGAAGGCATCTTCTTGTTTAGGAACCTCCGCCTTTACACAGGGGTTTTGTCTCGTAGTGAAGGACATCTGTCAAGCTGCTATTGGTTATGAGAGCATCTTTTCGCTTAGGAACCTCCGCCTTCGCACATCTCACTGGTATGCAATGATTACCCTTGACGGACAGTTGTGATCCTCCGACTCCTGCACAGCTTAGCTCATCCTATTTATCGCGATCTGCATCTACCTCACACCCTCGACCAGATCCCGCCTCTAAGCGTTACCTGCCAGTCGGGCTGACTCCGACCAGCTCTGCTGCTTCCGACCTGTGAGTCGTGACTTGCACTTCCGGGCCTTCGAATCGCAGGCCTGTAAATCGGGTTGCCTCTACCCAGCTCTGCCGCTCTTAACCCATGAGTACTTGCTGGCCCTCGACCGTAAGCCCGTAGATCGGGCTGTCTTTACACAGCTCTGACGCTTCCAATCTATGATTTGTGACTTGCGCTTCCGAGCCTTCAAATCGCAGGCCTGTAAATCGGGCTGCCTCTACCCAGCTCTGCCGCTCCTGACCCATGAGTACTTGCTGGCCCTCGACCGTAAGCCCGTAGATCGGGCTGTCTTTGCACAGCTCTGACGCTTCCGATCTATGATTTGTGACTTGCACTTCCGGGCCTTCGAATCGCAGGCCTGTAAATCGGGCTGCCTCTACCTAGCTCTGCCGCTGACCGTAAGCCCGTAGATCGGGCTGTCTTTGCACAGCTCTGACGCTTCCGATCTATGATTTGTGACTTGCACTTCCGGGCCTTCGAATCGCAGGCCTGTAAATCGGGCTGCCTCTACCCAGCTCTGCCGATCCTGACCCATGAGTACTTGCTGGCCCTCGACCGTAAGCCCGTAGATCGGCCTGTCTTTGCACAGCTCTGACGCTTCCGATCTATGATTTGTGACTTGCACTTCCGGGCCTTCGAATCGCAGGCCTGTAAATCGGGCTGCCTCTACCCAGCTCTGCCGATCCCGACTTATACCCCGGTGTTCCGCCTGTCGTCTCCCCTTGTCTTTCAACTACTTTGCCTCCTTGATCAACAAGTCTGCCTAGCCTCTGACTACCCCACATGCTTGCCTCTGACTGCCTAGTCAGCCTGACTGCTGAATCACCCTGACTATTGACCGCCATGTCCTCTTGACTTTTGACCGCTATATGGCCTTGACCTTTCTCACCCTTTCCTCTTGGGCCCCTCCATTGCCAACCGTATCAATATATATATATATATTAATTTAATTATTTTTTATTACATTGACTGAAATATTGTTTGGTTGCAGTCTACACAATATATCTTCTATTCTAATAATTCAATTCTTCTAACTATAGAATTTGTTGGTCACCCTTGAAAATGCCCATAACAATTCAATCTATTTTGTACCATCTGATCCTCATTACCCAATAAACATCTGCAAAGCATAAAACCATCCATGATTCCATGAGTTACAAATCATTCTAGTCTAATGGCATTCTCACCATTGAAGCTGTGCTCACAAGAATTGAAGCTATGCTTCCTACTTATTTTTATGAAATTACAGTTAACAGTGAGGCTTACAAGGTAAAAAAAACCCAATGATTAATCAATGAGTAGATTCATGGGAATAACATACCTGCAGGGTGCTATGTAATATAGACTTGTAACAGGATTTAGAGTTAAGCCTTTTTTCTGGAGGAGAACCTGAGTTAAAACCAGCCTTAATGCTTCTGCAAATATACCAGTGACCTGGTAAGCTGTTCCAACTACATTAAAGTAAATCTCCCCATATGATGAGATTGCAACACCAATGCTGACCAGTACCATATTCAAGAAAACATCACATCTTAATTTGTCAGTTCCACAAATAACGGCCATGATAAATGTGGCAACTGGCACTGCAAGAATTCAAATTCAAGAACAGTTACATGTGCAGTATTTTAGTTGACAAAACATAATGGTGAAAGGGTAAGGGGTAACTCACTCAAGGCCTTTAACATCTGAATAAAGGCAACTGAAATGTGCAGATAAGCTGTGTTTCCAAACCTATAAAAGAACCAAAATTGCTTTCAAAATAAATTGCTAATTATTCTATGCCTACTTTTAATTGATTTTCATCTTTGGAAACTGACTAATGATTTTCAAAAGATTAACTTCTTTGATAGATTGCAATTAAAGCTAATGCTGAATTTAAATTAGTATCAAGTTTGGTTATTTATCAATTTGATTCATTAAATATCCATAAGGTTTATATCCAAAAGATAGTCAAACAATATAAAAACATGAAGAATCAACAAAGGAGAAAAAAAGTCATTAGAAATCCATAAGGTTTATATCCAAAAGATAGTCAAACAATATAACACCATGAATAATCAACAAAGGAGAAAGAAAGCAGAAAATCAGTTTAATGATATATTTCCTCGCCAATTATTTTAGCCTCTACGAAAAAGAGTGATGTGGACATAAAATATGCTATGCTAATTTTGTATTGCTGAAAAGATTAAATAAAGAATTCAGAGGCAAAACTGAAAGAAAATAGTCAAAATGATGGTCCAAAAAACCATTTTCCAAACAAGTGAAAAAGGTATATGACAAAAACAAGTCTGTACTTTTTGAACAACAAACTTCAAGTCTTGATACACAAAAATAGCAAATGCATATTAAGACCGAAAATGGCAATTTGCAACAATAGGCATTGATTTATCAGCATACAACTGAATTCACTTCATTTAGCATAAGAAAATTCTATAATCAAACAAGAAATAAGCTGTATGCAAAAGTTATTCCTAAGCCTTATTAATGATTAATAATGAACCAAACAAAAATAAAACAAGACCCAAATAGTAATGATATCTGAGTGGCCACAATCAAGGTATAAGATGATACAATTATACTGTTTTACAAATAGTTGAATAAAGTTTGATTAGTCTGGAAAGCAAATCATTCTTGAAATAACAACAAAAATACTCACCACAGACTCGAAGCAAAGAACGCACTAATAGGAATGACACAAGTCGCATATCTGCAGGATTAATAGTGTATATTAAAGAAGGAACAATGAGTAGACATGCGAGTTTCAAACCCTTACAGTTGAAAAGTCATCTTAACTGGTGCCACAACCTGCCAATCAACAAATAAATCAAAGTGAATCTGGCTGTCATCTGAATCATGAAAAATGAATTTCTGAATTCGAATACAATGCAATATGATCTCAATAGTAGAAAAATTGACATTTTTTTGTGCAGAAACTGATCATGGTACTTCTGTCAAACAGAATTTCCATATCACAAGTTGCTAAAATTAATAAGAAATAAAGAAACAAGAATACAAGAAATATGCACATAGTCAAAGGTTGAGAGTTGTTATGACTCTGATTATAATGATGGCAGAAATACTACTAACTCATCAAGTCTTTCATCAACAGGACAGCATGCATTGCAGTTGCTTCAGATTTCTTCATTGACATGTTTTTCCTTACTCCTACCATTTCTTCTTTGAATTGGCAAAGAAATATTGAATGACCCAAGATTTGGATGTTTGTTCATACATTAATAACCTCCAACATGTAAGATCAAAAATGCATTTGAAAACATGGCTGGATGCAAAATCAAAGCCAATAGCATCCTAGCCATCTCAGATTATGAGGCAGGATTGAAATTTTTTATCATAAGGGGAAACTTCAGATTTGTTACAATATTACAGTATCATACCATACTGAAAAATAATAATTAAAACAAATAAGAAATGAATAAAAAATCAACAGTGTAGCACACTGAGAGTCAGTATGATGCCCAGCATAAATTAAATAAATTATCCCATGAAACTAGGCAAGTAGTCTAGTAAGATCTGAAGTGCCATTCCATGCCAAGTTCCGGGAACAACACAATTTCAATATCGTGTCATGCCAAGACTCACCACGCTTTAAAATGTTTCAAAATCAACTCAAATGCCTTCATATCCAATAATCCCTTACACTTAACTTATTTTCCTTCAAATAAAAACTATAGCAATTATAAAGAAAATTAAATTAAAATTTTAGTATAACAAGTTACAGAAATATAACTGCCATCTTGACTTATCATTATCTACCTAATACCAAAATATCATGCATCAAATGGGAGAATCAGTTCTTGTAGCATCCTATTGAAAGTAATCCCGTAGTTTTCCATGATGAATATTAATTATTGCTCCGAGCAATCCTTACTAGGTGAACCCAACCTACTGTATTTAGTCATTTCTCATATGCAAGAGGTTTTTTCTACTGATTAGATCAAGTCTTTTGTTCCCTGAAAAAGCATCATGTAGCCCACAGTCAAAAGGGATCTTGCATCTTCGAGAGCTAAAAAATACTAATAGAAGAGTAAGAAACATATTTTACTAGCCACTGGACCTCAATTTTTGAAAGAGACATGACTTTCTGTATTGTTTGGATGTTTAAACCATTAATTTTTCAAAACTAATCGCAACAGATTACAAAAATTTAAATGTCTAAACTAACATGTAAAATTCAATGAAAACTGGGTAAAGTTCATAAAGAAGAAATATATAGAGCAAAGAAAAGCAGGATAGTGTATCACAATAATAACAAAATTAAATAGCAAAAAGATAAAATGTAAAAGGATGAAATCTTAGCAAGAATAGATGTAATAGGATGGGAACCAGTTAAATCAAGAAAATCAATAGCTAGATGTGCAATAAATAATAACATCTTTTATACATACCTTGAAAACACGAACAAGGAAGAATGCTACTACACCAGAGAATCCCATATGAATCATAGTAAGTGTTATGGGGAAGGGAAACTTGAAATACTTGGGAGATAATACCCACTGAAAATATCAAAAAGAAAAATTATATACATAAGAAAACCATTTCAAATTGGATATGGTTAACTGAGCCTATTTGTCACTATAACAATGCTTAACATTTCAAAATAATATAGCTATTCAGCAACTAGAGACAAAGTTCCTACCTTTACAATAAATTTAAACTGTGCAAAAGGAATGCTTGGAAGTTCTATTATCTAAAAACTTGATATATAATGTTTCAGGATTTGTTTGGTATAAAAGGATTCATATTCCCATGGCCATCATTACCCCAAGAAAATAAAACAATCATGCATATGACTTGTTGAGAGAATATCAAGAAGGGCAACAATGTAATGGCGTGCTATTGAGAAACTGAACATTTTAGTGGAGGTTGTGTTCTCACCTAAAATTCCATTTAATGAAAAATAAAATCTCATGGAAAGATATCAAACATGGATTTTAAAGGATATATCAGTTTCCATGCATTTGGAATTGAAATGCAACACCCAAATTATGCCCTAAGGATAAAATGTAATGTGAAACCTTAATATATATAAGTGGAATTAAGTACTTGAGAGATATATAAAGTTCAGACATAAGAACCTTCTTCATACTTCAAGGTGCTAGGTAAGGTTACCTGGTGATAAGAATCTTCTTTAGAGTAGAAATTAATTGCTAGGTGAAAATATGTGATGTTTGACATAAACTGACATACGAAACATTAATTTATGAAAGAGTCCAACTCCAAGCACAAAATTTGCATGTGATTTGTGATAATGATAAAACTAAAAAGTGAGAACAAAAAGATAATATACCAAAATACTACCATATTTGCATCCAATTGTTTAGCGACATAGCTGTAAATCCATCATTGATAGGCTAAGAAGAAAATATATATTTGCATAAAGTCCATAAAAAACTTCTAAAACACATATATGATATAAGGAAATTACTCTTTTTTAAGGAAACTGTATATGTGCACAAATTCCATAAAAATCCTTCTATAACACATAGCTAAGAACAACATAAATTACTTCAAGTTCATTAATTTTCACAAAAAAAAAAAAAATAAGGTAACTCGTGAGACGAAAACAATTTACCTTGTTATACAGGATAACTCCAGATGAGAGGCATATGTAAATAAGAAGATAAAGGTAAGTCAGCAATAGTTGTTTGCTGATCAACATGCTCGCCTACTCTTTTAGAAGTTTAGTTTCTGGGTTCGGATAGGCTTAATTAGTTGGTAACTTGGATGGAGGAGCTATGCACATTGATATGTTTACTGATTTAGCAAGCCAGTCTTTATTGAAAACCTTGTATGCGCATGAATATTAGGCTAACTATTCCAGGCAACAAGTATTACTCGAGAAATACAGAACACCTGAAAATGATCAGAGGTAGTAAGCCACAGAGAGCAAAACAGCACACTGAATAAATTAAATCATACAACAAAGCATGAGGCATCACATTTATTGGCTTGAATAAGAAACTTTTGATCTACACATGGAAGTACTATACTACTAGCAACAATTGAGAATATGAAATGCATGCTCATGTATTCTGCCAAAAACTCTAGAATGGTTAAAGTGATGGATCATAAAGTAAGTGCATTAACAATAAAACACATAAATACAACCACATGAACCATTCCACCAGCTCACCTTCAACTATTGTTTCTTAGCTATTGTGAATTAGTGAGAACTGATTAATCACTTGTTATAGGCTTCTACACGTGCTGGACATATACTTCATCATTTCGATATGTTATCCCTCTTGCAATAGTATAGGGATATATAAAAAATTTAGTATTTTGAATTTTGAAGTTTAGATACCTTTTATCTTTGTGAAAGAAACTTTAAATGTAATCCAACTACTACGAGGAATCGTTGTTACTGGTCCTTGGACAATTGAAGCTAAACATTTCAAATTACACTAAAAGGTGTTCAGATACACTAAGCTCACAAAAAAAAATTATTTGTGATTTTGCTTCATAATAAAGAAAAAAAAACTAGATGATATATGAGATATGGTTACAGAACCATTCAATTTTAAACGGGACAAAAACTCACAAACCAACCCACTGATCAAATTGGAAACCACATCCCTTAATTACAATCCACTAGTACTGACGTGTGTTTTTTTTTTTGCGTGTGTGTGTTTAATTACTTTAAATGCCAAGTAAAAAGGCAATTTAGGGCTCAGAAACAGTAACTAACGATTTCATCTTCAAAACCAAATATAATACTGGAACCAAACTTCTTTTCATAAAGTAGTAACTAGTAAACACCTTGACAGAAGCCTAATAACTACGTCGAAAGACAACCAAGACCAGTGACTTCCAGAATATTCAAGAAACTCTCTAAAAACAAGATAGAAAATAACCAACCGCTTAATAACTAGGATGATAGCACAAAAATCTCATAATGAACCCTAACACAAAATGCAAGGAGTTCCCTGTCCTGAATCATTGGAAGTGAAATGGCGCTATAAAACAGCGCAACCTAATTATAAAAAAGAAGAAAAAAACGTGTACGAAAACTAGAACATGCAGATCTCAAACCTTAGCATTCAATTCGATAGAAAGACGATCGACATCTTCAACCACGTCGGCGATTAAACTGAACCTAATGCAGGGATCTCACATCGGGATAACACCAATGTGATTGCTTCGACTGGTAAAAGAATGGCAGAAGATCGTAAAGAGCATAACATGAAACCTGTGAGGGCCACCTCATCCGGAGACGCGGAAAGAAATAAAGGAGACAAGATCTACAACGTCACGGAGAACGGAGGAGCAATAATTGACTCATCGACACCCATGACCGCGACCCTAGGACGGAGGAGAGCGCCTGCGTCGCGTGACCGCTTCCGACGAGAGAGGTCCGTGAGGCGGAGGCGGAGGCGAATGGCCAGGGAACAATGCACGCGCACCACTGTGAAAGAAGCGTAGGGTCGGTGCCGGGTTGGTCCGCCGGTTTCCCCAGGAAGCGTAGGCGGAGGCGGTCCAGTTGCTTCCGGTTTATAAAAGAGCAATTATTTAAATCGGGACTAGTATTTTAAAATACCCAAAGTGGACCCCTACATACGGGAAATTATTATTATTATTATTATTATTATTATTATTATTATTATTATTATTATTGAATTCAATTAATCTGTCCTCTTGCTATGGTCCAATGCTTAACATATGAAATATTATTATCATGAGTTCTGAGATTCGAATCTCGATAAAGTTGAGATAATTACCTCTCCTTATGTGCTAGTTATTATTCCAAAGATTAGTAGTCATCCGTAATTTACCTCCTACGTGTTGGTCCTGTGATAGGTTGACGGAGGTATTGGGAGCGAACGTATTCACCTTTTAGCTACCTTGAATTCAATTAATCTACTCTCACGGGCTCAGCTATGTGGTATGTATATTGTTAGTACCAAGATCAGGTCATGAGTTTGATTCATAGGGCTGGCAATAAATAATACCCCTGCATTCCTGTAGTGAAAATATTCGGCCCCGCTACCCATTTACCTCAATAGTTACCATGATTTACCTTATTTGTGTTGACAGTGGGACCCTGGGGACGAGGGTTATTATCTTTGATTTTTTTTTTTTTGTGAATTCAATTAATCTGGTCCTCGAGACTATAGAGTTACGATCAGACATCCAGATTCTCACCCAGGTATTCGCAGTTTAATTCCCAGCTATAGTATAGTTGTAAGAATTTTTCCTCCAAATAGGGCGTACAACCAATGAATGTTGGGCTTCTGGACAATCCGCGGCGCGTGCTTCTCGATTTTCCCTGGTGGCCGGTGGAAAAATTTTGTGGGATCGAACTGGTCATCCCAGGGATATTCAATAAAACTAACTGGTTTTATCATTTTTTTAATTCAATTAATTTGGTCCATGAGGCTATAGTGTCGTAGTAGGACATCTAAGTTGTCACCTAGGTACTCGCGGTTCTATCCCTAACATGATGTATTTGCAGAAATTTTTCCTTTAAATGGGGCACGCAATCAAAAGATGTTGGACTTCTGGACTGCCTGTCGTGCGCATTTCTCGATTTGTTGGACTTCTGGGTTGCCCATCGCGTGCATTTCTCGATTTACCCTAGTGGCATGTGGAAACTTTCATGGGGTCGGACCAGTTACCCCAAGATTAATTAATGAGGCTAACTAGGTTTATTATTATTATTTTGAATTCAATTAATATGTCCCCTCGGGGTGGTGCGATGGTTAAGATATGAGGTGTTACCACATGAGGTCTAATTGCTAAGTGGCCTGTAGTGCCAAAACTCGACGTAGCCTTGGCTCCCTGCACTAATTGCTAATAACCACCCGTGATTTATCTCCTCCGTGTTGACCTAGGAATAGATTGATACTAGCTGTTAGGATGGGCATCCTTCCATGTGTATTTTTCTGATTTATCCAAGTGGCCAGGGGCGGAGCCACCCTTGGGCTAAGTGGGCTCCAACCCAACCCATTTTTAAAAATTTACAAGTAAAATTTTATTTCAGTCTCATCCTAATTTTATTTTAGCCCATATGATTTATAGTAATTTCATTTCGGTCCTCATTTCTACCTATTGAATTGTCAAAAATTTTAATTAAATCTAAATTTTCCCTTATTTGTCGCTTCACCTCCCTACGTGTAATAGTCAGTGTTGCCGTCTTCCTTGTCCCTCCTTGCATGCGTCTAACCGTGACTTACTAGCACAACCATGACAAACATTCTCCTTATTAGCGCGCTATCTCGTGGGACATTGTCGTAGCCGCAACTGCGACCCTATCGTTGCTACCTTCCTCCCTGACTACCATGATATCACATTCATTGCTATCCCCGTTGATAGTTTTGTCATCACTGCTCTCCTTGCCACAAGCGACGTCGACTCCGCCCTGTCGTCACAACTTTGCCTCAACTATCATTGCCAAAACACCAACGCCAACAATCAACCCTGGATAATTTTAAATCTTGACTATTAGGAAATAATTATTATAAGTAAATAGTTATTTATTTCTTGGTTATTAGGAAATAATTATTATTAGAAAATAGTTATTTATTTCCTAGTTATTAGAGAATAATTATTATTAGGGAAAACTTATTGTTTTCCTAATTTATGTATTTTCCTATTTTCACTTGTAATGATATTTATATATATCATATGCTATCATTAATAATATGTGTGAATTCTATCGTCAATATGGTATCAGAGCTCTAAGTTTAACATCAATCTTTTTTTTCTTCTCTTTCTTTCTTTCTTTTCTCCACAATACCTACCAGTCGCCTTCTACAATGGCTGCCGCCGACGACATCAACCGTCGGCTCCAGCCGCCTTCTACAATGGTTGTTGACGATGATATCACCCACCGACTATCTCTTATAAATACTCCTGATTCTTCTGTCTCTCTTGTGGTTCTCAACATCAATGCTCATGCATCGTTGAAACTCACCACCTCCAATTATTCTACATGGCGCTTGTAGTTCACGTCTCTTCTATTTGGATATGACTTACTGGGTTTTGTTGATGACTCACGTCCCTGCCCCCTACGCAGATAATGTCTACAGATGTCACGCTTCTCAGGCGAATCCTGATCATATTCTCTGGCTCCGTCAAGATCAACTTCTCCTCAATGCTATTATAGGTTCGATGTCTCCTACTCTTATGCAATTTATTTCTTCATCAACTTCATCTAGAGACGCATGGTAGACACTAGAGAGAACCTACGTCACTCCCTCATGTGGCAGGATTATGACTCATCGTCAAAATCTTGCCAGCCATCAACAGGGTAACATGTTTATCACTGATTATAGCAGAATATCAAAAGAAATATTGACGCTCTTGCACTTATGAATGTCAAAGTTGACTTTGATGAACTCTCTATTCGTGTCCTGAATGGTCTTAGCCAAGATTACTGCAATATCTCACATGCTCTGCAAGTTTGTGACGTTCCTATTACTTTGATAAGCTATTCGAGCAGCTCCTCAGCTATGAAGCCCAGTTAAAAGTCTCAACACCATCTCCATTTTCAATGCCAATGACTACTCTTGTGGTTTCGATAGGGAATTCTCGTAATCGGTATTCAAACTATCGTGGTGGTCGCCAGTAGGTTCCGCCTATATCCCATCAACCATGCATGTCTACTCTTGGGCTATCTGCGCGTCCTCCTACACATCTAGCTGTGTCCAGTCCCAATCGTTATCTTGGGCGCTGTCAGATTTGTGGTGTCCAAGGTCACTCTGCTCGCCAATGCGGTCATATGACTGCCTCGATGCTTGCTCTGCTTCCGCCGGCTCCTCTGCGTGCTCCGCGTCCTACGTATAGAGCGCCGTTTGCACATACTGTCGTTCATTATACACCTTCGTCTGATTCTCGAGAATGAGTTGTTGCTCTGGCGCCTCTCATCATGTCATCACTGATCTCGCTACTCTCTCGTTGCATGGGCCTTACTCTGGGAATGATAGCGTCGTCATTGGTGATGGTTCTAGACTACCTATTACACACACTGGTTCTTTCTCTTTCTCTACTCCATCTTTCCCTTTAGTTTTCTCCAATGTTTTATTTGTGTCATCTATGTCAAAAAATTTGATTTCTGTCGTAGCACTTTATGCTACTAATCATGTTACATTTCTTTTCTTTAATTCCTATTTTCAGGTGTTGGATCGTTGTACAAGAGCGACACTGGTCAGCGGGGTCCATAGAGATGGTGTCTATCACTGCCCAAAATTTATGTCTACACTATCATCGCCTTCCGCCTTTTCTATGTCTGTCTCGTCATCCATTTCCTTATGGCGTAGTCGTTTAGGTCATCCATCATTAGATGTTTTGTGATGTTTTTTTTATCCTTGGGTCTTTCGTTTCTTGCGAATAACTTTGTCTAATTTTTCATGCACTTCGTGCAATATTAATAAAAGTCATAAATTACCCTTTCATAAATCTAGTATTTCGTCTCGTGCTCCTTTGGATATTATCTTTTTTGATGTTTGGACATCTCCTATATCATCATTTGATGGACTCAAATATTATGTTATCTTTGTTGATCATTTTACAAAGTATATATGGCTTTATCCTTTACGTAATCAATCGGATGTATACTCTACCTTTATTGCATTCAAAACTTTTGTTGAAAATTGGTTCTCGATGACTATCAAAACAGTATTCACTAATGATGGAGGTGAATTCTTAGTCATTCGCTCCTTTCTTACTACTCATGGTATTAGTCATCTTACCACTCCTCCACACACTCTTGAACACAATGGATACTCTGAACATCATCATCACCATATAGTCGAAACTGGTCTCACTTGGTTGCACAAAGCATCTATTCCACTCACTTTCTGGCCTTATGCCTTTGCTACGATAGTCTATTTGATTAACCGGATGCCTAAGGTCGGTCTCTCCCATATGTCCTCTTTTGAAAAATTGTTCATCACCATTCCTGATCTTTCTAAGCTTCGAGTTTTCAGGTGTCTATGCTTTCCGTGGTTGCGCCCCTACTTTCACCACAAGCTTGATCCCAAGTCAACCTCTTATGTCTTCCTTGGCTATTCTCTCACCCAGAGTGCCTTCCTATACTGTGATGTAGCTCTCAAAAGAGTCTTTGTATCTCGTCATGTTAAGTTTATGGAGCATATTTTTTCATTTGCCATCACCTCCTCCTTGGATTCCACAGTAATAGATACTGACTCTGAGCTCTCTGCTGCACCAGTTCTCTCATGGGACCCTCTATCACTGATGCCGCAATCTGCCACTAACCGTAGTCGTCTGCAAGTGACTTCTTCACCGCTGCCATCATCACCGCCATCATCACCTCTTGTTATTGGGTATTCCACGCTGCCTAGTGGCAACCGACCCTCTAGCCCACCGACTCTTTCTCCCTCTCTCGCTTCTCTAAACAACATCCCATGCAAACTCGCTCCAAAAATGCCATCTACAAACCCAATCCAAAATATCTTCTTCATACTAGTCTTCCATAACCTTGTGAACCCTCCTCTGTCACGCAGGCGCTCAAAGATCCAAATTGGGTACAGGCCATGCATGAAGAGTATGATGTTGGTAGCTACTCGGAATATCGTACCGGTTCCCCTGTACACAAATTTTGTACAAGTCCTGAACCATTCCTAACAACCTATTGTGTTCTTTAGAAATTAAATTTGGAATCACAAACAGAACTTAACATTATTTATTCCAAATTCAACTTATCTGTTCTTAGTGGTTTAGACTTGGATCGCAAACGATGCTTAACATTATTGATCCAAATCCACCCATGTTACAAATTCAATTAAATATTAATTTCAGAGATCGACTTCCAGGTTAAACATAGCGAGGCATTAGACCTTCTTGGGTATGAGAGCATCCACCACTTCCTAGACAAAGCCTTTCAACGAAATTTAATATTTAATTTCCTTATAGTAACCCTAAGTTTAACCAAAAAGAACAATCGAATCACAAGTTCGAAAAACAAAAGAAACACAAAATCAAAAACATAAATTTGATTACTTAGATTCATTAGCCTCTTGTGTTTGGTATTTCAAGATCTAAATAAAAGGATGAACTAGTTATGATGCAGAAACTAATAACTAGTTATACCTTTTATAACTTATAGACCTCACGATCTTCTGTCGTATTCCTCTTCTTATCTCAGACGTCGTGTGCATGACGATCTACCAAGACGAGAATCCACCCAAGCTTCCTTCTTCTCCAAGCAAGTTTCGGCCACCAACAATCTCCTAGAGATGAAGAACTTCGGCCACCAACCAACCTCCAAGGGATGCTAGGAAACAATTCCTCCTATCTCTTCTTCTTCTCCAAGAAAAATTTGACCACCAAGATCTCTCCAAGAAGATAATGCCGCCGACCACTTAAGAAGAAGAATAGGGGAAGAGGAACAAGAGAGGGCCGACCACCACCAAGGAAGAGAGGAATAATAGAAGATATGTTATGAGGTGAGGCACCTCTACCCTCTCTTTTATATTCCTTGGTCTTGACAAATAAGGAAAGTTTTAATAAAAACTTCCTTATTTTCTTTGCCATAGAAAGAAAAATTTAATTGATAAAACAATTTCCTTTTCTTCTATTAATGTGGTCGACCCCTACATGTCCTCCATAGAAGGAAAGTTTTAAACACAAAATTAAAACTTCCTAATTTGTTTCCAGAAATTTTTAAAATAAAAATTTCTCTTTAAAAATTTCCTTCATGGTTGGTTATAAAAGGAAATTTTTATAAATTAAAATCTCTCTATTAAAACATGTGGATGATTAAAAAAGGAAAGTTTTCTTCAAAATTAAAATCTTCCTTTTAACTACAAATAAGGAAAGATATCAAATCTTTCTATTAATCTTTTGTAGAAAACTATAAAAGGAAAGATTTATAATTTTAAAACTCTCTTTTAAAATCATGAGAATGGTTATAAAAAGGAAAATTTTATCAAAAATTAAAATCTTCCTTTTAACTACAAATAAGGAAAGATATCAAACCTTTCTCTTAATTTTTGTAGAAAGCTATAAAAGAAAAGATTTAAATTTTAAAACTCTCTTTTAAAACGATGAGGATGGTTAAAAAAAAGAGAAAGTTTTATCAAAAATTAAAATCTTCCTTTTAACTACAAATAAGGAAAGATATCAAACCTTTCTCTTAATCTTTTGTAGAAAGTTATAAAAGGAAAGATTTAAATTTTAAACTCTCTTTTAAATCCATGGCTTCCATATAAGGAAATATTTTAAAAAATAAAATCCTTTTAATTTATTGTGGCCAACCACCTAAGCTTGGGTTCAAGCTAGGGTCGGCCACCTACTTGACCCATCTAACCTTGGTTTGGCCGGCCCTAGCTTGGGCTCCAAGCTAGGCTTAGCCGGCCACCTTAAGGTGGGTAAGAAGGTGGGTATGAGTGGGTATAACACTTTATAAATAAGAGGCTATGACAAGGACCGAGAGGAGGAATTGGTTTTAGTCTCCCGATGAACTTGAGCTTCCCGTGTTCGCCCCGAACACCTAACTCGAGTTCATCAATAATATCTCATTCCACTAAAGAGTTATTATTGAACTACCGCACCAATCCCATATTACTATATGGGCTCCTTCTTATCATGAGTGTGTTAGTTTCCCCGTGTTTAAGATATAGAATGCCCACTAATTAAATGAGTTACTGACAACTCACTTAATTAATATCTAGCTCCAAGAGTAGTACCACTCAACCTTATCATCATGTCGGACTAAGTTCACCTGCAAGGTTTACATGACAATCCTTATGAGCTCCTCTTGGGGACATTATCAACCTAGATTTCTATGACACAGTTTCCTTCTGTAATCAACAAAACACACTATAAATAATATTATTTCCCAACTTATCAGGCCTCTTGATTTATCAAGCTAAATCACATCCTCTGATAAATTAAAGAAATAAATACTAAATATATGCGCTTGTTATTATATCAGGATTAAAAGCACACACTTCCATAATAACAAATGTCTTGTTCTTTTATGTAGTCAGTATAAAAAGAACTTACCTTAAATGATCCTGCTCAATACACTCAGAGTGTACTAGTGTAATTTTATAGTCAAGATAAATTAATGCCAAATTACACTACGACTATTCCAATGATTTGTTCTTATCCATCTTAGTCGTGACCTACTGTTTATAATTTATAAAGAATTGATAACATGATCTTCTGTGTGTGACACCACACACCATGTTATTTACAATATAAATTAATTGAACAACTACACTTAGCATATAAATGTAGACTTTTGACTAATGTGATTCTTATATGTTTATACAAAAAGCTAGACTTTTAGTATACACTCTAACATATGATGCTCTTCTCCGTAATCAGACTTGGACTCTTGTCCTACCTTCGCAAGATCAAGATCTTGTGGGTAATAAGTGGGTCCGGGTGTTTTACATTAAGCGTAATTCTGATGACTCAATTGATCGGTATAAGGCTCGCCTTGTTGCCAAGGGTTTTCATCAGTGCCCTGGTGTTGACTTTCATGATACATTCAGCCTTATTATTAATCCAGTAACAGTGCACATTGTTCTTAGTTTACTAGGAATCAGAGGTGGTGTCTTCGCCAACTTGATGTAAACAATGTGTTTCTTAATGGTCATCTTGCAGAGGAGATTTATATGGTGCAACCTTCGGGTAAGCGCAGTGCTGAGTTTCCGGATCATGTGTGTCGTTTGCATAAGGCGCTTCATGACCTCAAGCAGGCTCCGCGCGCCTGGTATTTGGAGCTTCACACTTTCTTGGTCTCTCTTGGCTTTATCACATCCCGAGCTGACACCTCCTTATTTGTTTATTCTCGGGATGATACTGTTATATATTTTCTTGTATATGTTGATGATCTAATCATTATAGGGAGTGATGCTTCTTCTGTTGACGTTATAGTAGGTAAACTTCATGGAAAATTTGTGATTAAAGATCTAGGGGCTCTTTCCCTCTTCTGCGGTATTGAAGTTCACCCAACCTCAAATGGTCTTCTCTTGTCTTAGCAAAAGTATGTCACTGATCTTCTCTCCAAACACAACATGTTTGATTCCAAGCCAATCTCCACTCCTATTGCTGCTGGCTCTCGTCTTACTTTGCATGATGGGTCTTCATCTTTTGATACGACTAAGTTCCGACAAGTGGTTGGAGGCTTACAACATCTTCGTATGACTTGTCCTGATATTTCCTTTGCGGTCAACAAGTTTTCACAGTTTATGCATGCTCCTTCAGAGACGCATTGGGGTGCTGTGAAGCGTCTACTTCGGTATCTCAATGGTACTAGGGATTTTGACATTCGTTTTCTTGCAGATACACCTTTTACTCTTCATGGTTTCTCTGATGCAGATTGGGCAGGAGATCCAGTTGATCGGTATTCTACGGGTGCATTTATTATTTTTCTAGGTGCTAATCCGGTTTCCTAGAAATCGACCAAACAGTGCACGGTTGCACACTCTTCGACTGAGGCTGAATATCGTGCCATTACCTCTGCAACAACTGAGATCCAATGGATTAAGTCACTTTTGACAGATCTATTTCTTTCGATTACCACACTTGCTGTGCTTTTTAATAATAATTTGGGTGTCACGTATCTTTTAGCTAATCCTGTTTTTCACTCTCGGATGAAGCATCTAGCTATTAACTATCACTTTGTTCATGATCTGGTGCAGGTATCCAAACTACGAGTTACTCATATTCTTACTGAGGATCAGTTGTCTGATACACTTACAAAGTCGCTTTCTCGACCTCGGTTGTTTGCTATTTGCAGCAAGATTGGTGTCATTTCTGGGACACCATCTTGAGAGGGCGTATTAGGAAATAATTATTATAAGTAAATAATTATTTATTTCTTGATTATTAGGGAATAATTATTATTAGAAAATAGTTATTTGTTTCCTAATTATTAGAGAATAATTATTATTAGGAAATACTTATTGTTTTCCTAATTTATGTATTTTCCTATTTTCACTTGTAATGATATTTATATATATCATATGTTATCATTAATAATATGTGTGAATTCTATCGTCAATATACGTCCTTGTAAGTGGCCGATGAAAAATCTCGTGAGACTGAATTGATCATCCCAAATTAAACATTATCTGGCATAATTAACATTTTTTTTTAATTCAACTAATCTTAGGCGGCCTTCTTCTCGTTTATCCATCTACGGAGTAAATCCAAAAGTACAAAACCCGATAGTAACTCCCCGAATTTTTCATCAACAATTGTTTTATTATTGTGGTAAAAGGTGAATACGCTCGCCCCCAGCGCCCCCGCCAATCCGTCCCAAGGCCAATACGGAGGAGGTAAATCACGGACGACTACTAATATTATATATCATAAGAGAATTATAATCAATACTTATTCTAAAAGGATTATAAATAAATTAAATGGTTTATAAATAAATTTAGTGCTTAGAATCTATTTTGATTGAATAAATATAAGATCAATTGAATAAAATTATTTCTTAAACTAAATTTTGAAATAATGTTGATGAATAAAGACTATAAATGCTTCATAAATAATATTAACTAAAAATATCCCCAAACAAAATTCATGGATTCAATAAAACTTATAAATAGATTAAAAAAATATTCTCATAACAAACAAATAAACTTGTAATAGAAAGCTCACTAACCTTAAAAATATAAAATTTATAAAATTAAATAAACTTAAATTAAAAATTTGATAACCTCTAAATAAATTAAATTTAAATCATAAACATGAATTGAAAAATTTGATAATATCTAAATAAATCAATCAATTTGAAATCAATTTGAAGCGAATTGAAGCTCATAAACAAAAACTAAATATTTTAAAAGTTTGGCTGATTTTGGATTCGACTATCTTAATCAAACAAACTTTAACAATATGAAAACTTGGCTCGTTGACAACCTTATCTTAAAGAAACAAAATAGTCTTGAAACGGCCATTCACAAACAATTGTAAACGAAGTAAACTAGGAAGTGAAAGTAGAGGTTAAAAGGTGAGATCTATCTGTTGGTTAGTCTTAAAAAAATGTACCGATTTTATTATATAAAATTTTTTTTTGTACAAGTGTTGAACATTTCCTTAAATAACCTATTGTGTTCTTTAGAAGTTAAATTAGGAATCACAGACAGAACTTAAAATCATTGATTCCAAATTTAACTTATCTATTCTTAATGGTTTAGATTTGAATCGTAAGCGGAAGTTAACACTATTGATTCAAATCCACCTATGTTATTAATTCCATTAAATATTAATTTCCAAAATTGGCTTCTATGACTACATGGCGAGGCACATGACCTTCTTGGATATGGGAGCAACCACCACCGCCTAGACAAAGTCTTTTAAGGAAAGCTAATATTTAATTTTCTTAAATAACTCTAGGTTAACAAAAAAAAACAATCGAATCACAAATTCGAAAAAGAAGAAAACACAAACTCGAAAAACTAATTCGAAAAACTAGATCTAATGCCTCTTGTGTTTGGAATTCTTACAAAAAGATATAACTAGCATGATGCGGAAAACAATTGCTAATTATACATTTTCTTTGAATGCTAATGACCTCTAGATCTTCTGCCGTATTCCTCGTCTCGTCTTGGACGTCGTGTGGGCGACGATCCTCCAAGATGAACATCACTCAAAATCTTCCTTCCTCTTCCTCTAAAATCCGACCACCACCACCACTAAGGATAAGAGAGCAAAGGGAAAAGGAGAAGAGAGAGGGCCGACCACCAAGAGATCTCCAAGCAAGAGAATAAGAGTTGTGTCTCATGAAGCCTCCTCACTCCTTTTTTTTTATATTTGTTGCCCAAGGCAAATAAGGGAAGAATTTTTACAAAAATTAAAATTTTCCTCTAGTTTTTCCTTTTCCCTTTTTATTTTCCTTTTCTTTCCTCTTGATTGAATCAATCACCAAAAATTAATTTGATGATTTTATTTTTTTATAATATGGCCGACCACCTTGCTTGAGCACCAAGAAAGGGTGACTGGCCCCATAAGAGGAAAGGAATTTTATTTTTTTTATAAAATTTTACAAGAAGAAAAACTCTTATAAAATTTTACAAGCTCTCTTTCCTAAAGTAGGAGTTAAAAAAGGAAAGTTCTAAAAATTAAAATCATGTTTTAAAATTTTAAACTTCTCTTATAAAATTTTATTTTTTAACATGATGATAGAAAATTTAAATTTTTAAAACTTATCTTCCTTTTTTCCTAAACCATGAGGATGGTTAAAAAAGAAAAGTTTTAAAACTTTTAAAACTCTCTATTAAAACATGTGACCTAAGTCAAATAAGGAAAGTTTTTAAAATTAAAATATCTCTTTTAAAACTTATAGTTTTCTACAAAGAGAAGATTTTAAAAATTCAAAACAACCCTTCTTGTTTGATTAATGTGGCCAGCCCCTACTAAATTGTTCATCAAACAATAGGGCCGACCCCTATTGGAAGAGGATGTGACCGACCCTTGCTTGGTTACCAAGCATTGGACCGACCCCCTTCTTGGACACCAAGATGGACTTATATTTGGATGGACTTGAAGCTATAATGAGGCTACGACAGGGACCTAGAGAAGAAATTGGTTTTGGCCTTCCGATGAGCTTGAGTATCCCGTGCTCGCCCCGAACACACAACTCAAGTTCATCGATAATAACTCATTCCACTAGAGTGTTATTATCGCACTACCGCACCAATCCCAAATTACATTATGGGCTTCTTCTTATCATGAGTGTGTTAGTCTCCCTGTGTTTAAGATAACGAATGTCCACTAATTAAGTAAATTACTGACAACTCACTTAATTAATATCTAGCTCCAAGAGTAGTACCACTCAACTTCATTGTCATGTCGGACTAAGTCCACCTGCAGGGTTTAACATGACAATCCTTATGAGCTCCCCTTGGGGGCATTCTCAACCTAGATAACTAGGACACAGATTCCTTCTATAATCAACAACATACACTATAAGTAATATTATTTCCCAACTTATCGGGCATGTTGATTTATCGAGCTAAACCTCACCCTATGATAAGTCAAAGAAATAAATATTAAATATATGTGCTTGTTATTATATTAGGATTAAGAGCACACACTTCCATAATAACTAAGGTCTAGTTCTTTTATTAAGTCAGTACAAAAAGAACTTACCTAAATGGTCCTACTCAATACACTTAGAGTGTACCAGTGTAATTTATTAATCAAGATAAACTAATACTTAATTACACTACAACTATTCCGATGGTTTGTTCCTTTCCATCTTAGTCGTGAGCAACTATTTATAATTTATAAAGAACCGTCAACATGATCTTCTGTGTGTGACACCACACACCATGTTGTCTACTATATAAATTAATTGAACAATTACATTTAACAAATAAATGTAGATATTGACCAATGTGATTCTTTTATTTCAAAAATAAATGTTTACAAAAGCTAGGCTTTTAGTATACACTCCAACACTATCCGTCTTCTCTTTCGAACCAAAACTCCTCTACACTTCTCATTCCTTTCTACCTAAGCTCTCTAACCATCTTTAGCAATAACTCTGGTGCCTTCAAAAGGATAGCTAGAATTTCGACAATCACAAACACAAAGTGACGTGAACAATGGAGCAAGATGTACCGTTGGAATTGTGAATGGAAATCAAAAGATTGATGGAAAGAACTTCATTGTGTATGGAAACTTTAGGTTTATATTGGAAGATTGAAGGTTAGCTGGTTGGTTTATTTTATTTCACATGTATATATGATGTGAACATTATATGGAAAGATGCTCTCTTTCTCCCACGTGTGAGTGCACAGTGATGTAAATCTCAGGTCTGGATTGCACTGAACTAAATTGATTCATGTATGAGCACGACCTGCTCAAGTCAAATGTCGGACCGACCATTAATTGTTGTTAATGGCTATTTCATAACCTTTCTGAACAGTAATGATCGACCATAATGGTCGACGACTATCATTAAGTCTTAGGCATTGAATGACCTTTACTCAACGGACACAGGAAAAAAAAACTCATACACTTCGTTTCCCGTTCTTCCTCTTTTTTGTGCACCCACTTGGCAAATTTACTCATGATAGCAGTCAGATACAAATTTAGTTCGTCATGATCCACCAGTGCTTCGTGGCAATCATGGTCTATCATTATATCCTGGGAAACAGACGGCTCGATAGAACCTCAAAGCATAGTCAGAGGTGTGATAAATCTGTTTTAAGGAAATTATGTTGAACATAAGCTTCGGTTGTTAGCAATTCGAGCCGCAAAAACCGCTTTTTGCGTTGCGGAAACCTCGAAACTAGCCACGGATCCGTGCGAAAATAAATAATAAAAATTCATGTACATGTTTGTCTACACTAGATCTACCTTAGATCTACATGAAAAAGAGGGTTTACCCTTGTAGCGATGTCCTTCGCTTATCCCGCTCGTCCAAACGGTTGCCGTATCTCGTAGAGTGTCAAGTGTACACTCCTCTACACGTATCCACACGGACAAAAAGGGTGGAGAGAACCACTTAGAGTGTGCTAGCACCCTTGAGTCGTTTCGGCAATGGAGGAGAGGGAGAATAGAGAAGAGAGGAAGAAGAAGAAGGGAGAATCAATGAGCACACAATTGCACTTACACCTTCATCTAATGTGGCCGACCACTTATTGGCATTTTAAACCTCCATGTAATACCAAGAGTCATGACTCTTGGTCTTCCTCATGAGGTGGCACACATTGATGTAGCCTTGATGATGTGGAACATCATCATTGGCTGGCCCATGCCACGTCACAATGAGGTGGCATTGGTCAAGTCAAACTTGACCCTTCATCTTCCCTCTCAAGTCAAGTCAAACTTGACCTCTTATCTCCCATGGTTGATCAAATCTAACATTTGATTCAAATCAATTTAATTTAATGAATCTCTACTCATTGGCTTAAATTGACTCAATGAATCATAGTCTAAACTAGACTTATTCGACATATGAATCAAATTGAGTCCAACTCAATTAGTCTAATTTGGATTACTCTTAATCCAATTTGGTTCATCACATGAACCTAATCCTCTTGGTCCATCATATGAACCTAATCTCCATCTAATTACCCTTTGTGTGTGACCCTATAGGTTCTTGTAACGTTGACAATGATCCTAAACTCATTTAGAAACATAAGTAATGAGCGGTATCTAGCAACACATCATTACTACCCAAGTTACAAGAATGTTGAGATCCAACATCACCATTGTGACTACTAATTGTGACTCTCATAATATGTGACAATGTCCTTCTATCCTTGACATTTAGATTGATCAATTGAGGCATAGACCGTGTCATCGTCTAATCAATCTATGTCTTGAACTCCAAGTAGACTCACTATAATCAAATGAGCTCAATATCTCATATTGACTCATTTGGGCATGACCATGCACTTAGTGGTCATATTAATAGTCATACTAATAATCACATGAGAAAGTATATGACACTCATATAATGATCCATGACACTTTCTCATGGCGGGTCATTCAGTATACATTCTCCAATGCATTCCCATGTGTCAATTTGATATCTAATATCCATGACTTATAAGATCAAGTCATCGAGTTGACCTACATGCTAGTCTCATCGCATTAACATTGCCCCTGAATGTTAATACTTGACTAGGAATGATTAAAAATAGTGTTCTCTATATCATCTCATTATTAATTCAACTAATCGATTGATATAGATAAGAACCTTCTACTTAAGGATGCTATTATACTTAGTTATTTGGCACCAATACAAGTAAGTATAACAATCATAAAGAAATGCCTTTATAAATATATATATAGGAATATGATACATCGAATCCATACAACAATCATCATATGATTGGCTCTAGGGCTCTCACTAACATCGGTATCATAGTTTTCGAGCAAATGGGAATCTTTCCTGACTCAGCGATTCGGGCGACTTGCGTCCCAACTTATCTTCCACTAGGAAACCACTCGACATCCGATCGGTAGCTTCTTCTCAACTTGGTGACTCTGCTCCCTAACTAAGGGGAGCATTTAGCTTCTTCACTTCCCAACTAAAGGAACCACTCGGTGGCTTCCTTTTTCGACTCAGCTGCACTCCGCATCTACTCGGTCGACTTGCGTCTTGACTCAGCATCCACTCGAGAGATTCATTGTCCACTCGGGAGCACTCTGCTCCCGATTTGGTTGCACTCAGCATCAACACAAGTGATACTATGACTTCTTCCTGACTCAGGGCAGTCAACCTACTCGACACTCGGATTCGGTACTCAGTGACTCCACAGTACTTGTCAGGAATCAACCCCACTGGCAACTTGAGATTATCCACTTCGGCCTCTAAATAGATAAGTCTGAATTTACCCCACCGAAGATAAGTCAAAGCAGGGAAGAGCAGCTGATGTTGAGGTCAAGGTCAAAGGGTCAAAAGCCCAGAACTACAAATCAGATGAGGTTGGCTAAACTGGCCTTCCACGCTGGTCAGACGTGATCAACTGCCAGGTTATCTGCTAATGCAATCTTGGCGACAACAACTTCTTCTCACTTTACGATGTTTCGTATTAGGTGGTACTTGCGCTCAATATGTTTACTTGCCTTATAGGCTCGTGGTTCCTTCGAGTTTGCTACTGCACCACTATTATCACAATAAATTGTGATAATTTTGGACAAACCAGGAATCACATCTAAGCCCATCAAGAAGTTTCTGAGCCATACAACTTCTTTGGCTGCCTTAGAGGCTGCCACATACTCAGCTTCCATGGTGGAGTCCGAAACGTATTTCTACTTAATACTCCTCCATGTTATGGCTCCACCTCCCAAAGTAAACACATACCCTGAGGTTGACTTACTATTGTTCTTATCTAATTGGAAGTCAAAATCCGTGTAACCCACACAGAGCAAATTATCTGCCTGGTAAACCAGCATATAATTTCTAGTCCTTTTCAGGTACTTTAATATATGCTTTATGACAGTCTCATGTCCCTGTCCTGGGTTACTTTGATATCTACTAATCATGCCCACGACAAAATAGATATCTGGTCTCATACATAGCATCGCATACATTAGGCTTCCTACAACCGAAGCATAAGGAACTGCCTTCATCTCCTCTATCTCCTTTAGTATCTTAGGAGATATCTCTTTAGATAAAGGTACTCCATGCCGAAAAGGTAGAAAACCTTTCTTGGAGTTTTGCATGCTAAAGCGAGCTAGGATAGTATCAATATATGTAGCTTGGGATAAGCACAACATCTTTTTCTTGCGATTCCTTATTACTTTAATCCCAAGAATATGTCCACATTCTCCCAAGCCCTTCATATCAAACTGCTTGGACAACCATACCCTTACGTTTAACAACACTTTGACATTGTTATCAATGAGTAGAATGTCATCTACGTATAGTACAAGAAATACCACCACGTTTTCGTCACTTTTCTTATATACACAAGACTCATCCAAACACTGAATGAATCCATAAGACTGGATCACTTCATCAAACCGGATGTTCTAAGATCTCGAAGTTTGCTTCAGTCCATAAATGGACCGATTGAGCTTACATACAAGATGCTCTTTTCCCTTCGTAATGAATCCCACTGGTTGCTTCATATGGATGTTTTCTTCAAGACTTCCGTTAAGGAAAGCTGTCTTGACATCCATTTGTCAAACCTCATAATCCATATGAGCAACAATAGATAAAAGAATCCAGATAGACTTAAGCATGACTACCGGCAAAAAGATTTCCTCATAATTGATTCCCTCTTTCTGAGTATACTCTTTTGCAAAAAGCCTTGCTTTAAATGTTTCCACCTTCCCGTCTGCCCCTCTTTTCCTTTTGTAGACCTATTTACATCCAATGACTTTTACATCATTTGATCATTCTATAAGCTCCCAGACTTGATTAGAATACATAGATTCTATTTCAAAGTTCATTGCACTTTACCAAGATACTGCATCTTTATCTTGGAGTGCTTCATCATATGTCCAGGGATCAGGTTCATGTTCACCAGGGATCAAGTCTGAAGACTCTCCCAAAAATATGGATCTATCAGGTTGCCGAACAACCCTCCCACTACGACGAGACACTACCTATAATTGTGCATCATTTGTGACATGTGTTGCAGTTTCTTGTGGTATCTCATCTTATACAGTTGGTACTAAATTAGAAGTGCCCTCTCTTATTTCCTCAAGAACAATTTTACTCATGGGCTTATGGTTCATTACATAATCCTCTTCTAAAAATCGGGCATTGGTGCTAATAATAACCTTCTGATCTTTAGAACTATAAAACAAACCACCTTTCGTTCCTTTAGGATAACCCACAAACAAGCGAACTTCTGTACGTGATTCCAACTTATCAGCATCCAGCACATGTGCTGGACTACCCCAAATTCGAATGTGTCTTAGACTAGGCTTACACCCATTCCATAATTCTGTGGGAGTAGAGGGTACTGACTTAGAAGGTACCAAGTTCAGAATGTACGACGCTGTTTCCAGAGCATATCCCCAAAACAAATTTGGTAATTCTGAATAACTCATCATTGATCTAACCATTTCCATAAGAGTCCTATTCCTTCGTTCCGCCACACCATTCTGTTGGGGTGTACTAGGTGCAAATAATTGAGATTGAATCCCGACCTCTGATAAGTAATTCCTAAACTCTCCTAAGAGGTATTCTCCACCACGATTTGACCGTAGTGTCTTGATACTTTTACCATAACGTTTCTCCACATCAGCCTTGTACTCTTTGAACTTATCAAAGCACTCAGACTTGCGACGCATCAAGTAAATGTACCTATATCTTGAATAGTCGTCTATAAAAGAGACAAAATATAAAAAACCACCTCTCGCCTGGATAGTCATAGGTCCACACAAATCAGAATGAACCAATTCCAACACCTCTTTGGCTCTATACCCCTGTGCATTAAAAGACCTCTTGGTCATTTTTTTTTCCAAGCAAGATTCACAGATTGGAAAGCTTTCCACCACCAATGAACCCAAAGGTCCATTGGCTATTAACCTTTGAATCATACTCAAGTTAATATCACCTAGTCTTAGATGCCAAAGATACGTTTGGTTTATTTTTGAAGGCTGCTTTCTCTTATTAGAATTAGAAGATGTGTGATTAATTTTCATTTGTTGCATCGTGAGAGTTATTGGATTAAGAGTGTACAAATTGTCAACCAACGTACCAGAATAGATAACCACCCTAAATTTCTTGACAACTACTTTGTTATCAAAAGAGACAGAATATCTATCCATAAAAAATTTAGAAACTAAAATCAAGTTCTTTCTAAAACATGGTACGTAAAGATAATTTCTTAAAATCAATGCTTTATTCCTATCAAAAGATAAATAAACATTTTCCACTGCAATAACCGCCACTCTCGTAGCATTGCCCATGTAGACGGTGATTTCCCCTTCATGTAGACGTCGGGTTTCCTGGAACCCCTACAATGAATTACAAACATGATCAGTGGCTCCCGTATCTACACACCAGGTACTGGTAGATAACACCGCTAAACATGTTTTAACAACTAATGAATAAGATACACCTTTATTGTTCTCCTGCCTGGCAGCCCAATTCTGGTATCCAAAGAGTTCCTTGAGATTGAGCATCATGTCATAGGCAGTGGGTAGGGCCTGATGCTGATGTTGCAGCACATTTGACATAGAAGCCAAAATGTAACACCGCGCTATCTCATCTGTCTTGACCCATTTTCTATATCTTTCTATCTCCTCTTCACTAGAATCCTTATCAGGCACGTTAGGACAGACCTCGAGAAGTATGAACTTGTATTCTTCAACAATTAAGACAGTATCCAAGTTTCGTTTCCAATCAATATAATTTGGACTAATAAGTTTATTTTCTTTTAAAATAACAGCAAGAGGATTGAAAGTCATTTTGAAATCCTGAGAATCACAAAATAAAATATTTGGTCAAAAATTTAAAATTTAAAATACTATTGATTCCTCAACCAATATAATTTAAATTCACCAATACCTCAAAACACCGTGAATTTCGTATGCCACGATAGTGTGGACGTATACTAATTCAAACATTTGTAAAAGGAGGTTTTACCCATTAATTTTATTATCTTGTCAACCTAACTTTATGACAAATAAAATTAATAGTTGGTTAATCTTCGGTCACACAAATAATATCAGTGACTCCGATGGGGATGATACTATTAAATGTGCCTAAGTGTATACCATTACTTGATACTTAGTCCATTAATTAGAATTGTGTCTCTTCAGATGGAGAAGATCACACAAACCTAAATAATTTCCTATAATCATCCATAGAGGAAGTTTGATCTAGTGATCCACAAACATGCTCATCTGATGTGGAGGAAGGCACTTAAAGCCAATGCGCAAGTTTGAATGCATCACTTACAAACCAGTAATAGAGACCGTGGAATTTATTTAAATAATTCCTCTCCCACTTAGTTATTTAAATCGAGGAATTTTAACATGCACACACATCACACAAGCACACAAACACAACATATAAAGGCAATAAATATGAAAATAAATTTCCAACTATTATGGCCTCATCCATCGCTGTCCTCCATATGCCACCAACTCTAGCCGCCGCCAACCCTAGCCAGGTGAGGAGGAGAAAACCTAGCCGCCGACCCTAGGGTTTATGTCATTGCGTCTATCTTGCTTCCTTCTTTGCCGTGCCTCCGGTCCTCAAGGTAGCACCATGCATAGCAAGCCGCAACAATAAGAAATAAAAAATTACATTTATCGATCCTATTTTCCACGAAGGAATGTACATGTAATCTAGATCGAACAAAATGCAAAATAAACTAATATAGCTCCAGTTTTATTTAATAATTACAATCATGCACACACAAAATACCCTCGACATGCCCGATGGTTCAAATCACATACAAACACAATAGGCCATAATAGTTGGAACCAAGATGTCTGCAACCACAGAGTTAATCTATTTTGTATATCCTACTATTATCCTACCTAAATTATATATGAATAGTGCATAATTTAATCAAAAACCAAACACTTAGAGGTAGAAACCTCTCTTATACCAATTGTTGGCGCTGGAAATTCTGTTCTGTGTAAATCCCCTGTACAAAAATTTGTACGAGCACAGAACCTTTCCTAAAAACCCACATGCTTGATCAGACATATGTTTGATCAATTAAGCAAGTTCTTGATTGATCAAAGCGCACCTTGATCGAAGCACAAGATCGCTGGCCTCTTGTGTTGGTGTTCAGGATCCATACGAAGAAAAATAAACTAATTGCACTGCGGAATAAGAATTAGTTGTACCTTTCCTCGTATGCTAAGACCTCTTGATCTTCTGCTGTATTCCTCTCCTCCTCTTGGACGTCGTGTGGGTGATGATCTACCAAGATAAAACCACCCGACTCCTTCTTGTTTCCAATCTTTCGGCCACCAAGAGATGCTAGAATAGGATGCCTCCTTCTCTTCTTCTTCTCCTCCAAGCAACTGGCTGCAACGTAAACTCTTCTCCAAAGGGGTGCCAACCCTAATGAAGAGGAAGGGAAAGATGTCGTCGGCCCTAGGGAAAGAAGCAAGGGGAAAATAAGAGAGGAGGGGCACCGACCACAAGAGAATAGAAGAGGATTCTTAGGTTAGTTTTTGGGCACCACCCTCTCTTCTTTTATAATCTTTGCTGGCGGCTAAAAAAGGAAAGATTCTAACAAAATTATGTTTTAAATATTTTTTTATTCCTATTGTGGATGGTTACAAAAAAGGAAAGATTTAAAAAAATTAAAACCTCTCTTTTAAACCATTGTAAATAGCTATAAAAGAAAATTTTTTAACAAAATTTTGTTTTAAATAAAATCTCCCTTTTTTTCCTATTGTGGTCGGCCCCTTGCTTGGGCACCAAGCAAGGCTTGGCCGACCCTTATCTTGGGCACCAAGCAAGGCTTGGCCGGCCATATGCTTGGGTAAGAAGCAAGGCTTGGCTGACCCCTTGCTTAGGTAAGAAGCAGGGCTTGGGTGAATGTGAGGCTTTATATATATAGAGGCTACAACAGGGACCGAGAGGAGGAATTCGTTTTGTCCTCCTGATGGACTTGAGCTTCCTGTATTCGACTCGAACACCCAACTCAAGTTCATCAATAATAACCCATATCACTAAAGGGTCATTATTGAACTACCACACCAGTCCCATATTACAATATGGGCTCCTACTTATCATGAGTGCGTTAATCTCCCTGTGTTTAAGATATCGTATGTCCGTTAATTAAATGAGTTACTGACAACTCATTTAATTAACATCTGACTCCAAGAGTAGTACCACTCAACTTTATTATCATGTCGGACTAAGTCCACCTGCAGGGTTTACATGATAATCCTTATGAGCTCCTCAAGGGGACATCATCAACCTAAATAAATAGGACACGGTTTCCTTTTATAATCAACAACACACCATATAAATGGTACTATCTCCCAACTTATCGGGCATATTGATTTAACAAATAAATCTCACTCATTGATAAGTTAAAGAAATAAATACTAAATATATGTGTTTGTTATTATATCAGGATTAAGAGTACGTGCATCCATAATAATAGAGGTTCTGTTCTTTTTATGCAGTCAGTATAAATCGAACAACCTCAAATATGTTAGGATGTATACTAAAAGCCTAGCTTTTGGTATAAACATTTATCTAGAAATAAGAATCACATTGGTCAAATGTCTACATTTACGATAAATGTAGTTGCTCAATTAATTTATATTGTAGACAACTTGGTGTGTGGTGTCACACACAGAAGATCATGTTATAGGTTCCTTATAAATTATAAATAGTAGCTCACGACCAAGATGGAAAGGAACAAACCATTGGAAGGTCATAGTGTAATTAGGTATTAGTTTATCTTAACTATATAATTACACTAGTACACTTAGAGTGTATTGAGTAGGACCATTTGAGGTCGTTCCTTTTATACTGACTTTATGAAGGAACAAAGACCTCAGTTATTATGGAAGTGTGTGCTCTTAATCCTAATATAATAACAAGCACATATATTTGATATTTATTTCTTTAATTTATCAATAGGTGAGATTTAGTTCGATAAATCAATAAGCTCGATAAGTTGGGAAATGATATCACTTATAGTGTGTATTGTTGATTATAGAAGGAAACTGTGTCCTAGTAATCTAGGTTGAGAATGTCCCCAAGATGAGCTCATAAGGATTGTCATGTTAAACCCTGCAGGTGGACTTAGTCCGACATGACGATGAGGTTGAGTGGTACTACTCTTGGACTAAGATATTAATTAAATTAGTTGTCAGTAACTCACTTAATTAGTGGACATTCGACATCTTAAACACAAGGAGACTAACACACTCATAATAAGAAGGAGCCCAAAAATATAATTTGGGATTGGTGCGGTAGTTCAATAATAATTCTTTAGTGGAATGAATTATTATTGATGAAGTTAAGTTGTGTGTTCGGGGCGAACACGGGATGCTTAATTTCATCGGGAGACCAAAACCAATTCCTCCTCTCGGTCCCTATCGTAGCCTCTTGTATATAGAGATTTATACCCACCACATACCCACCTTCTTACCCATCCTATAGGGGTCGGCCAAGCTAGCTTGGAGACTAAGCTAGGGCCGGCCATGGTTTGGTTCATGGGTGAATTCATGTGGCCGGCCCTAGCTTGAACTCAAGCTTAGGTGGACGACCCTATTAAAATAAAAAGGAATTTTAATTTTAAAAAATTTTCTTATGTGGATAACATGATTTAAAAGAGAGTTTAAAAATTTAAATCTTTTCTTTTATAAGATTCAACAAAAGAATAAGAGAAGAGCTAAATCTCTTTCCTTATTTGTAGATTAAAAGGTTGATTTTAATTTTGGTAAAAACTTTCCTATTAATCATGTTTATTATTTAAAAAAAAGTTTAAAAATTAAAAATTCTCTTTTATTAGTTTCTACAAAAGATTAAGAAAAGATTTAATATCTTTCCTTATTTGTAGATTAAAAGAGATTTTAATTTTTAGAGATAACTTTCTTTTTATCCACATGTTAAAAGAAAGATTTTAATTTATAAAATTTCTTTTTTATTAACCAATCATGAAGGGAAAAATTATTGGAGAAATTTTTTATAAATTTTCGGAAGCAAATATGGAAGTTTTAATTTGTGTTTAAAATTTTATTTGCTTGGAAATTTTATGGTGTGGCCGACCATTGTAAATTGAAAAGAAAAATTATTTTTTAATTAAATAAATTTTCCTTTTCAATGGAAAAAGAATTAAGGAAGTTTTTATTAAATTTTCCTTATTTGCCAAGACCAAGGATTATAAAAGAGGGGGTAGAGAAGGCTTCATGGTGAATAACTCTATTATATTTTCTCTCTCTTTTCTTCCTTGGTGTGGCCGGCCATTCTCTCCTCCTCTCTTCTCTTTGATGGCCGAACCTCATCCTTCTTGTGGAGATTCATATGGTGGTCGGATCAAGTTTAGAGAAGAAGAAGAAGAAGGAGAGAAAGAGAGTTTTGTTTCTAGCATCCCTTGGAGCATGGTGGTGGTGGCCGAACCTCTTCATCCTAGGAGAAGCTTTGATGGCCGAAACTTGTAAGGAAGAAGAAGGTGCTTGGTGGTTCTCATCTCGGAAGATCGTTGCCCACACAACGTCCGAAGTTAGAAGAGGAATACGGTAGAAGATCAAGAGGTCTTTCTAAAAGGTATAACTAGTATTTTTCCTTTCCGCATCATACTAGTTATTTTTGGAAATAATACCAAATACAAGAGGCATGCGATTCTAGTATTTCGAATTTATTTTCGATGTTGTGTTCTTTTGTTTTTCTTTTTCCTTGTGATTTGATTGTTCTTTTAGGTTGACCTAAAGTTATTTAAGGAAATTAAATATTAGCTTTTCTTAAAAGGCTTTGTCTAGTTGGTGGTGGTTGCTCCCATATCCAAGAAGGTCATGTGCCTCGCCACGTCAGTACTGGAAGCTAATTTTGGAAATTAATATTTAATAGAATTAATAACCTAGGTGATTTGGATCGAAAGTGTTAAGTTCCGCAGGAGATCCAAGTCTAAACCTAAAAGAACAAATAGATTAAACTTTAGATCAAACGTGTTAAGTTCCGCAGGCGATCCAAGTTTAATTTAAAAGAACACATGGTAGCTAGGAAAAGGTTCAGACCTTTGTACAAAATTTTTGTACAGTGGAACCATTAGGTTTTCTGAGTAGCAACCAACAATTGGTATCAGAGTTAGGGTTTTGCCTCTGTGTATTTGGTATTAGTGTAATTATGCACATGTCATACATAATTTAGGTAGGATAATAGTAGGATGTGCTAACTTTGTGGATGCAGGATCCAACTATTATGGCTTATAGATATTGTGTGTGTGATTGGACCCTTGGACATGTCAAGGGCATTTTATTGTGTGTGCATGATTGTATTATAAAATACAATAGGAGCTGTATTTAGTTTTATTAGGATTTTATTTTTTGATCTAGATACATGTACATTCCTTCGAGGAATATAGGATCGAAAAATGTAAAATTCTATTTATGTCGCGGATCAAATCTTGCAAGGCGTGGAACATTTTGAGGATCAGAGGCGCAGCGGAACAAGGAGCAAGATGGATGCGACAACTAGACCCGGTGGCGGTGATCAAAGATGACAGCAGCTAGGGTTGGCGACACATGGAGGACAGCAATAGATAAAAGTCATAATAGTTAAAAATTAGTTTTTCTATTTATTGCTTTTTATGTTGTGCTGTGTGTGCTTGTTAGTATGCTTGTTAAGTAGGCTAGCATAGTCAAAATTCCTCACTTTAAATAACTAAGTGGGAGAGGGATTTATTTTTAAATAGTTTCCACGGTCTCCATTACTGGTTTATAAGTGATGCAACAAGCTTGCGCGTTGGCTCTGAGTGCCTTCCTCCATATCGGATGAGCTTGTTTGCGGATTACTAGATTAAACTTCCATTTTGGATGACTATATGAAGTTAATTAAGAGCGTGTGATCTTCCCCATTGGAAGGGGCACAATCTTATTAATGGACTTAGTGTTAAGTAATGGTATACACTTAGGCACGTCTAAGAGTATCCTCCCCATTGGAGTCACTGCTATTATTTGTATGACTGAAGAAAATCAACTATTAATTTGTCAAATAAATAAGTTGACAAGATAATAAAATTAAAAAACCCCTCTTACAAATGTTTGATTTTGTATACGTCCACACTATCGTGGCATACAAAATTCACGGTGTTTGAGGTAATTTTATTTGTCATAAAGATTTATTGACAAGATAATTAATGGGTAAACCCCTCCTCTTACAAATGTTTAATTTTGTATACGTCCACACTATCGTGGCATGCAAAATTCACGGTGTTTGAGGTGTTGGTGAATTTAAATAATATTATTTGAGGAATCAATGTTATTTTAAATTCAAAAGTTTTGACCAAATATTTGATCAAAGAAAGATCAACTATTAATTTTATTCGTCATAAAGTAAAGTTGACGAGATAATAAAATTAATGGATAAAATCTCTTCTTTGATTTTGTATACGTCCACACTATCGTGGCATACAAAATTCATGGGGATTTTAAGGAATTGATCTTGACCAAATATTTTTGTGATTCTTAGGATTTAAAATGTTTGTCAATTCCCTAGTTGTTATACTATAGAAAAGACTTAGTAGTCCCGATTGTAATGATTGGAAATAGGACTTGGACATTAAGGTAGTCTGTCTTTTTAGAACTAAAGAACAATATAGGTGTATTTAATTCATTAGTTGAAACATGTTTAGTCGTGTTATCTACCAGAACCTGGAGTGTAGATACAGATGCCATTAATCATGTCCGCAATTTATTGCAGAGTTCCAGGAAACCCGACAACTAAATGAAAATAAAAACACCGTCCATATGGGTACTGCTATAAAAATGGCAATTGTTGCAGTGGGAGATGTTTATCCTTTGATAAAATATGGATTTTAAGTAATTGTCTTTACGTACCAAGTTTAGAAAGAACTAGTTTTCAGTTTCTAAACTATTCAAAGAACTTGATATTCTACCTCTTTTAATAACAAAGTTATTATTAAGAAAAAGAGGGAAGTTATCTGTTCTGGTACGTTGGTTGGCAATTTATAAATCCAATAACTCCCACGATGCAACAAATGGAAATTAGTAACACATCTTCTAACTTTAAGAGAAAGCAACCTTCAGAAATGAACCAATTATATCTTTGGCATCTAGGGCTAGGTTATATTAACTTGAGTAGGATTCATTGGTAGCTAATGAACTTTGGGTTCATTAGTAGTGGAAATCTTTCCAACCTGCGAATCTTACTTGGAAGGAAAAATAACCAAGAAGCTTTTAAGTCTAAGGGGTATGGAGCCAAAGATATGTTGGAATTGGTTCATTCTGATTTGTGTGATCCTATGACTATCCAGACAAGAGGTAGTATCAAATATTTCGTCTATTTTATAGACAACTATTCAAGATACAAATACATTTACTTAATGTGCCGCAAGACTAAGTGCTTTGATTAGTTCAAAGAGTACAAGGCTGATGCGAAGAAACGTTAAAGTAAAAGTATCAAGTCACTATGGTAAGATCATAGTGGAAAGTACCTCTTGGGATAATTTAGGAGTTACTTATCAAAAGTAGGGATTCACTCCCAACTAACTGCACCTGATACACCCCAACAGAATGGTGTAGTAGAAAGAAGGTATATGGCTCTTATGGAAATAATTAGATTGATGATGAGTTATTCAGACAATTACCAAGTTCGTTTTAAGGATATACTCTGAAAAAGAAAGTGAACATAGTACCTTCCAAAGTCATAACTCTCTACTCATATAGAATTGCTGAATAGGCGTAAGCCTATTTTGAAGCATATTCGGATTCGGGTAGTCCAGCACATATACTGAAGAGAGACAATGATAAGTTGGATAGGAATTCACTTGTTTGTGGGTTATCTTAGAGAAACGAAAGTAGGTTTATAGTCTTAAAAATCAGAAGGTCATTGTTAGCATCAATGACTGATTTTTAGAAGAGGACTATTTAATGAATCACAAGCCCATAAGTAAATTTGTTCTTAAAGAAATTATAAAGGACATATCTAATCTAGTACCAACTGTACAAGATGAAATATCACAAGAAACTGCAACATGTATCACAATTGATACACAATTATAGACAGTACATCATCGTAGTGGGAGGGTTGTCAAACAACCAAAAGGATTCAAGTTTTGGGAGAGTTTTTGGACTTGATCCCAAATAAACATGAGTCTGATCCTGGAAATATGATGAAACACTCCAAAATAAAGATGCAGTATCTTGGCAAAGAGAAATGAATACAGAATTAGAATATATGTATTCTAATCAAATCTGGAAGCTTGTAGAACCACCAGATGGTGTAAAAACCATTGGGTGAAAATATGTCTACAATAGGAAAAAATGGATAGACAGGAAGGTGGAAACTTTCAAAGCAAGGCTTGATGAAAAAGGAAACTTTTTCACTGGTAGTCATACTTAAGTCTATCCAGATTCTTTTATCTATTTAGCAAGTGGATGTCAAGACAGCATTCCTTAATGGAAGTCTTGAAAAAAGCATTCATACAAAGCAACCAGAAGGGTTCATTGCAAAGGGCAAAGAGCATTTTGTGTGTAATCTCAATCAGTCTATGGACTGAGGCAAAGCTTCAAGGTCTTGGAACATCCAGTTTATCAAAGGAATCCAGACCTATGGATTTATTTAGTAACCGGATAAGTCTTGTGTATACAAAAGGTGTGATGGAAACATGGTGATATTTCTTGTATTATACGTAGATAACATTTTTGGTAGTTGGAAACAATATCAAAATGTTGTCAGAAGTAAGGGTATGGTTGTCCAAACAATTCGATATGAAGGACTTGGGAGAATGAATATATTCTTGGGATCAAAGTAATAAGGGATTGCAAGAAAAGAATATTATCCCAAGCTTCATATATCGAAAAAAAATCCTTGCTCGTTTTAAGCATGCAAAACTCCAAGAAAGGTTTCTTACCTTTTTAGCATGGAGTAACTTTATTTAAAGAAGTGTCTCCGTAGACATCAAAGGAGATAAAGGGCATGAAGGCAGTTCCTTATGCTTCGGCTAATGTATGCAATACGAGACTGGATATCTATTTTGCCGTGGGCATAGTTAGTAGATATCAAAGCAACTCTGGACAAGGACATTGATCTGCGGTAAAGCATATATTGAAGTACCTTAGAGGCACTAGAGATTATATGCTAGCTTATAAGGCAGATAATTTGTTCCCTGTGGGTTGCATGGATTTTAACATCCAATCGGAAAGGGACAATAGTAAGTCAACCTCGGGCTTTTGTGTTTACTTTAGGAGGTAAAGTCATAACTATGGAAGAGTGATAAGCATAGGTATTTTTCTGGACTCTACCATAGAAGTTTAGTATATGGCAAGCCTCTGAGGTAGCCATAAAAGCTGAATGACTCAATAACCTCAAGATAGACTTAGATATGATTTCTGGGTTGTCCAAAAATTATTACAATTTATTGTAATGATATTGGTGCAGTAGCAAACTCGAAGAAACCATAAGTCTATAAGGCAAGTAAATACAATAGAGCGCAAGTACCACCCAATACGAGAAATCGTATAAACGAGGAGAAGTTGTTGCCGCCTAGATTGCATCAGGTGATGACCTATAGATCCTTTCACTAAGGTCCTTAAGGCAAGAGCTTTTGATGGGCATGTTGAAAGGTTGGGAATCAGATGTATGGTAGCAGATATGGCAGCTTAGTCTTTTAGTATAAGTGGGAGATTGTTAGGATGTATACTAAAAGCCTAGCTTTTGGTATAAACATTTATCTAGAAATAAGAATCACATTGGTCAAATGTCTACATTTACGATAAATGTAGTTGCTCAATTAATTTATATTGTAGATAACATGGTGTGTGGTGTCACACACAGAAGATCATGTTATAGGTTCCTTATAAATTATAAACAGTAGCTCACGACCAAGATGGAAAGGAACAAACCAATGGAAGGTCGTAGTGTAATTAGGTATTAGTTTATCTTAACTATATAATTACACTAGTACACTTAGAGTGTATTGAGTAGGACCATTTGAGGTCGTTCCTTTTATACTGACTTTATGAAGGTACAAAGACCTCAGTTATTATGGAAGTGTGTGCTCTTAATCCTAATATAATAACAAGCACATATATTTGATATTTATTTCTTTAATTTATCAATAGGTGAGATTTAGTTCGATAAATCAATAAGCCCGATAAGTTGGGAAATGATATCACTTATAGTGTGTGTTGTTGATTATAGAAGGAAACTGTGTCCTAGTAATCTAGGTTGAGAATGTCCCCAAGATGAGCTCATAAGGATTGTCATGTTAAACCCTGCAGGTGTACTTAGTCCGACATGACGATGAGGTTGAGTGGTACTACTCTTGGACTAAGATATTAATTAAATTAGTTGTCAGTAACTCACTTAATTAGTGGACATTCGACATCTTAAACACAGGGAGACTAACCCACTCATAATAAGAAGGAGCCCAAAAATGTAATTTGGGATTGGAGCGGTAGTTCAATAATAATTCTTTAGTGGAATGAATTATTATTGATGAAGTTAAGTTGTGTGTTCGGGGCGAACACGGGATGCTTAATTTCATCGGGAGACCAAAACCAATTCCTCCTCTCGGTCCCTATCGTAGCCTCTTGTATATAGATATTTATACCCACCACATACCCACCTTCTTACCCATCCTATAGGGGCCGGCCAAGCTAGCTTGGAGACTAAGCTAGGGCCGGCCATGGTTTGGTTCATGGGTGAATTCATGTGGCCGGCCCTAGCTTGAACTCAAGCTTAGGTGGCCGGCCCTATTAAAATAAAAAGGAATTTTAATTTAATTTTTTTTTTATGTGGATAACATGATTTAAAAGAGAGTTTAAAAATTTAAATCTTTTCTTTTATAAGATTCTACAAAAGATTAAGAGAAGAGCTAAATCTCTTCCCTTATTTGTAGATTAAATGGTTGATTTTAATTTTGGTAAAAGCTTTCCTATTAATCATGTTTATTATTTAAAAAAAAGTTTAAAAATTAAAAATTCTCTTTTATTAGTTTCTACAAAAGATTAAGAAAAGATTTAATATCTTTCCTTATTTGTAGATTAAAAGAGATTTTAATTTTTAGAGATAACTTTCTTTTTATCCACATGTTAAAAGAAAGATTTTAATTTATAAAATTTCCTTTTTATTAACCAATCATGAAGGGAAAAATTATTGGAGAAATTTTTTATAAATTTTGGAAGCAAATAAGGAAGTTTTAATTTGTGTTTAAAATTTTATTTGCTTGGAAATTTTATGGTGTGGCCGACCATTGTAAATTGAAAAGAAAAATTGTTTTTTAATTAAATAAATTTTCCTTTTCAATGGCAAAAGAATTAAGGAAGTTTTTATTAAATTTTCCTTATTTGCCAAGACCAAGGATTATAAAAGAGGGAGTAGAGAAGGCTTCATGGTGAATAACTCTATTCTGTTTTCTCCCTCTTTTCTTTCTTGGTGTGGCCGACCATCCTCTCCTCCTCTCTTCTCTTTGATGGCCGAACCTCATCCTTCTTGTGGAGATTCATATGGTGGCCGGATCAAGTTTAGAGAAGAAGAAGAAGAAGGAGAGAAAGAAAGTTTTGTTTCTAGCATCCCTTGGAGCATGGTGGTGGTGGCCGAACCTCTTCATCCTAGGAGAAGTTTTGATGGCCGAAACTTGTAAGGAAGAAGAAGGTGCTTGGTGGTTCTCATCTCGGAAGATCGTTGCCCACACAACGTCGTAGGTTAGAAGAGGAATACGGTAGAAGATCAAGAGGTCTTTCTAAAAGGTATAACTAGTATTTTTCCTTTCCGCATCATACTAGTTATTTTTGGAAATAATACCAAATATAAGAGGCATGTGATTCTAGTATTTCGAATTTATTTTCGATGTTGTGTTCTTTTGTTTTTCTTTTTCCTTGTGTTTTGATTGTTCTTTTCGGTTGACCTAAAGTTATTTAAGGAAATTAAATATTAGCTTTCCTTAAAAGGCTTTGTCTAGTCGGTGGTGGTTGCTCCCATATCCAAGAAGGTCATGTGCCTCACCACGTCAGTACTGGAAGCCAATTTTGGAAATTAAAATTTAATAGAATTAATAACCTAGGTGATTTGGATCGAAAGTGTTAAGTTCCACAGGAGATCCAAGTCTAAACCTAAAAGAACAAATAGATTAAACTTTGGATCAAATGTGTTAAGTTCCGCAGGCGATCCAAGTTTAATTTAAAAGAACACATGGTAGCTAGGAAAAGGTTCAGACCTTTGTACAAAATTTTTGTACAGTAGAACCATTAGGTTTTCCGAGTAGCAACCAACAAAATAATCTTGCTCAATGCACACATAGTATACTAGTGTAATTTTATAGTCAAGATAAACTAATACCAAATTACACTATAACTGTTCCAATGGTTTGTCCCAATCAATCTTAGTTGTGAGCTACTATTTATAATTTATAAGGAACCGATAACATGATCTTCTGTGTGGCACCACATATCATGTTATCTACAATATAAATTAAATGAACAACTACATTATATATAAATATAAAATGTAAACATTTGACCAAAGTGATTCTCATTTCAAAATATCTCAAAAACAGATGTTCATACAAAAGCTAGGCTTATAGTATACATCCCAACAAACACTGGAGACATTACGCAAGCAAATGAACTAAGGTCTCACCAGCGATCAAAACATGTGCTTCGCCGTTATCATCTGATCAGGGAGATCGTTAGTAGGAAAGAAATACAACTTAAGAAAATTCCCATTGAAAGGAATCTAGCGGATCCTTTGATAAAGGCTCTACCACAAAGTAAGTTTGAGAGTCATGTCTATGCTTACGATTTAGGACACCATAGCGATTAGCTTTAGGCCAAGTGGAAGTGTTAAAATTTGAGGGATGTTCTAAGGTAAATATAGATTGGCATTAAGCCAAGTGGGAGTGTAAGTAATCACCTTACGATTTTTTACTAAATATAGATTCACTATTTGAGTGTACATTATATATTTAATAGTCTTAAACTCATTTACTGAATGTCCAGAATACAATTCATAATATGAGAGAATTTGTGATTGGATCACAATTTGTGATTATCTTTACATGTGCAATTATGAACATATTGGAATTTCCCTAGTCGTCTAGTTGATGCATTCGAACATCATTAATTCTGTATGACTAGCACAGGTTATACTCCTTAGTTTAGCCAAACAGCTGTTTCTCATTGACTAGAGACATTGGGATGCCAAGAGTTAAATGTGGATTCTAGTTATCGTAACTAGTTCATTGGAGTGGGCTGTTGTAAAACTTCATATGGTTCTCTTCATATAAATATGTCCGTGAAGTTCTTACTACAGCTCAAGTGCAAGTTTTCCTTCGACTTGAGGTATACAAGTCATCTTGGTTATGGAGACTTATACTTTGACATCTTAAGCAAGCATCTCATCGAGGTGTGGACTCAGGATAATTGGGTATAAGTCAAAGTGCCCGAAGGTATTTGGATGGCCCATAGAGGATTCACCACTCCTTGCGAGGAGACGTATATCCTATGGACACTTGTTAGGATTATTGCTCAAAGTCTTTGGCCAAAGCATCATATGATTAAGAGTATGAGACTCTTGTACACATGAACGAGTAATTTGAATCTGCAGAATGAGGAAGTATTACTTGGGCTAGATATGATATAGTCAGTCTAGTGGGGACAGATGCATTGACCATGTCCTTAACCAAGTGGGTATAAGATGAGTGAAAGGAACGAGGCATGACTTACTGTAGCTATTAAAAGGTTTATAATTAATTATGAAATCAACTATGATCTTCTAGCTAATTAGGGATCATGATGTATTACTAGTTGACACTCATGATCGTTCTATAATTAAGTAGTTAATTATGGATAACCAAGATGAATCAGGAACCTATTGGATCACACGTACTACGAGTCTCTAAAAGGTATAAAATAATTTAAAGAGTTGGATTCTTAGATCAAGAGATAAATGTTTAGTTGGACTATACATAAGATAAATATGGAAATATTTATCAAAACATAGGTGCGGATGGACCACATTTCTTATGAAAGAGTTGGACCCTATGTGGTTAACTCATGAACCAAATTGAATTAGTCGTGAACCAACTTAATTTAGTTGTGAACCAAACCAAGGGGTTAATGGGCTAATTTTGGTTAAGAAATAATAGGTTGGATCTGGGCTTACTAATCCAACTCATTAATGAGGGCTTTATATTGATATAGTTAAGAGAGAATTAAAAAAGCATAATTCATTATTTTGGTTGATTGGGTTTTTAGAAACCTAATCCTCCTCTCCTCCTCCTCCTCTCTCTCTCTCCTACCGCCAACAAGAGGAATCCCTTCCTTTTGTTGCCATGACCACCACAAGGAAGGAATTCCTTCTTTGTTTGCTTCTTCCTCCTCTTGATCCCTCTCCTCCGCTCATGACTAGTAACTTTCGAAGGAGAGGCTTGTACTCAAGGACTTGTCTTGGAGAGCTCGGCATGGATATGAATAAAGGCGAGTATCGACAACGTCGCTATGGTCAATGCACTTCTCGTTACAGGTCATCCATAAGGTATACCTAGAATAATTATTATTCATTTTCATTTTTTGTTTTATGATCTTGTCCAATGTGATTGTATCCTGCATGCGTGTGATGTATGTGTTGTAATAAATTAGATTTATTTACATTTTAGTCTTTCGCTATGCATGTTTATGAAACATGTTTTAGCACACACTTCAACGGGCATATCCCAACACCACGTCGGTCGGATGTGACCGGTCGAATGACTGTCCGCCTAAGACTTGCAGCTGGGAATAAGAGACAAATAGAAAACTACTCGGTCCATTGTCCCTGCAGATCGAACGACATGTTTAGTCAAACAAAAGGCAACCCTTCAACAAAAGAAAAGCCAAGCAAAGGTCAAGCCAATAGCGCCACTCAGAACGATTGAGTGGGTGACGTCCCTGCCGAGCAGATCCCAATCGACCTATAGTGGGACCCACATACATATCTCATTGTAGTCTTTTGGAAGTTTTTGCCGCCGACAATAGAGAATGTCCAACAAGCAAATAATATTTTAGAAGCTTCTAGCTTGTCACATCAAAGATTTGCCTACTCACTTAAGAAAAGGTGTCAAGGATATTTTTTGACTTGTCTTTTTCTAGGATGCCTTGGAAAATGTATATACACTTTGAGATACGTACACAGATGCGTTGGGATGTATACTATAAGCCTAACTTTTGTATAAATATCTATTTTGAAATATTTTGAAATGAGAATCACTTTGGTCAAATGTCTGCATTTTATATTTATATATATGTCAATGCAGTTGTCCATTTAATTTATATTATAGATAACATGGTGTGTGGTGCCATATATAAGATCATGTTATCGGTTCTTTAAAATTATAAATAGTAGCTCACAACCAAGATGGATTGGATAAACCATTTGAATGGTTGTAGTGTAATTTGGTATTAGTTTATCTTGACTATAAAATTACACTAGTACACTATGTGTGTATTGAGCAGGATCATTTGAGGTTGTTCGATTTATACTGACTGCATAAAAAGAATAGAACCTCTATTATTATGGATGCGCGTACTCTTAATCCTGATATAATAACAAACACATATATTTAGTATTTATTTCTTTAACTTGAGATTTATTTGTTAAATCAATAGGCCCGATAAGTTGGGAGATAATACCATTTATATGGTGTGTTGTTGATTATAAAAGGAAACTGTGTCCTATTTATTTAGGTTGATAATGTCCCCTTGAGGAGCTCATAAGGATTATCATGTAAACCCTGCAGGTGGACTTAGTTCGACATGATAATAAAGTTGAGTGGTACTACTCTTGGAGTCAGATGTTAATTAAATGAGTTGTCAGTAACTCATTTAATTAACGGACATACGATATCTTAAACACAGGGAGATTAACGCACTCATGATAAGTAGGAGCCCATATTGTAATATGGGATTGGTGTGGTAGTTCAATAATGACCCTTTAGTGGTATGAGTTATTATTGATAAACTTGAGTTGGGTGTTCGAGTCGAACACAAGAAGCTCAAGTCCATCAGGAGGCCTAAACCAATTCCTCCTCTAGGTCCCTGTTGTAGCCTCTATATAAAGCCTCGCATCCACCCATCCATAACTTGGTTTGGTTTAACTGGGTTTGGTTTAACTTGGTTTAGTTTAACTGGGTTTGGTTTAACTTGGTTTAGTTTAACTTAACTTGGTTTGGTTTAACTTAACTTGGTTTAGTTTAACTTGGTTATAGAAAGAAAGATTTTTTCTAAACAAAATTCGGTTATAGAAAGAGAGATTTTTTCTAAATAGAATTCTGTTATTTTTTCTTTCTTTGTAAACGACGACAAGCCTATAAAAAGGAGTAGGTGGTGGCTCCTAAAACCTAATTTTCTAATTTTCCCTCACCTCTTCTCCTCCTTGTGGCCGACGACCCCTTCCCCCTTGCCTAGGGTCGGCACCCCTCGTCTCCTCCCTCCTTGGTGGTCGGTGCCACCTTCTCCACCTAGGGCCGACCCCCTCCTCTTTGCTTAGGGCTGGTGCCCCTTCTCCCTTGGTGGGCAGCGGCTTGAAGAAGAAGAAGAAGAAGAAGAGGAAGAAGATTAGAAGGTGCCCCATCCTAGAGCCTCCTTTTGTAGCCGACGGATTGGAAGCTAAGAAGAGAAGGAGGGTGGTGTTATCTTGGTAAATCGTCGCCCACACGACATCCAAGAAGAGGAGAGGAATATGGCAGAAGATCAAGAGGTTTTTAGCTACAAAGAAAAGGTACAACTAGTTCTTTAATTCCGCTGCGTAATTAGTTAGTTTTCTTTGTATCATTTTTTGGAATACCAAAACAAGAGGCTAGCAATCTTGTACTTCGATTAAGGTGTGCTTTGATCATTCAAGAACTTGCTTGCTTGATCAAACACATGTCTGATCGAACATGCGGGTTGCTAGGAATAGTTCTGTACTTGTACAAGTTTTGTATAGGGAAATTTAAACAGAACGGAATTCCAGCGCCTTCAAGTGGTATCAGAGTGAGTTTTCTAGTTCTGTGTGATTGATTTTGGGTTAAATTATGCACTGCTCATATATAAATTTAGTGTAACGTCACGACCCCTTGGGCGGCCACACTAGCGGCCCAACTGGTGGCCCAACCTTGGTCCCTTGGGCGGCCACAATGGCGGCCCAACCTCTGGATCTCCAAGTTAAATACTAGAGTTTATGAATCCTGGTAACCAAGTGAGCGACGCTCACTTGGTTACCATGATTCATAAACTCTAGTATTTAACTTGGAGATCTAGAGTTCGAGTCCTGGGGAAGGCAAAAATCCACTGGCCAGGGGTGGGAAGTCCTTGTGAGTAACGGCACGGCCGAAGGGTCGTCGGTTGACGACAGAAGGGGTCGCCAGTTGGGCCGCCATTGTGGCCGCCCAAGGGACCAAGGTTGGGCCGCCAGTTGGGCCACTAGTGTGGCCGCCCAAGGGGCCGTGACGTTACAATAAAAAGGCTGTCACGCCCCGGAGGAGTCCCTGTCCGAAGAAATTTCGGCAGCATCTCCCCTGTACGGCGGACAATCTGAAACTTTCTACATATCCACATACCTCAGCCACAGGCGGCTGGAATAATAGCAGAAATAAAATACAATACACAGACATTCCACGCAGTTTATATAACAAGTAAACGGAATGAATAATACTCTGACTCGAAATCAACTCTACTCCACTACACTCGTAAAGCTCAAATCCGATTTACTCACCTCTTCTGCCGTCCAAGCAGGCATGTAGTAAAACATATCGAAATAAAATCCATCAACACATAAAATTCACACCAGATCCATAGTATCAAAAATCCATAGTATCAAAAATAGAATAAGTCTGAACATAGACTAAATAAGAAGAAAACCAAAAGATTACTAAGCCCTCGTGGTCAGCAGGGGACTAGCAACTGGAACTCTCTCCTGATAGTATCAACCTGAAAAATAACAACAATGGAGGCGGGGTGAGTCCAACACTCAACAGGTACAACTGATATACAAAGTAAGGAAATAACACCTAGCACTAATCATGCATACAGTCTCCTGATGTAATAAAGGTAAATGCAAACTGAAGTAAATAGGAGAGAAACTGTACTAACCAGAACCTGGGTATAAGGACAAACAGTCCGAGTGGTATAGAAATCCTGTATGCATGTCAAACATAGGTATCCAAACAATATGCAGCATATAAATGCAGCAAACACAAACACAAGCAATAAATGCATCATGCATATGATGCCAATGATGCGTCCTGGTCACCCCTGACGCCAGTCGATCATCTCACACAATAGTGAGGCCGAGTGGGTAGGGCTGTGACAACCGTGCACTCTGTCATCACTACTCCTGATGAGTGACCGAGTGGACGGGATACTGTCGGAGTACACCTATCCTCCTACCCCAAATCATAAATGGGGGAGCGCAATGCTCTCATCTCCCGGTACACAATGACGGGGAGGAATCCCTGCCGGATAACACGTTGTGTCACACTACCCATGAGCGGACCAACGGTGCCTAACAGAGTCCCTGCTGCAACACACTTTGCCTGAATCGACCACTAACCCATGAGTGGTGGTGTGTGCAGATCCATGTAACTGGCGATGTACTCAACAATAATGGAGCGGACTATCGCACAGCATGCAATCATGCAAATGGTGCATGACACTAACCACAAAATATCCTGAGCTAAACCATGTATATATAAAAATGCATCATAGGTCAACGAATCAAATCAAAGGTACACAGAAGGTATAAAACCTAGGTCCTGAACATGGTGAAGCATGGTATATCACTACCCCTACAAGCATGTATAAACAGGTAAAGTATACATGAGATGCAAACCAATCAATCAAGCAAGCATGTATCAAGTTTTGGGTAGTGATTAACCGAAACAGAATGAGAAACATAATTAATGCAATTTGTTAAATTCACTACTATGTATATCAAAGACATAAAGTCAAAAGTACCCGCCTCCGATAAAATGATCCAAATCTGACTCCGAGATACTCGTCTCGCGTCAAGTCCTGTGTCAGCAATATATATAGATTTTATTTAGCTAATTCCTATAAATAGCTAAATAAAAGTCTCTGACACTAAATTAGGGCCTAACCCTAATTAACACATGTACCTAGGTTAACGTTAGTTATTAACCTATCTATCAATCGTCAACAACATGATCAAAACCCTATTCCTTACCTCACTTCTCACAGCAAGGATGTTGCTGAAAATTATGGCCGGAAAAATCACAGCTGCTGTGGAACCCCGATACACTACCAGCGAAATGAATCTACAATTAAAGACCACTATACTTAGTTAGCATGATCTTCCACCCAAAACAAGTGCTGCTCACAACACAACAAGAATCAGAGTACAAAATCGAAAATCAAACCTTAAACCTTTACCTTAAATCCCACTGCCGAATCACTGCTGCCCTCTGTCGCCTTCTCGAGCTCTCGACTCCCGGCGACACACAAAGTAGAAGCACGGCAGTAGTTGCTCTAGATCAGCGGTACAGGTGAGGGAATTTGGCCGACGGTGGCGGCAGTGAATCTGTTGGTCGGCTCAAACCTCACAGCAGCGCCTAGGGCACAGAAAATCAGCCGGCAGCCAGCGCTGGGTCGGACCTGGTGGCTGGCACAAAGGAGATCGGAGAGGGGCGGTGGCTGTGAGGATCTCCACGGCAAGGGATGACGGGCGTCGATGGCTAACTAGGGCTCGCGGTGGCCGGCGACAAAGATCTAGGGCAGAGGGAAAAAGGCGCTGCGCGGTGATCGGCGCTAGGGCACCGAGGGGTGCGGCGCTGCTCCGTGTGTCACCGGCGGCTAGGCTCGAATGCCAGCACTTCGGCGAAGACGCTAGGGCTCAGCGGCGAAGAAAGGGGAAAAGAAGAGGGAACTCGGGTTCGGCGAGGTTCCCGTGAGGCGACGGCGGCAGAGGAAGGCTTCGGGCAGTGGCGAGAAGGTTGTCGAAGGAGAGAAGAAGAAGAAACCGCAGCGCGGCGGTTAGGGCAGAGGAGAAGGTCGCGGTGAGGGGGGGCTCGAGTACGCGAGGTTTCGGCGAGGCAGAGAAGAAAAATAGAAAATAAAAGAAAAAGGAAATGGAAATATAAACATTTCCTCACTTAAATGGGGTAGCCTAAACAGGCTTTTCCGGGCCCCATTTTTGTCCCTGTTAACTCGTCCGTATGAGCTCCGAAAATTTTCCGAAAAATTTCCAAAAATTCCGAAAAATTCCCTTATCAATATTTGCCTATTTTCGGTATTTTACATTCTCCCCCACTAATAAAAATTTGGTCCCCAAATTTCGTTATCTACCATCAGCAAGTACTAACAACAGATATAGAGTATAAATGTTGAACGGTAAATAAATCACATACCTCATGTAAAAAGATGGGGATATCGAGCTCGGATAGTATCCTCGAGCTCCCAAGTAGCCTCCTCGTCCGAATGATGCTGCCATCCGACTTTAATCAGCCGGATAGTCTTGTTCAGCAACTGACGCTCTTTCCGGTCGAGAATCCGTACCGGAACCTCCTCATAAGTAATGTCAGGCTGAACTGGAACTGGGATATCTGCCAGCACATGTGTCGGGTCAGGTACGTATCTCCTCAGCATAGATACGTGGAATACATCGTGCACGCCTGACAAGGACGGTGGTAGTGCCCGTCGGTAAGCTACCGCTCCGATCCTCTCCAAGATCTCAAAAGGGTCAATGTACCGCGGAGCTAACTTACCTCTGAGGCCAAATCTCTTCACCCCTTTCGTGGGTGAAACTCGCAGAAATACATGGTCGCCAACAGAGAACTCTAGTGGTCTGCGTCTCCGATCAGCATAACTCTTCTGGCGGTCCTGTGCCTCTGACATCCTCCGTCTGATAGTACGGACCAACTCTGCATCCTGCTGAACTCTATGAGGTCCCAACAACTGGGCCTCTCCAACCTCATCCCAGAGGACATGTGTCCGACAAGGTCTACCATACAACGCCTCAAACGGTGCCATCTGGATAGCCGAATGAAAGCTGTTGTTGTAAGCAAACTCTACCAACGGCAGATGGTCCTCCCAACTACCTCCGAAATCCATAACACATGACCTCAACAGATCCTCTAAAGTCTGAATGGTCCGCTCTGACTGTTCATCTGTCTGTGGATGGAAAGCTGTACTAAAACGGAGCTGTGTGCCCAAGACCTGCTGCAGACTCTGCCAGAAACGAGACGTGAACCGTGGATCTCTATCCGAGATGATACTCAACGGAACACCATGTAGTCTGATGATCTCCCGACAATACATATCTGCCAATCGATCCAGGGGATCAGTCCTCCGAATTGCTAAAAAGTGCACGGATTTGGTTAATCGATCAACGATTACCCAAATCGCGTCATGACCTCGTCGTGTCCTCGGCAACCCTACCACAAAGTCCATGGTAATGTGATCCCACTTCCACTCAGGAATAGGAATCCCCTGAAGTAATCCTACAGGTCTTTGGTGCTCAGCCTTCACCTGCTGACAAACAAGACATCTAGCTACGAAATTCGCGATATCTTTCTTCATGCCGTTCCACCAATAGGAACGCCTCAAGTCTCGATACATACGGGTCCCGCCTGGATGGATCGCAAATCGAGAACAGTGTACCTCCTGAAGTAGCTCCTGTAAGACCGGATGAGACTGAGGTACGCATAATCTGCCTTGGAAGTATATAACACCCTCCTCGTCTTGTGTAAACTCGGTCTGCTGCCCGGAAGCTATCTGACTGCTAATGAACTGCAAATGCTGATCACCAGCCTGAGCCTCTCGAATCCTCGTCCTGATCGACGACTGAGCAACCATAGTAACAAGAATACCCTGCTCTGTCGATCCCTGCTCCTCAAGGTCTGACTCAGAGAAACCCTGAATCAAATCCGTGACTGAAGTCCGGTGGTAAGCCAAAGTCCCTCTGGACTTCCTGCTGAGTGCATCGACAACCACATTAGCTTTCCTCGGGTGGTAGCTAATGGTACAATCGTAGTCCTTCAGGAACTCCATCCATCTCCTTTGTCGGAGATTAAGCTCCTTCTAAGTGAAAATATATTTGAGACTCTTATGATCAGTGAGAATCTCAAATGTGATACCATATAAATGATGACGCCAAAGCTTCAGAGCAAAGATGATGGCAGCTAACTCCAGGCCATGAACTGGGTAGTTCTTCTCATGCTCCTTCAGCTGACGAGAAGCATAAGAGACTACTCTGCCGTGCTGCATCAGAACAGCACCCAAACCCTGTAGAGAAGCGTCGGTGTAGAGTACAAATCCGTCCTCTCCAGAAGGTAAAACCAAAAATGGAGCCGACACTAATCTCCGCTTCAGCTCCTGAAAGCTGGTCTCACAATCCTCGGACCACATGAACTTCACGCCTTTCTTGGTAAGGCGAGTCAGCGGCATAGCAATACGCGAGAAACCCTCGACAAAACGTCGGTAATAATCGGCCAATCCCAGAAAACTACGGATCTCCTGAACTGATTTCGGCTGCTCCCAACCGGTGACAGCCTCGATCTTCTGAGGATCAACTGAAATACCTTTACTAGAAACCACGTGTCCCAGAAAACCGACTGAAGATAGCCAGAATGCACACTTGCTGAACTTCGCGTACAGCTGATGTCGTCGAAGAATCTCCAAAACTGTACGAAGATGTTGTGCATGATCCTCCTCGGAACGAGAATAGACCAATATGTCATCAATGAAAACGATAACAAACTGATCCAGATACTCCAGAAAAATGCGGTTCATCAAGTCCATAAACACCGCTGGAGCATTGGTAAGCCCAAATGGCATTACCAAAAACTCATAATGACCGTATCTCGTACGGAAAGCTGTCTTCTGGATATCTGAGTCTCTGACCCTCAACTGATGATATTCGGATCGCAGATCAATCTTAGAATACACTGATGTACCTCTGAGCTGATCAAACAAATCCTCGATCCGTGGTAAAGGATATTTATTTCTGACGGTCACTGCATTCAGCTGTCTGTAGTCAATACATAACCTCATAGTGCCGTCCTTTTTCTTAACAAATAATACCGGTGAACCCCATGGAGAAACACTAGGGTGAATAAATCCCCTATCCAAAAGCTCCTGGAGTTGAACATTCAGCTCATTCAACTCTTTTGGTGCCATACGATACGGAGCTTTCGATGTCGGTGCGGTTCCCGGAATCAGCTCAATAGCGAACTCCACTGGCCTTCTGGGAGGCAAACCAGGTAGCTCCTCTGGAAATACATCTGGGTACTCCCGGACTACAGGAACATCGGAGAGCTGCGAACTACTGCTGTCTTCAGTACTAATAAGAGATAATAGGAAACCATGACAGTCGTGAGACAGCAGCTTCTGCTCCTGAATCACCGAAATAATCGAGATGCCATCGTCTCTGTTGCCAGTGAAACTCCATGAGGGTTGGTTCGGAGGTCGGAAGATGACCACCCTCGTCTGACAATCAACGGTAGCATGATATATTGACAGCCAATCCATGCCAAGAATGATATCAAACTTGACCATCTCCAATACTAGAAGATCTACCGTAAGTATCATGTTGCCAAAGTCTAACGGGCAACCTCTGACCTCCTGGGTGACGTCTAAAGTATCACCGGACAGTAGGGAGACGATCAATCGCTGCAATCTAAAAGTAGGTAATCTACCAATCTCCCGCATAAAGGTACGGGATATAAAAGAGTGCGAGCTACCAGTATCAATCAATATATCAGCAGAAAATGCATAAATGGAAATCGTACCACGAAAAACGGATCCGTCGGCTCGCTGCGCATCCTCTCTGGTAATCGCATGAACACGTCCAGTCTCTGGCGGAGGAGGAGGTGGTAGCGCTGCCAGCGGCTGGGCAGAAGCCTGCCACTGAGACGGTGCTGGATAATGTGCCAGAGGAGACTGAGAGGACGGTGACTGATACTGTGCCGATGACTGGGACTGAGTCTGGTACTGGCCTAGAGGCTGAGGCTGCATCTGATACTGCCCCTGCGTCGGATAATAAGGTCCTGGAACAGAACTCTGGGGTGCTATGGAAGCACTAGAGTACTCCTGTCCAAGCATGCCAAATGCCGCCGCTGTAGGTTATCCTGCCGACGATGTGAAGATTGGGCTTTCCTCCTCGATATGCCCTCGATCGACTAGACCGCCCTCTCGACCGACCTCCGAACCGTGCCGAGCCTTCACCGACAATCTTGGCTCTGGTGCCAGGTTTGCAATAAAAGCAAACCGGCCGTCCCAGAGCAAGCTGTAAGGTGATCTCTGGACCCACATCGGAAACAAGTGAGTATCACTGAAGGTGGTTCGGCTCACTGAGAAACCGAACGCCCCAAGAAACCGCCGACTTCGAGGCCTACGAGATACCCTGTAAGTACTCGACCGACCGATCGCGACTACTCGCCGCCGTCCGGTGTCATGGATCTGTCTGGATGCCTGACCCGTATGATTCCTCTTCCTATCCGGAAATGCTCTCTGCTGAGCTAACTCTATCATCAAAGCTCGATCCAGTGCATCTGAGTAAGATACGATCCCTAAACCGACAAGCCTTACTTGCAGATAACCATCCAGTCCCTGTATAAACTGCATCATGCGAGATCTGTCCTCCGCAACTAACTCTGGACAAAACTTAGCCAACCGGTTGAATTCAGTATTATACTCTGTCATCGTGCGATTATTCTGACGCAGACTCATAAAATCCTGTCGGCGAGCCATCTGATATGATAGTGGAAAGAAACGGCTCTCAAAAGCCTCTCTGAACCTGGCCTAAGTAACATTCCGCTCGCCGATGATAGAATGTTGTGTAATCCACCAGGCGTTAACCTTATCCCGTAAATGGAAAGCGGCCAGCTCTGCTTTCTCCCACTCGGAGCAAGCCATATAGAAGAAGGTCTGCTCCATAGTCTCTATCCATGACAGGGCCATACTCGGATCAAGGTCTCCTCAGAAGAGTGTGAATCGAGTCTTCATCGACTCTGCTAATACTGGAATCCTAGCTCGTGCCACGGCAATGTCAGTGAGGTGTGTCGGGACGACTGCAGGAACTAGCGGAACCACTGGAACTAGTGCTACAAGTGGTACCGCGGAATAAACCGGAGGAGGTGCTCCCGGTGCTGCTGAATAAACTGGAGCATAAGTCGTCGGTGGTATTGTCGGGTGAACATAGGTGGCTGCAGCTGGAGGTACAGTAGGTAATGGTGCCGGATGTGGAGCAGCTGCTGCTACTGTAGGCACTGGGGGTACAGATATCACTGGTGTCGGGTACACTGTAGGTCTAGGTGGCGGTGATGCCGAATACGCCGTAGGCTGCACTGGAGCAGACATCGGAAACGCCAATGGTACCCTTGATGGTACCGAAACTACAGTAGGGATAGGTACACTCGGCATAACCGAGGTAGGTACCTCTACAGGAGTCGTCGAGGTCTGAGAGCCCGACGCGCCCGCAATATGCTGAGTCTGTCCCTGACTGGCAGGCTCATTAACAGTAGACATCTCTGGCATATCCAGAGATCTCGTGGTCCTCGTACGTGGTCGTCCAGCACCACATCTCGCCGCAATACGCGTAGATCTCCTCATATTTGTTAAGTTATATTATAGATATTAGTACCAGTATAACAAACATAAAATAACATCATACCTATTTGCCGTCTGGAGATGTTCCGTCGCTGTGCAGTCCCCAACATGACCTCAAAATTCCGAACGAGAAAATCACTGGAAATCCATTTAAATCCGAAACGGAAATCCGAAACATAACCATAACGAAAATTCAAAAATACCCAGTTTGACTCGTAAACTTGGCTCTGATACCAAATAAATTGTCACGCCCCGGAGGAGTCCCTGTCCGAAGAAATTTCAGCAGCATCTCCCCTGTACGGCGGACAATCTGAAACTTTCTACATATCCACATACCTCAGCCACAAGCGGCTGGAATAATAGCAGAAATAAAATACAATACACAGACATTCCACGCAGTTTATATAACAAGTAAACGGAATGAATAATACTCTGACTCGAAATCAACCCTACTCCACTACACTCGTAAAGCTCAAATCCGATTTACTCACCTCTTCTGCCGTCCAGGCAGGCATGTAGTAAAACATATCGAAATAAAATCCATCAATACATAAAATTCACACCAGATCCATAGTATCAAAAATCCATAGTATCAAAAATAGAATAAGTCTGAACATAGACTAAATAAGAAGAAAACCAAAAGATGACTAAGCCCTCGTGGTCAGCAGGGGACTAGCAACTGGAACTCTCTCCTGACAGCATCAACCTGAAAAATAACAACAATGGAGGCGGGGTGAGTCCAACACTCAACAGGTACAACTGATATACAAAGTAAGGAAATAACACCTAGCACTAATCATGCGTACAGTCTCCTGATGTAATAAAGGTAAATGCAAACTGAAGTAAACAGGAGAGAAACTGTACTAACCAGAACCTGGGTATAAGGACAAACAGTCCGAATGGTATAGAAATCCTGTATGCATGTCAAACATAGGTATCCAAACAATATGCAGCATATAAATGCAGCAAACACAAACACAAGCAATAAATGCATCATGCATATGATGCCAATGATGCGTTCTGGTCATCCCTGACGCCAGTCGATCATCTCACACAATAGTGAGGCCGAGTGGGTAGGGCTGTGACAACCGTGCACTCTGTCGTCACTACTCCTGATGAGTGACCGAGTGGACGGGATGCTGTCGGAGTACACCTATCCTCCTACCCCAAATCATAAATGGGGGAGCAAATGCTCTCATCTCCCGGTACACAATGACGGGGAGGAATCCCTGCTGGATAACATGTTGTGTCACACTACCCATGAGCGGACCAACGGTGCCTAACAGAGTCCCTGCTGCAACACACTCTGCCTGAATCGACCACTAACCCATGAGTGGTGGTGTGTGCAGATCCATGTAACTGGCGATGTGCTCAACAATAATGGAGCGGACTATCGCACAGCATGCAATCATGCAAATGGTGCATGACACTAACCACAAAATATCCTGAGCTAAACCATGTATATATAAAAATGCATCATAGGTCAACGAATCAAATCAAAGGTACACAGAAGGTATAAAACCTAGGTCCTGAACATGGTGAAGCATGGTATATCACTACCCCTACAAGCATGTATAAACAGGTAAAGTATACATGAGATGCAAACCAATCAATCAATCAAGCATGTATCAAGTTTTGGGTAGTGATTAACCGAAACAGAATGAGAAACATAATTAATGCAATTTGTTAAATTCACTACTATGTATATCAAAGACATAAAGTCAAAAGTACCCGCCTCCGATAAAATGATCCAAATCTGACTCCGAGATACTCGTCTCGCGTCAAATCCCGTGTCAGCAATATATATAGATTTTATTTAGCTAATTCCGATAAATAGCTAAATAAAAGTCCCTGACACTAAATTAGGGCCTAACCCTAATTAACACATGTACCTAGGTTAACGTTAGTTATTAACCTATCTATCAATCGTCAACAACATGATCAAAACCCTATTCCTTACCTCACTTCTCACAGCAAGGATGTTGCTGAAAATTATGGCCGGAAAAATCACAGCTGTTGTGGAACCCCGATACACTACCAGCGAAATGAATCTACAATTAAAGACCACTATACTTAGTTAGCATGATCTTCCACCCAAAACAAGTGCTGCTCACAACACAACAAGAATCAGAGTACAAAATCGAAAATCAAACCTTAAACCTTTACCTTAAATCCCACTGCCGAATCACTGCTGCCCTCTGTCGCCTTCTCGAGCTCTCGACTCCCGGCGACACACAAAGTAGAAGCACGGCAGTAGTTGCTCCAGATCAGCGGCACAGGTGAGGGAGTCGGTGCTGACAGAGGTGCGACAAAGAGGGACAGATCTAGGGCAGAGAAGTTTGGTCGACTGGGAAATCTGAGTGGCTGGCACAGAGGAGATCGGAGAGGGCGGCGTGGAGTGATATCGGCAGGGATGAGACAGGTGGCGGCTAGGGCCCGGACCGTGGTGGAAGATAGGGCAGAGGGAAAAAGGCGCTGCGCGGTGATCGACGCTAGGGCACCGAGGGGTGCGGTGCTGCTCCGTGCGTCGCCGGCGGCTAGGCTCGGATGTCGACACTTCGGCGAAGACGCTAGGGCTCAGCGGCGAAGAAAGGGGAAAAGAAGAGGGAACTCGGGTTCGGCGAGGTTCCCGTGAGGCGGCGGCGGCAGAGGAAGGCTTCGGGCAGTGGCGAGTGTTGGTGCAATATCCCTTAGGTCAAGGTTGACTGAGTTGACCAAGCTTGAATCTTGGTCATAGTTTCGATGTTTGACAATACATGTAGACACAATGGACAATGCAGGTGCAGTTGTTCATGTGAGGAGATTCTGATCAGGGACTGATCAGTGTAAATGAAGAAAAGTCAAGTAGGTCAAGAGGCTTCGGATACCTGACTGGGAAGTCCTAACTGGGATGTTAGGCAGAAGAAGGAAAGTCCTGGTGAGTGAAGCCAGGCAGAAGAGAAGTCCTGGTGAGTGAAGCCAGGCAGAAGGAAAGTCCTGGTGAGTGAAGCCAGGCAGAAGGAAATCCTGGTGAGTGAAGCCAGGTGAAAGTCCTAGTGAGTGAAGCTAGGCAGAAGGAAATCCTGGTGAGTGAAGCCAGGTGAAAGTCCTAGTGAGTGAAGCTAGGCAGAATGGAAGTCCTGGTGAGTGAAGCCAGGCAAGGGAAAATCCAGATGGATCAAGGATAATCGGACATCTGGTGTTGGGAAGTCCAAGTAGGTCAAGGGAGTGACCGGATACTTGGCACAAAGAGAAAAGTCCAAGTAGGTCAAGGGAGTGACCGGATACTTGGCACGAAGAGAAAAGTCCAAGTGGGTCAAAGGGATTGACCGGACACTTGGTGGGAAGTCCTAGCAGGTCAAAGGAGTGATCAGATGCTAGGCATGATGTACCAACAGGTCAAGGTTGACCGGATGTTGGTTTGAGAGGCTTGGGACTTGGTTTTGGGCAAAAACCAAGAGCTGGATCGATCAGTGGATCGATCCAGGCCTTTTCCAGCGAACAGAGAGCCTCTGGATCGATCCAGAGGTCCCAATCGATCGATGGATCGATTGAGGCACTCGCTTCGCGCGATAAGCGCCGGATCGATCCATGGATCGATCCGCGCTCTGATAGAACGAGGCGCCGGATCGATCCGTGGATTGATCCAAAGCCTCCCGATCGATTGGGAATAATCGATCGACGGGATCCGACCGCTAAGGCGTCGTATTTGAGTCGAGGCGTTGTCTCATCTCTTCACCGATTCATTTCAGATCTTCACCAGCTTCTCCACAGCTCTTCTCAAGCTCGAGATCGCCAGTTCTTGAAGGCTCTTGGAGGTTCTTCCAAGTCAAGAGGCGGATCAAAGCAAGAAGAAGAAACTAGGGTTAGGGTTTTTGCTCTCATTGTAAGCTTATAAGCTTGTATTTCATTACGTTTCCCTTTCTTCTTGTATTGAGTCTTGTAGGGCTTCTCCGCCCTTGGTAGTTACCATAAAGGAGAGTTTTATTAGTGGGGGTGTGTGTAGGTGTGGATCCTTGGACTAGTCACCTCTTGTGAGGTGGATACCAAGTAAACCAACCTTGTTAGCGTTGTGTGGTTTGTTTCTGTATTTTCCGCTGCGCATCTTTGAAGAAACAAGCAACGCTGAGCAACGAGCACGCGACGAGCTATTCACCCCCCCCCCCCTCTAGCTACTTTTGGTCCCAACAAGTGGTATCAGAGCAAGGCCGCTCTTCACCGGAATCATCGCCGGAAGGGTCAAGCATAACAAGAAGAGCTAGAGGGTGAAGAAGTTGAAGCAAAATTGTCAAAGTCAAAGAAATTCAAAAGCTCAACTTCTACAATGGAATTCCGAGATGGGCTCGGATTCGACACGAGGGTGGCTCCACCATACACTTCCACGAGCTTCGATTCTTGGAAATCAAGAATCGAAAATTTTCTTATGATGGAGATAGAGCAATGGTTTGCTCTTATGGAAGGCTTCAAGACTCGAACAAATTCAAAGGGCAAAGTTCTCAAGAGGAGTAAGTGGAGCCAAGAGCAAGTTCAAAGGTGCGAGGCCAATGACAAAGTGACCAAGCTTTTGGTAAATTTATTGCCAAGCACCATCCTTTGCAAAATTGGAGAATTTGAAGATGCAAAGGAATTATGGAGTAAATTGGCCAAGCTTCATGAAGAGATCCCCTCCATTGTACAAGAGCAAAAAGAATCCAGAGAGGGTGACTCTTTGGAGCACGACCAAGAGGAGGACTCCGAGGTTGAGAGATGCTCAACCTCCGAAGAAGAAGTTCAAGAAGAAGCTTCATCTTCAAGGGAGTGCAATGAAGAGAACAAGGAGGGAGCATACTCCTTGTTCCATGTACAAGATGATGAAGCCTCCATCTCTAGGATTGAGGGGGAGTAATATTTGGTGACGACGGATCAAGAAGAAGGAGAAGCTTCTACATCCGGGTCAAATGGAGAAGAGGCTTCCACCTCCACAAGTCAAGCAAAATCTAATGGAGGAGCATCATCATCGGATCAAGAGGAAGCCTCAACCTCCGGATCCAAAGGAGAAAATACCATCCCTACACAAGAAGGTATAAATGTTTCAATTAAAAATAAAAATCATATAATATGTTTTGAGTGTAGGGAAAGTGGGCACTACAAGAGCAAGTGTCCCAACTTGGCCAAGAAGAAGGGCCAAGTGGCACAAAAGAGCAAGGAAAAGCCCAAGGAGACCATCTCCGGAACAAAGAAGAGCAAGGAGCACATTGTGTGTTTCTCTTGCAATCAAAAGGGGCATTACCGAAGTCAATGCCCTAAGGGGAAGAAGATGGTCAAGGCTCAAGGAGGCACTAGTCAAGGGGGAGTCTCCAAGGTAAAGAAGAAGGTAACATTTATTGAGCTTACCCCTTTATGTTATGGTAAAAAGCATGATAATTCTAATTTTTATCATTTTAATGTAATTTACCATAAGAATAGAAAGCATGAGGGCATTAAGGAAAAGCATGTGGCCCTACATGCCAAGACTACCCAAACTAAGGTTAGGAAGGTATATAGACATTTGGGCAAGAACACTAAGGATAATAGATACAAGCCCAAGAATAAAAATGCTCATGGATCAAATGAAAAATCAAATACTAAGGACTTAGTGAGGGAAAATCAAGTCTTGAGGTCAAGGCTTGATAAATTAGAAAAGACCCTACAAAGATTGGAAAATATCCTATTAGGGCAAAATGAGCATAACCTAGGTTTGGGATACAAACCCAAAGCTAAAAAGGATGTGCCTAGTTATCATAGGGTTCCATATAGTTATGGAACAAACCCTAAGTCTAGAGGTCAAGTCAAGGATACAAGGGAAGATATCCCTAGGAGTATCTTTGCAACCAAAGTGACTAAGACTTCTAAGAAGTCTAAGAAAGTCACTAACAAGGTCACAAGGGAGGTTATCCCTAGAGTTGACCTAGAAAATGTGACCAAGGCTTCTAAGAAGCCCAACAAGGTCACTAGGAAGGTATCTAGGGAAGTTATCCCTAGTGAGTACCTAGAGCATCCAAGGAGCACCAATAGGTGTTGGGTTCCTAGGAGCATCTTCTCTACCCCATAGATGGGTTAGAGAGTGTCAACTCCGATTAGAAGGGTAGTTAACCCAACTTTGAGGAAATTGACACTCAAGGAGCATTTTCAAGGTTTTTGTTAACCTTTGAAAATGAAATGGAATTACTATTTACTCCTTGAAAGAGAAATATGCCTAATGGTGGAAAAATTGATTTTTATCTTAATGACATAAATTGGGAAAACCTAGAGAAATACCAAGTTGGGATTTTGGTACTCTCTTAGAACCTTAAGGCAATCCGAGCTTTAATTTAAAGTGCTACTCTTGAGAAAAAATGGTATATGCCAACATTTGAGGATATGCTTAATTTTTAAGTGGCATAAACAAATCAAGAGAAATAGAAATGTCAATTTGGGTTTTGGCATTTTCTTGAAGCATTTATGGCAATCTAGGTCTACCATTTTAAGTTAAAACAAGTGGTATATTTTGAGTTAGCTAAGTGGTTAAGGATACTTAGATAGATAATCTAGGTATATTTTGTTTATGCTAAACATTGCCATGATTGTTTGCCCATGATATGCCATGACATCATATTTAGTTCTGTATTTTGCATTCATTCCTTTATTGTGAAAAATACAAAAATACCATGTCATGTCATACATACATCATGTAGCTATAAGACTCTTTCTTTTGAAAGATATGTTATATTGATGTATGTCATAACATTAATCATGCATTTAGTTTGATTTCCTTAAAATTAAGGACAAATGTTTTTACCAACAAATGGTATAAACAAATGGCATTTATATACAAGTTATACCAATAAGTGGTATATCAACAAGTGGCATACCAACAAGTGGTATTTATATACAAGTGGTATACACAAGTGGAATCAACAAGTAACATCCTTGGTGGATGTTCACCACTCAAAATGCCTAAATAGAGATGCATGATCCCTAGATTAGGGCAAAACCAAATTTACATCTCACAAAGGCATATAAGATGACTTGTATGTGTTTTAGTGCACATTAGATACAAGTGAGATGTTAGGATGATGAACAAAACTCAAGATGTTGATTTAGTGCATTCTTTAGAGTTTTAGGTTCATCAAAACACATAGTTATGTGCTTTCCCATCATTGGGAAAGCTAATGTACAAGTCATGTGCATTTAGCCCAAGAAAAATGGTGGGATATTGGTTTTGAAAAATGTTTTCAAAATGCTTTTGGAAAACCTTGGTGAAGGCTATCTTTTGATAGTAATCACCATTGAATAGTTAGACACAAACTTGAAGAATACGCTAAAGTTTTAGCAAGTTTTCAAGCTTGTGTCAATCTTTGAAAATATGATGTATTTTCATAGAAAACTATTTTTCCATGATAAAGTATACCCTAAACAATGTCTACACGAAATTTCATGATTTTTGAATTTTTGTAGAATTTTCTAGGGGCCTCTGAAGGTGACTGAAATCATTTTTCAGCAACTATCAGACCTCAATCGATCCACCGATCGATTGAGGGTCTCAATCGATTAGTGGATCGATTGGGAGCAAGCTTCTCGCGAACAGAAGCTTGCTGGATCGATCAGCCGATCGATCCACAAGGCCTGAATCGATCAGTGGATCGATTCAGCAAGGTTCAATCGATTGGAACCCAACTCCAATCAATCCTAGGTGCTGATTTTGGCTGGGAAGGCCTGATTTCAGTATTTTGAACCTGTTTTAGTCTACGTAACCATTCCAAACCCCTCAAAATACATTTGTATACATAAAAAGAGTGTTTTCGTGTTGAAAACAAGGATAGATTGGTTAAGGAAGACTATATTGAAGTCTAGGTTGAGGTTTGTTTCAAATTTTGAATATTTGAACCTCAAAGCTTCTAAATTTGGGTTTCCTAAAGGATTAGGGATTCCAAGTTATTGTTGGTGCAATGACAGAAGTTACCACCATGTCTTTAGGGGGAGGGACTCTTTAAAGGCATGAAAATTATTTTTCATGAACCTTGGAAGGTGGTTAACCTTCCGTTAAGTGGATAATGTTCAAGGATGGACATTTACCTACATTGAGGAAGAATGTAGGGTTAAGGATAAATGAAGGGTATGAGACCTTCATTTGGGTCATTAGACCATGTTAATGCTCCAGGGCGAGCATTGGTTGAAAATGAAAGGAATGAGTCCTTCATTATCGTGTTGATCACAATGAGTGAAGTTGTGAACAACGATGAGCAACTCTTCAGGGGGAGAGTTTTCAACAATGGGGCATTTGTTGAAGTGTGCCCAAAATTGAGGCATGGGTTGATGTGTGCTCAAAGATGGGTTGATGTGTGCCAATAGGGGGAGAATGTGTGGTTTAAGTTAGACCTTCATTACCTATGGGGGAGGTCATAGGGGGAGAATGAAAGGAACCAACATTCATATTTTGGCATGAATGGAGTTAAGGCTATGGGATTAGCTTAACTCAGAATGGTCCAAACTTAAAGGTATTGTCAAACATCAAAAAGGGGGAGATTGTTGGTGCAATATCCCTTAGGTTAAGGTTGACTGAGTTGACCAAGCTTGAGTCTTGGTCATAGTTTCGATGTTTGACAATACATGTAGACACAATGGACAATGCAGGTGCAGTTGTTTATATAAGGAGATTCTGATCAGGGACTGATCAGTGTAAATGAAGAAAAGTCAAGTAGGTCAAGAGGCTTCGGATACCTAACTGGGAAGTCCTAACTGGGATGTTAGGCAGAAGAAGGAAAGTCCTGGTGAGTGAAGCCAGGCAGAAGAGAAGTCCTGGTGAGTGAAGCCAGGCAGAAGGAAACTAGGCAGAATGGAAGTCCTGGTGAGTGAAGCCAGGCAAGGGAAAATCCAGATGGATCAAGGATAATCGGACATCTGGTGTTGGGAAGTCCAAGTAGGTCAAGGGAGTGACCGGATACTTGGCACGAAGAGAAAAGTCCAAGTAGGTCAAGGGAGTGACCGGATACTTGGCATGAAGAGAAAAGTCCAAGTGGGTCAAAGGGATTGATCGGACACTTGGTGGGAAGTCCTAGCAGGTCAAAGGAGTGACCAGATGCTAGGCATGATGTACCAACAGGTCAAGGTTGATCGGATGTTGGTTTGAGAGGCTTGAGACTTGGTTTTGGGCAAAAATCAAGAGCTGGATCGATCAGTGGATCGATCCAGGAGCTGGATCGATCAGTGGATCGATCCAGGCCTTTCCCAGCGAACAGAGAGCCTCTAGATCGATCAGTGGATCGATCCAGAGGTCCCAATCGATCAGTGGATCGATTGAGACGCTGCTGCTTCGCGCGATAAGCGCTGGATCGATCCATGGATCGATCCAGGCGTTTTTCCAGAGCACAGAGGCGCTCTGGATCGATCCGTGGATCGATCCAAAGCCTCCCCGATCGATTGGGTATAATCGAATCGATCGGGATCCGACCGTTGCGTCGTATTTGAGCCGCAGGCGAGAATTGTCTTCGGCATCTCTTCACCGATTCATTTCAGATCTTCACCAGCTTCTCCACAGCTCTTCTCAAGCTCGAGATCGCCAGTTCTTGAAGGCTCTTGGAGGTTCTTCCAAGTCAAGAGGCGGATCAAAGCAAGAAGAAGAAACTAGGGTTAGGGTTTTTGCTCTCATTGTAAGCTTGTAAGCTTGTATTTCATTACCTTTCCCTTTCTTCTTGTATTGAGTCTTGTAGGGCTTCTCCGCCCTTGGTAGTTATCATAAAGGAGAGTTTTATTAGTGGAGGGTGTGTGTGTAGGTGTGGATCCTTGGACTAGTCACCTCTTGTGAGGTGGATACCAAGTAAACCAACCTTGTTAGCATTGCGTGTTTTTGTTTCTGTATTTTCCGCTGCGCATCTTTGAAGAAACAAGCAACGCCGAGCAACGAGCACGCGACGAGCTATTCACCCCCCCTCTAGCTACTTTTGGTCCCAACAGCGAGAAGGTTGTCGAAGGAGAGAAGAAGAAGAAACAGCAGCGCGACGGTTAGGGCAGAGGAGAAGGTCGCGGCGAGGGGGGGCTCGGGCACGCGAGGTTTTGGCGAGGCAGAAAAGAAAAATAGAAAATAAAGAAAATAAAAGAAAAAGGAAATGTAAATATAAACATTTCCTCACTTAAATGGGGTAGCTTAAACAGGCTTTTCCGGGCCCCGTTTTTATCCCCGTTAACTCGTCCGTACGAGCTCCGAAAAATTCCCGAAAATTTTCCAAAAATTTCGGAAAATTCCCTTATCAATATTTGCCTATTTTCGGTATTTTACATTTAGGCCAGATAATAGTAGGATGTGCAAGATAGATTAAGCATCCTAGATCTAACTATTATGACTTTGTTTGTTTGTGTATGATTTGAACCCTCGGGCATGGTGAGGTTGTTGTGTGTGCATGATTGTAATAATTAAATGTGGCCAGTTACTGTATTATTATCATTATTTTTTCCATTCTGTTCGATCTAGATTACATGTAAATTCCTTTGTGGAATATAGGATTGATAAATGTAAAATTTTATTTTTTTGTTGCGGCTTGTATCCTTGCTATGCGTGGTGCTATTTTGAGGACCGGAGGCGCGGTGGAGAAGGAAGCGAGATAGACGCGATGACTTGATCCATTGGCGGCACATTGGAGGACAGTGATCCATTGGCGATATATTGGAGGACAACGTTGGATGAGGCCATAATAGTTGAAAATTTTATTTTTATATTTATTGCCTTTATATACTGTTTTATGTACTGTGATGCGTGTGCATGTTAAAATTCTTCAATTTAAATAACTAAGTAGGAGAGGGATTATTTAAATAAATTCCACGGTCTCCATTACTGGTTTGTAAGTGATGCATTCAAACTCGCGCGTTGGCTTTAAGTGCCTTCCATCCTAATTAATGAACTAAGTATCAAGTAATGGTATATACTTAGGTACATTTAATAGTATACTCCCCATCGGAGTCACTGCTATTATTTGTGTGGCCGAAGATGAACCAACTATTAATTTTATTTATCATAAAGTTAGGTTGACAAGATAATAAAATTAATGGGTAAAACCTCCTTTTACAAATGTTTGAATTAGTATACGTCCACACTATCATGGCATACGAAATTCACGGTGTTTTGAGGTATTGGTGAATTTAAATTATATTGGTTGAGGAATCAATATTATTTTAAATTTTAAATTTTTGACCAAATATTTTATTTTGTGATTCTCAGGATTTCAAAATGACTTTCAATCCTCTTATTGCTATTTTAAAAGAAAACAAACTTATTGGTTCAAATTATATTGATTGGAAATGAAACTTGGATATTGTCTTAATTGCTGAAGAATACAAGTTCGTACTTCTCGAGGTCTGTCCTAGCGTGCCTGATAAGGATTCTAGTGAAGAGGAGATAGAGAGACATAGAAAATGGGTCAAGACAGATGAGATGGCGCGGTGTTACATTTTGGCTTCTATGTCAAATGTGCTGCAACATCAACATCAGGCCCTACCCACTGCCTATGACATGATGCTCAATCTCAAGGAACTCTTTGGACACTAGAATTGGGCTGCTAGGTAGGAGAACAATAAAGGTGTATCTTATTCATTAGTGTTGAAACATGTTTAGCGGTGTTATCTACCGGTACCTGGTGTGTAGATACGGGAGCCACTGATCATGTTTGCAATTCATTGCAGGGGTTGCAAGAAATCCAACGTCTACATGAAGGTGAAATCACCGTCTACATGGGCAATGCTACGAGAGTAGCGGCTGTTGCAGTGGGAGATGTTTATTTATCTTTTGATAGGAATAAAACTTTGATTTTGAAAAATTATCTTTACGTACCGTGTTTTAGAAAGAACTTGATTTCAGTTTCTAAATTATTTATGGATAGATATTCTGTTTCTTTTGATGACAAAGTGGTTGTCAAGAAAAATAGGATGGTTATCTATTCTGGTGTGTTGGTTGCCAATTTGTATACTCTTAATCCAATAACTTCCATGATGCAACAAATGGAAATTAATAACACATCTTCTAATTCTAATAAGAGAAAGTAACTTTCAAAAATGAGCCATATATATCTTTGGCATCTAAGGTTGGTCATATTAACTTGAGTAGGATTCAAAGGTTAATAGCTGATAGACCTTTGGGTTCATTGGTAGTGGAAAATTTTCTGACCTGCGAGTCTTGCTTGGAAGGAAAAATGACCAAAAGGTCTTTTAAGGTAAAGGGGTATAGAGCCAAAGAAGTGTTGAAATTGGTTCATTTTGATTTGTGTGGGCCTATAACTATCCAGGCAAAGGTGGTTTCGAATATTTTGTCTCTTTTATAGTTGACTATTCGAGATATGAGTACATTTACTTGATGCGCCGCTAGTCTAAGTGCTTTGATAAGTTCAAAGAGTACAAGGTTGATGTGGAGAAACATCATGGTAAAAGTATCAAGACACTACAGTCTGATCGTGGTGGAGAGTACCTCTTAGGAGAGTTTAGAAGTTACTTATCAGAGGTCAGGATTCAATCCCAATTGTCTACACCTGGTACACCCCAATAGAATGGTATAGCGAAATGAAGGAATAAGACTCTTATGGAAATGGTTAGATCAATGATGAGTTATTCAGAATTACCAAATTCGTTTTGGGGATATGCTCTGGAAATGACGACGTATATTCTGAACTTGGTACCTTCTAATTCAGTACCCTTTACACCCACAGAATTATGGAATGAGCGTAAGTCTAGTTTGAAACACATTCGGATTTGGGGTAGTCCATCACATGTGATGAAGGGAGACGCTGATAAGTTGGAATCACGTACAGAAGTTTGCTTATTTATGGGATATCCTAGAGGAACGAAAGGTGATTTGTTTTATATTTCTAAAGATCAGAAGGTCATTGTTAGCACTAAATGTCCGATTTTTAGAAGAGGCCTATGTAATGAACCACAAGCCCATGAGTAAAATTATTCTTGAGGAAATAAGAGAGGATGCTTCTACTTTAGTACCAACGGTACAAGATGAGATACCACAAGTAACTGCAACACGTGTCACAAATGATGCACAATTATATGTAGTGTCTCATCGTAGTGGGAGGGTTGTTAGGCAACCTGATAGAATCATGTTTTTAGGAGAGTCTTCAGACTTGATCCCTGGTGAACATGAAGTCGATCCCTGGACGTATGATGAAGCACTCCAAGATAAAGATGCAGTATCTTGGTAAAGTGCAATGAACTCTAAAATAGAATCTATGCATTCTAATCAGGTCTGGGAGCTTGTAGAACCACCAAATGGTGTAAAAGCCATTAGATATAAATGGGTCTACAAAAGGAAAAGACGAACAGACGGGAAGGTGGAAACCTTTAAAGCGAGGCTTGTTGTGAAGGGGTATACTCAGAAAGAGAGAATCGATTATGAGGAAACTTTTTCACCGATAGTCATGCTTAAGTCTATCCGGATTCTTTTATCTATTGCTGCTCATATGGATTATGAGGTTTGGCAAATGGATGTTAAGACAGCTTTCCTTAACGGAAGTCTTGAAGAAAACATCTATATTAAGCAACCAGAAGGATTCATTGCGAATGTAACGGCCCGGCCCAGGCGAGCCTCACTCGGACCGAACCGGGAACGCCACCATAATTGTTCATCGGGTTGACGACTAGCTCCACAGACCACCGGAGATCCTTTCAGCGTGCTTTGTCGTCACTCGTACGTACCCTGGAAAACTTTCCAGGAGGTCACCCATCCTTAGATTTCTCCATGCCAAGCACGCTTAACTTTGGAGTTCTTAAGTTTGGGTTTTTAAAAAAGAAGGCGCACCTTGGTGATATGGATAGTACCATCTAACCTTTTAAGTCATATTTAACCAAAATCTCAGAACTGAGGTATTACAGCGAAGGGAAAAGAGCATCTTGTATGTAAGCTCAATCGATCCATTTAAGAACTGAAGCAAGCTTCGAGATCTTGGAACATCCGGTTTGATGAAGTGATCCAGTCTTATGGATTCATTCAGTGTCCGTATGAGTCTTGTGTATACAAGAAAAGTGACGAAAATGTGGTGGTATTTCTTGTACTATACGTAGATGACATTTTGCTCATTGGCAACAATGTCAAAGTGTTGTCAGACGTAAGGGTATGGTTGTCCAAGCAGTTTAATATGAAGGACTTGAGAGAATATGGGCATATTCTTTGGATCAAAGTAATAAGGGATCGCAAGAAAAGAATGTTGTGCTTATCCCAAGCTTCATACATCGATACTATCCTAGCTCGTTTTAGCATGCAAAACTCCAAGAAAGGTTTTCTACCTTTTCGGCATAGACTACCTTTATCTAAAGAGATGTGCCCTAAAATATCAAAGCAGATAGAGGAGACGAAGGCAGTTCCTTATGCTTCGGCTGTAGGAAGCCTAATGTATGCGATGCTATGTACGAGACCGGATATCTGTTTTACCGTGGGCATGGTTATCAAATTTCAAAGTAACCTAGGACCAGGATATTGGATTACTATAAAGCATATATTAAAGTACCTGAGAAGGACTAGAAATTATATGCTGGTTTACCAGGCAGATGATTTGCTCCCTATGGGTTACACGGATTCGGACTTCCAATCAGATAGGGACAGCAGTAAATCAACCTCGGGGTATGTGTTTACTTTGGGAGGTGGAGTCATAGCATGGAGGAGTGTTAAGCAGAAATGCATTTCAGACTCCACCATGGAAGTTGAGTATGTGGCAGCTTCTGAGGCAGCCAAAGAAGCTGTATGACTCAAAAACTTCTTGATAGACTTAGATGTGATTCCTGGTTTGCCTAAAGTTATCACAATTTATTGTGACAATAGTGGTGCAGTAGCAAACTCGAAGGAACGACGAACCCATAAGGAATGTAAACACATTGAGCGCAAGTACCACCTGATACGAGACATCGTAAAATGAGGAGAGGTCGTTGTCGCTAAGATTACATCAGCAGATAACCTGACAGATCCTTTCTCTAAGGCCCTTCCGGTGAGAGCTTTTAATAGGCATGTTGAAGGGATGAGAATCAGATGTATGACAGCATTTATGACAACATTTATGACAGTATTTATGGCAGCATAGTCTTTTAGTATAAGTGGGAGATTATTGAGATGTATACTATAAGCCTAGCTTTTTTATGAACATCTATTTTGAAATATTTTGAAATAAAAATCACTTTGGTCAAATGTCTGCATTTTATATTGATATATATGTCAATGCAGTTGTCCATTTAATTTATATTGTAGATAACATGGTGTGTGGTGCCACACAAAAGATCATGTTATCGGTTCCTTATAAATTATAAATAGTAGCTCACAACCAAGATGGATTGGGACAAACCATTGGAACGGTTATAGTGTAATTTGGTATTAGTTTATCTTGACTATAAAATTACACTAGTACACTATGTGTGTATTGAGCAGGACCATTTGAGGTTGTTCGATTTATACTGACTACATAAAAGAACAGAACCTCTGTTATTATGGATGTGCGTCCTCTTAATCCCTATATAATAACAAGCACGTATACTTAGTATTTATTTCTTTAACTTATCAATGGGTGAGATTTATTCGTTAAATCAATAGGTCCGATGAGTTGGGGGATAGTATTATTTATATGGTGTGTTGTTAATTATAGAAGGAAACTGTGTCCTAATTATTTAGGTTGATGATGTCCCCTTGAGGAGCTCACAAGGATTATCATGTAAACCCTGCAAGTGGACTTAGTCCGACATGATAATAAAGTTCAGTGATACTACTCTTGGAATCAGATGTTAATTAATTGGGTTGTCAGTAACTCAATTAATTAATGGACATATAATATCTTAAACACAAGGAGATTAACACACTCATGATAAGAAGGAGCTCATATTGTAATATGGGATTGGTGCGGTAGTTCAATAATAACCCTTGGTTTGGTTTAACTTGGTTTAGTTTAGCTTAATTTGGTTTGGTTTAACTTAGCTTGGTTTGATTTAACTTAACTTGGTTTAGTTTAACTTGGTTATAGAAAGAAAGATTTTTTCTAAATAGAATTCGGTTATAGAAAGAGATATTTTTTCTAAACAGAATTATGTTATTTTTTCTTTTTTTGTAACCAACGACAAGCCTATAAAAAGGAGCAAGTGGTGGCTCATAAAACCTAATTTTCTAATTTTCCCTCACCTCTTCTCCTCCTTGTGGCCGGCGGCCCCTTCCCCCTTGCCTAGGGCCGGCACCCCTCATCTCCTCCCTCCTTGGTTGCCGGCGCCACCTTCTCCACCTAGGGTTGGCCCCCTCCTCTTTGCTTAGGGCCGGTGCCCCTTCTCCCTTGGTGGGTGGCGGCTTGAAGAAGAGGAAGAAGATTAGAAGGTGCCCCATCCTAGAGCCTCCTTTTGTAGCCGACGGTTTGGAAACCGAGAAGAGAAGGAGGGTGGTGCTGTCTTGGTAGATCGTCGCCCACACGACGTCCAAGAAGAGGAGAGGAATACGATAGAAGATCAAGAGGTCTTTAACTACAAAGAAAAGGTACAACTAGTTCTTTAATTTCGCTGCGTAATTAGTTAGTTTTCTTTGTATCATTTTTTGGAATACCAACACAAGAGGCCAGGGATGTTGTACTTCGATCAAGGTGTGCTTTGATCATTCAAGAACTTGCTTGATTGATCAAACACATGTCTGATCGATCAAACACATGTCTGATCGAACATGCATGTTGCTAGGAATAGTTCTGTACTTGTATAAATTTTGTACAGGGAAATTTAAACAGAACAGAATTCCAGTGCCTTCAAGATGCTACAATGACACTATAAAGGGGGCCTCCATCTACAGGCGGAGGTAGACGATACTTTACTATTGAACACACTCATTGCTATAGTTTTTCTACTATTCTTCTCTGAACTGAGGACTGACTTGAGCGTCGGAGGGCCAATGCCGAGGACCCCTTCCCAACCCAGCACAAATGCTCCTGATTTTGCAAGACGGCAAGGAGTCTTCATCTAGTCAACCACGGAGCTACATTCCCAGCCTACCGTCTTCTCAACTTTCGGACAAGATCAATTTACAATATATTAAATCAAAATTTATTCAAAGATCTACAATTGATTATCGGGTTCACTTGTAACAACCCAATTTCAGACCCAAAAAAAGTTGTTTAATATATTTTTAAAGGCCCAAAACAATTTTAGTCTTTTTTATCTTTTGCCAAGTTTGGGTTTTGAGGGTATTTTCATCTTTGCAATGTTAGGATTTTGAGTTTATTTAAACACTCATTTAGTTATGTTTGAAAAGTTTTTGATAAATAATAATTTTCAACCACGTCATTCTTGTTAGAGTGTATACTAAAAGCCTAGCTTTTGTATAAACATTTATTTAGAAATAAAAGAATCACATTGGTCAAATGTCTACATTTATGATAAATGTAGTTGTTCAATTAATTTATATTGTAGATAACATGGAGTGTGGTGTCACACACAGAGGATCATGTTATCAGCACCTTATAAATTATAAACAGTAGCTCACGACCAAGATGGAAAGGAACAAACCATTAGAAGGTCGTAGTGTAATTAGATATTAGTTTATCTTAACTATATAATTACACTAGTACACTTAGAGTGTATTGAGTAGGACCATTAGAAGTCGTTTCTTTTTATACTAACTTTATAAAGGAACAAAGACCTCAGTTATTATGGAAGTGTGTGCTCTTAATCCTAATATAATAACAAGCACATATATTTGATATTTATTTCTTTAATTTATCAATTGGTGAGATTTAGTTCGATAAATCAATAAGTTCGATAAGTTGGGAAATGATATCACTTATAGTGTGTTGTTGATTATAGAAGGAAACTGTGTCCTAGAGATCTAGGTTGATAATGTCCCCAAGAGGAGCTCATAAGGATTGTCATGTTAAACTCTGCAGGTGGACTTAGTCCGACATGACGATAAGGTTGAGTGGTACTACTCTTGGACTAAGATATTAATTAAGTGAGTTGTCAGTAACTCATTTAATTAGTGAACATTCGGCATCTTAAACACAAGGAGACTAACACACTCATAATAAGAAGGAGTCCAAAATGTAATTTGGGATTGGTGCGGTAGTTCAATAATAATTCTTTAGTGGAATGAATTATTATTGATGAAATTAAGTTGTGTGTTCGGGGCGAACACGGGAAGCTTAATTTCATCGGGAGACCAAAACCAACTCCTCCTCTCGGTCCCTATCGTAGCCTCTTGTATAAAGAGATTTATACCCACCACATACCCACCTTCTTACCCACTCTTTGGTGGCCGACCAAGCTAGCTTGGAACCCAAGCTAAGGCCGGCCAAGACCCAAAGGTTGAGCCAAGTTGGTGGTCGGCCAATGCTTGGAGACCAAGCATGATGTGGCCGGCCACATCATATTAAAAAGGATTTTATTTATAAATTTTTCTTATGTGGATTCCATGGTTTTAAAAGAGAGTTTGAAATTTAAATCTTTCCTTTTATAGCTTTCTACAAAAGATTAAGAAAAGATTTGAAATCTTTCCTTATTTGTAGATTGAAAGATGGATTTTAATTTTAAGAAAACTTTCCTTTTTAACCATGTTCATGATTTAAAATAGAATTTAAAAATTAAATATTCTCTTTTATTAGTTTCTACAAAAGATTAAGAAAAGATTTGATATCTTTCCTTATTTGTAGATTAAAAGGAGATTTTAATTTTTAGAGATAACTTTCCTTTTTGGAAATCATCCACATGTTTAAAAGAAAGATTTTAATTTATAAAATTTCCTTTTTATAATCCACCATGAAGGGAAAAATTATTGGAGAATTTTTTTTATAAATTTCCGGAGAGAAATTAGGAAGTTTTAATTCTTATTATAATTAAAACTCTCCTTGTTTATAGCTAAAGAGGTGGCCGACCATTGTAATTGAAAAAAGAAAATTATTTTTAATTAAAATAATTTTTCTTTTTCATGGCAAAGGAATTAAGGAAATTTTTATTTAAATTTCCTTATTTGCCAAGACCAAGGATTATAAAAGAGGGGGTAGAAGTGCCTTCATGGCTAACGACTCTATTCTATTCTTCCTCTCTTTTCCTCTTTGGTGGTCGGCCCTAGCTTCTCCCTCTTCTCTTCTTCTTATGGTCGGCGGCAACCCCTCTTGGAGCTCTTGATGGTGGCCGGTTCTAGCTAGGAGAAGAAGGAGAGAAAGGAGGTTTTGTTTCTAGCATCCCTTGGAGCTTGGTGGTGGTGGCCGAACCTCACATCTCTTGGAGTTTATGTGGTGGCCGAATCTTGCTTGGAGAAGAAGGTGGCTTAGGTGGATTCTCATCTCGGTAGATCGTTGCCCACACAATGTCCGGGATAAGAAGAGAAATACGGTAGAAGATTAAGAGGTTATTTGCTTACAAAGAAAGGTATAACTAGTAATTGTTTTCCGCATCATACTAGTTTTCTTTGTATAGTTATTTTTGGAAATACCAAACACAAGAGGCATATGATTCTAGAGTTTTCATATTTGTTTCGAAGTTGTGTTTCTTTTCTTTTATTTTTCAAATTTGTGATTCGATTGTTCTTTTTGGTTAAACCTAGAGTTATTTAAGGAAATTAAATATTAACTTTCCTTAAAAGGTTTTGTCTAGGCGGTGGTGGTTGCTCCCATATCCAAGAAGGCCATGTGCCTCTCCATGCAGTCCTGGAAGCCAATTTTGAAAATTAATATTTAATGGAATTAATAACATAGGTGAATTTGGATCAATAGTGTTAAGTTCCGCTTGCGATCCAAATCTAAATCATCAAAAATAGATAAGTTAAATTTGGAATCAATGATGTTAAGTTCCGTCTGTGATTCCTAATTTAACTTCTAAAAAACACAGTAGGTTATTTAAGGAAAGGTTCGACACTTGTACAAAAAAATTTTGTATAGTGGAACCGGTACGTTTTCCTAGGACTAACCAACAGTTCTCTTTTCACAAACAACGAGTTTGATTGTCTATTTCCTGATATTCTATTGAATTAATGGGGTTTAGAAGATTATTTTTAATATTCATGTTCGAATTAACAGAATCAATAGCTTTCGTTGTGTGGCAAAGCAAACAACATAATAGACCTCAAGCCATAATATACGCTCTCTATCCCCTATTTTACTTTGTTTTTTTTTCTCCTTCCTTTCTCTATCAACAACAACAACCATAATCACTAAGTCTTATCCCACTATGTGAGGTTAGTTATATGGATCTTTTTACATCATTGGACTCTATCCTCTACTATATCATCATCTATACTTAATAAATTTTATCTTATTTTATTGTTGCTAATCAAGTCTTTTTTGGTCTTCCTCTTCCTCATTTGATGTGCATATTTGTTATAGTTTCACATCGCCAAACTAGAACATTTATTGGTCATTTAAGTGTATGCCCGTACCATCTTAAACGTGTCTCTTGGAGTTTTTCCTCAATAGATGCAACTCTAACTTTCTCTCTAATGCTCTCATTTCTTATTCTATCCATCCTCGTATATCTACACATCCACTTTAACATCCTCATCTCTGTAACTTTCATCTTCTACTGATGTGTTCAAGTCATAACCCAACATTTAGGTTCATCCAGCATAGTAGGTCTAATTATAGTTTTATAGAATTTTCCTTTAAATTTTAAATGTACTTTATGATCACATAAAATACTCAACGTTTTCCTTCATTTCAATCATCCTTCTTGTATTCTCTGTAAGACATTTCTCTTAATCCCTTTATCATTTTATAAAAATGATCCTAAATATTTAAATTTTTTAGTTCTAGACAACTCATCATCTCTTATCTTAACAATTATCTTATTACATCTAATATTATTAAATTTAAATTTTATATATTATGTCTTTATTCTACTAAGTCTAAATCTTTCACTTTTAGTGTTTCTTGTCAAGATTCTAATTTAATATTTACTGTTTTATGTATTTTATCTATTAAAATAATATCATCACCATAATAAATCTCTTTTTTCCCTTTATCTGCTCTTCAGAAATTCACAAATATTCAAAATGACCTACTAGCAAAGAATTCTAAGTTGAAAATGTTTAATTCAGATTTTTTTTTCCCCTCATCCATTAGCTAAAATATAGGAGCATATTAAGTTATTTTGTGAAATATCTTGAAGAAACTATTTTGTATTAGAACGATGCTAAACATACTCCAGAGGATTTTGATAAATCTTAGCAATGCTAAAAATTGCATTATCTCTTTTTTCTTAACTAAAGAAAGCATAGGAAGTCTCTCCCTCCATACATACCATATCTTCTTGGATATTACAAAAAAAAAAAAAATTTGATTCATACCAATTTTCATAAATATCCTTTCAATTTTATCGGATGTCTCCTAAGAAACTCACATATGATGATTGTGGATGTTGAACCAATCATTGATGGACCATCTAATCTTACCGAGGGGACCAAATTAGAGTGTCACATCTTCCATTTATATATCTTTGCCATTGGTTGTGGCTTGGAAGATCTAGATTATCGGTGGGACAATGAAGTGCATGGACTCAAAAGACAAACAAATAATATGGACACAAAGATATATAAATGAACTTGGAGGTGCTTGCATATACACAATGCATTCGTTCATGTTTTAATGTATAAAATATGGAGTTAATAGGTTAATGGATAATTTTATGATTGAGCAGTTACTCGATCACTAGATGTTTTATAATTGAATAATTAGTGAGATAGTGGATATTTCTTTTAGATTATTTTTAGTTACATTGAAAGGGAGCTTTGATGTAATAGTAAAATTATTGTCATGTGATCTGATGATTATCAATTTTGATCATGGAAATAATTTCTTATAATGTAGAATAAAACTGTGTATAATAGACGTAATGTGTTTAGATGGAACTTATTTCCTAGGATCTCTTCATTTCTTATCTTTTACATATTTCATCAAGATGAAACTTTCAAAGTCAAATTGTAGGATACAATCAAAGTCTCATATTGAAAAGATATGAAAAAGATCATGAGTTTAAAAGGATGTAAGATATCTCACTTGGCATGAGGTATTTTAGGTAGAGTCCAAAAAATAAAGTCATGAGTGTTTAGGCCAAAAGTGGACAATATCATGTCATTATGGAGATATGTGAATTCCTTTTGGACATAATAAATGGTATCAGAGTTATGGTCTAGATCAAATGTCATGTAGGGTGACCTTGAACTAAGTTGCAGGGAGGCTCGGAACAAATCAAGAGTGATCAGATGCTCGTGAAAAGGTCCGGAGCAAGTCAGGGTGACCGGATGATCGCAGGGAGGCCGGAATAGGGGTATCAAAAATGAACTTGACCTGACGACCCAACTTGAGTCAATCCGAAAAAAAAATATGCTCAAATTGGAGGGGGTTTTGGGTTGAAAATTTCTGGGTCGAGTTCGGGTTGCCTCGAGTTAACCCAAATTTAGGGTTTAGTGGTTTTTTAGGGTTAAATAAAATTTTATTTTAAAAATTAAGATATTTTTTATGTATATTAATATTGTTGGTGCAATTTCTCCTGGGTTAAGGTTGACCGGGTGGACTAAAATTGAGTTGGCTCAAGTTTGAGTCTTGATGTTTAAGTTTTGATGTCTGACAATATATGGAGATTACAGGTGCAATTATCCATATAGAGATTGATGGTCAAAATTTGACCAGAAGCAAAGTAGGTCAAGGTTGACCGGATACTTAATAGGAAAGTCCTTGTTGGAACCCCAAGGTAGTTTTGATGTGATCAAATAAGTTAGGTTAGGTCCTGTTAGATTTAACCTTGTGTCTAAGTGTGCAAAAACTTATGAGCACAGGAAGTCGGGCAAAAGACGCAGCTAGCGAGAAGGACAACATGGGAGAGAGCTGACGGGATTGGAGCGTCTGAGGGACGAGGTGCTATAGAAGAGTACGCGGGCAGACGAGAAGGAGGCGTGCAGCGTTTCTGAGGGACGAGAAAGCCAGAGCTGAAGGTTGCTCGAGAAGGCCTAAAGTTGGGTTCGAGTTAGCCCTATTTCAGATGGTCAAAATCACCCAAGCGAGCGGAGCAGGAGCGGAAGACCCGAACCAAGGCGAGTGGAACCGAAGCGGAAGACCCGGACGAAAATAGTCAACTATGTTGACTTTCTTGGTTCGGGCGCCCGGACCAAGTCGGGGCGCCCGGACCTAGTCAGGGCACCCGGACCATCCGAGCGCCCGAAACCGTTCCGACGCCCGGAATCCAAACTTTACCCAAATCAATGTGGCGTTTAACCGTTGTGTCGAAGATAGAATTTTATCTCATTCCAGGCACCTGGAACCCTTGTAGGCGCCCTGACCAGGGCTATAAATACAGCCCTGGTCCAAGAGGTTCAGGACAACACTTGTGATTCATTCTAGTTTTGTTTTGTTCTGTAATTGAGTACTTCAACTATTGTAAGAAGCTTCTCTGCCTGAAGGAAATTGTTTACTAAGCTCTAACTTCTTTAGATTAACAACCTCCTCGGTTGTAACTAAGTAACCCTTTCATGCCTCTTTTCTTTCTGTCATTTATTTTATTTATGCAAGTGTTAGATTAATTGAGCCGGAAATTCGAGAAAGATTCTTTTTATTTATCAGGGCTATTCACCTCCCTCTAGTCGGCCGCCAACAGTCCAACAGTCCTAATTGGAGATTAGGCATGAGCAAGTCCAACGAGAAAGTTGGCAGAAAATGAAAATCCAAGTGGGTCGATGTTGACCGGACACTATAGTGTGAAAGTCCTAGTGAGTGAAGCTAGGCATATCCTAGTGAGTAAAGCTAAGTGAAAGTCTTAGTGAGTGAAGCTAGGCTGATAAAAAGTCCTAGTGAGTGAAGTCAGATGAAAGTCCTAGTGAGTGAAGCTAGGCAGATAGAAAAATCCTGGTGAATGAAGTCGAGCAGCTGGAAAATCCTAGTGTGTAAAGTTAGTTGAAAGCCCTAGAGAGTGAAGCTAGGCAGATAGAAATCCTAGTGAGTGAAGCCAGGTGAAAAGTCCTAGTGAATAAAGCTAAGCAATAAGGAAGTCCTAATGAATGAAGTCAGACATGTGGAAATCTAGGTGGGTTAAGGTTGACTGGACACCTGGTGTTTGGAAGTCCAAGTGGGTCATAGAGGACTAGACACTTGACACGAGATGGTAAGTCCAAGTAGGTCAAGGTTGACCGGATACTTGGCATAGGGAGAAAAGTCCAAGTGGGTCAAAGGATTGACCAAACGCTTGGTGACGAAGTCCCAGCATGTCAAGGTTAACTAGATGCTAGGCACGAGGAAGTTCTAGTAAGTCAAGGTTGACCAAATATTGGGCATGGGAACCTTAGACTTGTATTTAGTGAGATAGGGTTGGGCAATCGATCAAATGGATTGGCCCAAAGCCCAATCGATTAGTTGATCGATTGGGAGTTTATCACAAATACACAAAAGGGTTTCTAATCGATCGGTTGATCGATTGGGACATGCTAATCGATAAGGCGTTCGATTGGGCTTAAATTTCTCACGATGACGCGAGGAAGCTAGAATCAATTGGTCAACCAATTCCGAGTCTTCTATGATAGCACAGAAGGATTTTGGATCTATCAATCGATCGATCTAGATGCCTCTAATCGATCATCCGATAGATTGGGAGATGACCGTTGTACAGAATACGAGGTTTGGATGGCCGAGATCGATCAGATCTGATGTGGCAATCGATTGGGAGCAGGTCCAATCGATTGGAAGCCCTAAATCATGGAATATAAATGCGACGATGATGTTCAACTGAAAACAACTCTCACACGCTCCTCTCCACTAGTTCTTGGAAGTTTTGGGAGACAAAGTGTTGCTGCATTTCCCTCCTTCAAGAGGTGCTTAAAGCAAGAAAATCTCAAGGGATTCAAGGTTTAAAGTATTAGGTCATGTTTTGATTTGTATTTACATTTGCTTCCTTATTTCGAGTTGTGTTTTCTTGTTCTTAAGTTATATGAGGTTTCTCCACCTCCGGATTGTTCCGAGAAGGAGTGTATTTCATAGTAGAGAATATGCTCAGTGTAGATCCTTGGATTAGTCACCTCTTCTTGAGGTGGATATCAAGTAAATCCTTTGTGTTAGTATTGGAGGAGTTCACTTCATGTTTTTCCTCTACAAATCATCTTCAATGAAGCGAGATGAGCTATTCACTCCCCCCCCCCCCCTCTAGCTCCGGAGTGTCCCAACAAATATCAATGTTAGTATGATAATGGTGGAGTATTGAGATAAAAGTAAATAATTATAGAACAAATAGCTTAAAATTATTTTAAATTAGGTTTTCAGGTTATTCGAGTCAGGTTCAGGTTGGTTGGGTTGGTCAGGTTCGGATTTAGGGGTTTCAGGTTGAATTCGGGTTTGGGTCGAGTTTGAGTTGGGTTTTAAAAAAAAATTCAACTCGACCCAAACCCTACTCGATCCTTCCAAATTGACACCCTTAAGCCTGAAGCAGCTCAAGAGTGACCGGATACTCATGATGAGGCCTGGACCATGAGAGTAATGGTGGTCTTCCATTTGAGGGGAGGATTGTTAGAGATACAATCAAAGTCTCACCATGGAAAGATATAGAAAAGATCATGAGTTTAAAGGATACAAGATATCTCCATTGACATGAGGTCTTGGTGCAGGTAACACCATAATCAAACTTATATTTTGATGTTGTCAAAGGTTAAAGTTAAGTCCTGTTATTATCTGATAAATTAATCCACTGTACAAGATGCTCAACTCGGAAAGCCCTAATAGGTCAGCTGGACCTGATACTAGGCAAAGAAAGTTTCAGTAGATCATGGAACTAGGCAGGAAGTCCAGATAGGTCAAGTGGACTTGACATCTGGCAAGTGAACTCGATAGGTTTAGAGGACCCGATATTGAGTCAAGTGGAAGCTCTGGTAGTCGATCCTATTAGAGTATATACTAAAAGCCTAGCTTTTGTATAAACATTTATTTAGAAATAAGAATCACATTGGTCAAGTATCTACATTTATATATACTAAGTGTAGTCATTCAATTAATTTATATTGTAGATAACACGGTGTGTGGTGACACACACAGGAGATCGTGTTATCGGTTCTTTATAAATTATAAACAATAGCTCACGACTAAGATGGAAAGGAACAAACCATCGGTAAAGTCGTAGTGTGATTAGGGATTAGTTTATCTTGACTAATAAATTACACTAGTACACTCTAAGTGTATTGAGAAGGACCATTTTAGGTAAGTTCTTTTTATACTGACTTGATAAAAGAACTAGACCTTAGTTATTATGGAAGTGTGTGCTCTTAATCCTAATATAATAACAAACACATATATTTAGTATTTATTTCTTTGACTTATCAATGGGTGAGATTTAACTCAATAAATCAATAAGCCCGATAAGTTGGGAAATGATATTACTTATAGTGTGTGTTGTTGATTATAGAAGGAAACTGTGTCCTAGTAATCTAGGTTGAGAATGACCCCGAGAGGAGCTCATAAGGATTGTCATGTTAAACCCTGCAGGTGGACTTAGTCCGACATGACGATGAGGTTGAGTGGTACTACTCTTGGACTAAGATATTTATTAAGTGAGTTGTCAGTAACTCGTTTAATTAGTGGACATTCGACATCTTAAACACAGGGAGACTAACACACTCATAATAAGGAGTCCAAAATATAATTTGGGAATGGTGCGGTAGTTCAATAATAATTCTTTAGTGGTATGAATTATTATTGATGAAGTTAAGTTGTGTGTTCGGGGTGAACACGGGGAGCTTAATTTCATCGGGAGACCAAAACCAATTCCTCCTCTCGGTCCCTATCGTAGCCTCTTGTATATAGAGAATTATACCCACCTATACCCACCTTCTTACCCATCCTAATGGGGCCGGCCAAGCTAGCTTGAAGCCCAAGCTAGGCCGGCCAAGATCAAAGGATTGAGCTAAGTTAATTGGTCGGCCATGGCTTGGAGCCCAAGCTTGATTGGTCGGCCATATTAAAAGGGATTTTATTTTTAATCTTTTCTTAATGTAGATATCATGGTTTTAAAAGAGAGTTTAAAATTTAAATCTTTCCTTTTATAACTTTCTACAAAAGATTAAGAAAAGATTTAAAATCTTTCCTTATTTGTAAATTGAAATGTGGATTTTAATTTTAAGAAAACTTTCCTTTTTAAACCATGTTCATGATTTAAAAGAGAGTTTAAAAATTAAATATTTCTTTTATAAGTTTCTACAAAAGATTAAGAAAGGATTTGATATCTTTCCTTATTTGTAGATTGAAAGGAGATTTTAATTTTTAGAGATAACTTTCCTTTTTATAAATCATCCACATATTTAAAAGAAATATTTTAATTTATAAAATTTCTTTTTTACAAACCACCATAAAGGAAAAAATTATTGGAGAAATTTTTATAAATTTCCGGAAACAAATTAGGAAGTTTTAATTCTTGTATTGATTAAAACTCACCTTGTTTGGGATTAGAAGGTGGCCGACCATGTTTAAAATGAGAAGAAAATTGTTTTTTAATTAAAATAAATTTTCCTTTTCATGGCAAAAGAATTAAGGAAGTTTTTTATTTAAATTTCCTTATTTGCCAAGACCAAGGATTATAAAAGAGAGAGTAGAGGTGCCTTCATGGCTAGAGAACTCTATTCTTTTTCTTCCTCTCTTTTCCTCCTTGGTGTGGCCGGCCCTAGAGGTTCTCCCTCTTCTCTTCTCTTCTCTTCTCTTCTTCTTTAGTGGCCGGTTTCATCTTTCTTTTGGAGTTGGTGATGGTGGCTGGTTCTAGCTAGGAGAAGAAGGAGAGAAAGGAGGTTTTGTTTCTAGCATCCCTTGGAGCTTGGTGGTGGTGGCCAGACCTCTACTTCTCTTGGAGAATTGATGGTGGCCGAATCTAGCTTGGAGAAGAAGGAGCTTGGTGGTTCTCATCTCGGAAGATCGTTGCCCACACAATGTTCGAGATTAGAAGAGGAATACGGTAGAAGATCAAGAGGTTATTTGCTTACAAAGAAAGGTATAACTAGTCATTGTTTTCCGCATCATACTAGTTTTCTTTGTATAATTATTTTTGAAAATACCAAACACAAGAGACATATGATTCTAGAGTTTTCGGATTTGTTTCAAATTTGTGTTTTTTTTTTTTCGAATTTGTGATTCAATTGTTCTTTTTGGTTAAAACTAGAATTATATAAGGAAATTAAATATTAGCTTTCCTTAAAAGGCTTTGTCTAGGCGGTGGTGGATGCTCCCATACCCAAGAAGGTCATGTGCCTCGCCATGTAGTCCTGGAAGCCAATTTTGGAAATTAATATTTAATTGAATTTATAACATAGGTTGATTTGGATCAATAGTGTTAAGTTCCGCTTGCGATCCAAGTCTAAACCATTAAGAACAGATACGTTAAATTTGAAATCAATAATGTTAAGTTCCATTTGCGACTCCTAATTTAACTTATAAAGAACACAATAGGTTGTTTCGGAAATGTTCAACACTTGTACAAAATTTTTGTATAGTGGAACCGGTACGATCTTCCTAGGACTAACCAACAGATCCGATGCTTAGCAATTAAGTATAAACAGGTCTGAAGGATCCGATGTTTGGCAGGTGAGTTAAGGTAAGTTACTGGAGGTAGTCTGGTGAGGTCATGTCCCAGTAGGGACAAACCTTCGGTGTTGATCCAACTGAAGAAACCATCAGAAGTTTCTAAGTTGAGATCAAACAGTCATAACTATCTTATTCATGCTTTATATATCTATCTAACTCTGTTTTGCAGGACTATTATTGTTACACCAACTTTATTTTACAGATTGAAGAAAGTTTGAATTGACCGAGGGTTCGGTCTACTGAACAAAAGGTTCGGTCAACCGATCCAACCAGTGTGGCACTGTTATGATCAAGTTCTGCAAAGTTGGAAACAGAGGTTTATCGATTGACCAAACAGGTTGTTCAATCGATCAATCCAGTGAGATCAGATCAAATTGACGTAGAAGTGGTAAAATTCAGATTTGGTCGACTGACCAGTTGGATCAGTCGACTAAAAAGCGTGATTTATGGGATCAAATAGATCTGATCGTGGCAAACAAGGAAGGGTGCAGAGTTCAATCGACCAATAAGAGGTTCAGTAAACTGATAGGTTTAGTCGCTCAAACAATTTTTCAGTTAACCAAATGATACCTATAAAAGAAGGCCTTGGGATTCAAGCTAAGACAACAATTCTTTATTCTGCTTCATTCTATTTGCAATTCTATTGCAACAACGTCAGAAGGCTCACCGAAACCCAAGCTTCATCTTCATTTATATTTTGTCGGTATCTTTATTTTACATACACATTATATTCATACTTATACTATTTCATCATTTAGTGGATTGTTCAAGGAAAGTGATCAAAGATTATGGACTTTGGAGTAGGAGTCGTTTGGACTCCGAACCAAGTAAAAAAAGGAGACTTGTGTTGGTGCAAGGTGCACTAGATGATCGAACCTAAATTTTGATTATGGCAAAGAGTCCAAAGTTAAGATGTCTTATTATCTAATAAGTGTGAATGAGCTTACAGGAAAATCCTAAGTGTTCTTAGGTAAAAGTCCTAGTGTATTCTAGGCAGATGGAAAACCCTAGGGGGAGGTAACCATAGGCCCTAGGGGGAGGTAACCCTAGGTGATGGAAAGTCCTAACTGCGGTTAGGCAAGACAAAGTCTTAGCAGGTCGAGCACTTTGGATGAAATCCTAGAGTCGAGAACTCTAGGTGAAAATCCTGATGGTCGCGAACCAGGTGGAAGTCTGGATGGGTCGGGGATCGGACATCTAGAAAAAAAGTCCTGAAGACTCGAACGCTGAGCAAAAGTTCATTTAGTCTGGAGGACTAGTCTGACAAAAGGTAAACTCTCCTGAGAGGAGTAGGTGAGGATGCGTTCCCTGAAAAGGGAACAGTAGGCGTCAGTTCGACCTAGAGTTTTAGCGAAACTCAAAATCAGAACCGGACAGTCCGGAGACTGTCAAAATAATTTCATATTTTATTGTGCTAACTCTATTTTGCAGAGTATATTTTGTATTTGAACTAATATGCCTTGCAGGAAGTGGAAAGCACAAAAGAGCCTCCCGTGAACAGTGTTTAAGGCGTCTTCCATGGAGCTTGAAGGCACCTTCATGGAGCTTGAAGGCGCCTTCGGACAAATAGAATTCGCAAAAAGCAGATTTTATCAACGACCAAATCTGCGGGGATGGAATTTAAGCTGGAGGCAACTTCCATGGAGGCTGAAGGCGCCTTCAACATCCTATTTAAGTTAGGTTTGAGTAGATCCTTAATATACTTGATCTTCACAATCTTTCTATTGCGCGCTGCTCAAAAGACGATCCGATGAAACTGTAACGCAACTCCGACAACTGGAAGCTTGAAATTCCTTATTCGTAGTTGTCGGTATACTTTCAATTATTGTACTTGTAATTTTTAAATTGATAGTGAATTGTCCAAAATAAACACTCAACGAGTGTGAGCCTTGGAGTAGAAGTCACTACAGGCTCCGAACCAAGTAAAAGAAAAGTGTTAGCGCTTGTTTTTTCTTCCGCTTTATTTCTTATTTCTGTTGTGTTACTCTGTGCTTTTCGAAATGAGTGAAAAAGCCACGAGTGCTATTCACCCCCTCTAGCACATCTTGATCCTACAATTGGTATCAGAGCGGGGTTGCTCTGAATCAGTACAACTATCGTTCAAGCATTTCTTCGTAGCTTTTTCGTTCATTTTTAGTAAAAATAAATTCTTACTCTTATTTTTTTTCCCTTCCAAATTTTTTGAAAAATCTATTCTCAAAGTTTCACCATTAGTTAGAATTGGTAAAATATTGCATTTAACAAAATTTATCACAATATTTTTTAATATTATTATTTTTTACTTTTTAATTATTTTTTTTCTCGAAATTCTTGGAACATCCTTATTTTATCTTCTCCAACACTACTAATTCAAAACTAAATCTTAGAACAAATTTTATCGTTTTTGTCTTTGCAAGAGACTTTCCTAAATGGCCTACCAAGAAGGGTATAGCACTGCACGTCCTCTCCTCTTCTCCGGCAAAGACTTCAGCTACTAGAAGGGCCGAATGGAGTGCTATTTGAAAACCGAGGTAGAAATGTGGATAATCGTCCAAACCGGCCTCGCACTTCCACTCGACGGTGCTGGCAAACTAGTATCATGTGTAAACTGGGACGCAAGTCTAATGAAGAAAATTGAGGCTAATGCCAAGGCGACTCGAGCCCTATAATGCGGCCTAACAAAAGAAGAGCTAAACCGAGTTGGTCCATTTTTAAGCGCAAAGGAGTTATGGGAGAAGCTAATCAAACTGCATGAAGGGACTTCCAACACCAAGGTAAGTAAGCGTGATTTAATATTAAATAAATTGTATAATATAAAAATGCAAGATGGTGAATTGGCAAGCCAACTTCACACTCGCATCCAAGACCTCCTCAACGGTCTTCATGCAATAGGACAAAAGGTGAAAATTTGTGATGTCATCAGGTATGCACTCAATGCATTTCCAAGGAACACTTTGTGGGCATCCATGATAGATGCTTACAAAGTATCCAAGGATCTTTCAATTATTAGATTAGATGAATTATTCTCAGAATTCAAATTACATGAACAGACTAATACACCTTCATTCAAGAAAAATATTGTTGGCGCAGAGGGGCCGACAAGAGGGGGTGAATTGCCTACCAAAATAAAAGTACACTCTCCTTGATTCTTTCAACTCCAAAATATGCAACAGTAATAAAAGTAAACTAACATAAAGAAAAAGAAAGACTCAACTATTTACTTGATTACAACCAAGAAGGTTGTTAACCAAGGCAGTAAAAAAAGCTCTGAAGAATCTCCTTCTCTAAAGGCGGAGAAGCCTTTTACACACTAGAAGCTCAGAACTATTGCAAGAAAGGAATACAGAGTTGTTTGCTTGATTTCGAATAGTTGTTCGAGACCCCTTTATATATGGGTTCCAACACTCATCCAGATCACCTGATCTTCGGGATCAGGCTTTGACTCGAGAGGGATCGGTCGACCGATCCCTAGGTTCGGTCGACCGATCCCTAGGTTCGGTCGACCGAACCTGATGAACTTTCCCAGCTTTCCATCTGGATGCAAGCTCTGTGGATCGAGCTTAGGTTCGGTCGACCGATCTTTTGTGTTCGGTCGACCGATTAGCCAATGGTCTCTACTCGATCTGACCCGATCAAATCACTCGACCAAGTCTCTAATTATCTTCAGTTCGGTCGATCGATCACTTCACCAACGGCTGGCTGCCTGTCGTGGCTTCTGACGTGTCACCAACAGCTAGCTTTTTGATGATAGGGGTTCGGTCGACCGATAAGGGCGTTCGGTCGACCGAACACTTTCCAAGTCAACACCCCAGTTGACTTGCTCTGGTTTTGCTCACTTGGGTGATGACGGCCAACCGGAATAGGGCTTACCCGAACCCAATTCCTGGCCTTCTCCTCGAGCAGTCTTCCGTCCTGGCTTTACGTCCCTTGAACGTCATGCACGTTCTTCTCGCCCACGAGTGTACTCTTCCGTAGCTCTCTCATCCTTTAGACACACCGAGCCCGTCGACTCCCTTCCTGTGTCGTCCTTCTTGCTAGCTGCGTCTTCCGCTCGACTTCCTGTACTCCTAAGCTCCTGCACACTTAGACACAGGGATAAAAAACAAACAGCACCTAACTAACTTGGTTGATCACATCAAAATAACCACGGGGGTCCAACAATCTTCCCCTTTTTGATGTGCATCAACCCAAGTTCAAGTTAGGGTAAAAATAAATAGTAATTTTAAGAAAATTACTAAACTAACATTTTAAGCACAAAAATTACAATGATAAAATTTGCAACATAAGTTAGAAAAATATTAAATTTTTTAATTTTCCTAACTCCCTAAACTTAGAAAAATATTAAAAATTTTAATTTTCCTAACTCCCCCTAAACTTGTTACTTAACTCTCCCCCTTTGATCACAGCAAAAACGGGGTAAAATCAATTTTCTAAGTCATTTCCAAAATTCTAAAAAAAATTTCTAAGTCATTTGAAAAGTTTGCTAAGTAAAAATTTAATATTATTTTCAGAAAAACTTAGCTTAGATAATTTTTTTTTAAAAAAAAATCTAATTTTAGAAAGTTAATTTTAAAAAATTGAGAATTTTTCTAAGTAAAAATTTCAAGCAAGAAACATTTTTCTAGATATAAAAATATTTTTAAAGAATTTTCAGGAAGATGTTTAAAAACTTTTCAAAGCATTTTTTTATTTTAATTTTAATGCTTTACCAGAAAGTTAATTAAACATTTTATTTCAATATTTTGATTTCCAGGTCGTGGCGAGGCACTAGGCCTTCTTGGTTATTGGAGCAACAACCACTTTCTTAGACAAAACCTCATAAAGAAATTGTAATGTTTAATTTTCTCGCTGTAAGCCCTAACTTAAAAGTAATTTAAACTAGCAAAGATTTTGGAACCCAATATAGGTTCCTTCCTATAGGATTGTTTAAGAACGTAGGGGGTATATAATTTCTTAGAATTCTTCTAAGTTGTCCCTGATGCTTTCTTACATATCAGTTTAATTTTCCATAAATTTTAATTTTTGATTTTTGAAAAACATTAGTGTTTAAACATGCATCAGATTTTAAACTTTCAATTTGAAGTTTCAATTTATCATTTTCAGATTTCAAATTTTCTAACATTTTATTTAAGTTAGCAATTTCTTTTTCTGATTTAGCTAAGTCTTTAGAAAGAGCTTTAATAAATTGAAACGACTGTTTAGGGTTTAGAGCACGTACCTTAATTACCTTACTTTGTGATGCTCCCCCTTCATCATAGCTTTCCTCTTCTGATGTTCAGCGCCTTCAAGATGCTACAGTGACACTATAAAGGGGGTCTCCATCTATAGGCGAAGGTAGGAGATACTTTACTATTCAACACACTCATTGCTATAGTTTTTCTACTATTCTTCTCTGAACTGAGGACTGACTTGAGCGTCGGAGGGTCAACGCCAATGAACCCTTCCCAACCCAATACAAATGCTCCTGATTTTACAAGACGGCAAGGAGTCTTCATCTAGTCAACCACGGAGCTACATTCCTAGCCTACCGTCTTCTCAGCTTTCGGACAGGATCAATTTACAATATATTAAATCAAAATTTATTCAAAGATCTACAATTGATTATCGGGTTCACTTGTAACAACCCAATTTCAGGCCCAAAAAAAGTTGTTTAATACATTTTTAAAGGCCCAAAACAATTTTAGTCTTTTTTATCTTTTGCCAAGTTTGGGTTTTGAGGGTATTTTCATCTTTGCAATGTTAGGATTTTGAGTTTATTTAAACACTCGTTTAGTTGTTTTTGAAAAGTTATTGATAAATAATAATTTTCAACCACGTCGTTCTCTTTTCCCAAACAACGAGTTTGATTGTCTATTTCATGATATTCTATTGAATTAATGGGGTTTAGAAGATTATTTTTAATATTCATGTTCGAATTAACGGAATCAATAGCTTTTGTTGCGTGGCAAAGCAAATAACATAATAGACCTCAAGCCATACTATAAGCTCTCTATCCCCTATTTTACTTTGTTTTTTTTTTGTTCTCCTTCCTTTATCTATGAACAACAACAACCATAACCACTAAGTCTTATCCCACTATATGAGGTTAGCTATATGGATCCTTTTACATCATTGGACTCTATCCTCTACTATATCATCATCTATACTTAATAAATTTTATCTTGTTTTATTGTTGCTAATCAAGTCTTTTTTGGTCTTCCTCTTCCTCATTTGATGTGCATGTTTGTCATAGTTTCACATCGCCAAACTAGAACATTTATTGGTCATTTAAGTGTATGCCCGTATCATCTTAAATGTGTCTCTTGGAGTTTTCCCTCAATAGATGCAACTCTGACTTTCTCTCTAATGCTCTCATTTCTTATTCTATCCATCCTCGTATATCTACACAGCCACTTTAACATCCTCATCTTTGTAACTTTCATCTTCTACTGATGTGTTTAAGTCATAACCCAACATTTAGGTTCATCCAGCATAGTAGGTCTAACTATAGTTTTATAGAATTTTCCTTTAAATTTTAGATGTACTTTATGATCACATAAAACACTCAACGCTTTCCTTCATTTCAATTATCCTTCTTGTATTCTATGTAAGACATTTCTCTTAATCCCTTTATCATTTTATAAAAATGATCCTAAATATTTAAATTTTTTAGTTCCAGACAACTCATCATCTCTTATCTTAACAATTGTCTTATTACATCTAATATTATTAAATTTAAATTTTATATATTATGTCTTTATTCTACTAAGTCTAAATCTTTCACTTTTAGTGTTTCTTGTCAAGATTCTAATTTAATATTTACTATTTTATGTATTTTATCTATCAAAATAATATCATCGGTAAATAATATGCACCACAGTAAATTTCCTTTTTTCCCTTTATCCGCTCTTCAGAAATTCACAAATATTCAAAACGACCCACTAGCAAAGAATTCTAAGTTGAAAATGTTTAATTCAGATTTTTTTCCCCCTCATCCATTAGCTAACATATAGGAGCATATTAAGTTATTTTGTGAAATATCTTGAAGAAACTATTTTGTATTACAACGATGCTAAACATAATCTAGAGTATTTTGATAAATCTTAGCAATGCTAAAAATTGCATTATCTCTTCTTTCTTAAATAAATAAAGCATAGGAAGTCTCTCCCTCCATACATACCATATCTTCTTGGATATTACAAAAAAGCAAAATAAAAAAAAATGATTCATACCAATTTTCATAAATTTCCATTCAATTTTATCCGATGTCTCCTACGAAACTCACATATGATGATTGTGGATGTTGAACCAATCTTTGATGGACCATCTAATCTTACCGAGGGGACCAAATTAGAGTGTCACATCTTCCATTTATATATCTTTGGCATTGGTTGTGGCTTGGAAGATCTAGATTATCGGTGGGACAATGAAGTGCATGGACTCAAAAGACAAACAAATAATATGGACACAAAGATATATAGATGAACTTGGAGGTGCTTGCATATACACAATGCATTCGTTCATGTTTTAATGTATAAAATATGGAGTTAATAGGTTAATGGATATTTTATGGTTGAGCAGTTACTCGATCACTAGATGTTTTATAATTGAATAATTAGTGAGATAGTGGGTATTTCTTTTATGTTGTTTTTAGTTACATTGAAAGGGATGTTTGACGTAACAGTGAAATTTTTGTCATGTGATCTCGTGATTATCAGTTTCGATTATAAAAACAACTTCTTGTAATGTAAAATAAAACTGTATATAATAGACATAATGTGTTTAGATGGAATCTATTTTCTAGGATCTCTTCATTTCTTATCTTTTACATATTTCAACAAGATGAAACTTTCAAAGTCAAACTGTGGGATACAATCAAAGCCCCATATTGAAAAGATATAAAAAATATCATGAGTTAAAAAGATGTAAGATATCTCAATTGGCATGAGGTATTTTAGTTAGAGTCCAAAAATAAAGTCATGAGTGTTTAGGCCAAAAGTGGACAATATCATGTCATTATGGAGATATGTGAATTTCTTTTGGATATAATAAATGGTATCAAAGTTATAGTCTAGATCAAATGTCATGTAGGGTGACCTTGAACTAAGTTGTAGGGAGGCTCGGAACAAATCAAGAGTGATCAGATGCTCGTGAAAAGGTCCGGAGCAGGTCAGGGTGACCGGATGATCGCAGGGAGGCCGGAATAGGGGTATCAAAAATGAACTCGACCTGACGACCCAACTTGAGTCAATCCGAAAAAAAAGAATACTCAAATTGGAGGGGTTTTGGGTTGAAAATTTTTGGGTTGAGTTCGGGTTGCCTCGGGTTAACCCAAATTTAGGGTTTAGTGGTTTTTTAGGGTTAAATAAAATTTTATTTTAAAAATTAAGATATTTTTTATGTATATTAATATTATTGGTGCAATTTCTCCTGGGTTAAGGTTGACCGGGTTGACTAAAATTGAGTTGGCTCAAGTTTGAGTCTTGATGTTTAAGTTTTGATGTCTGACAATATATGGAGATTACAGGTGCAATTATCCATATAGAGATTGATGGTCAAAATTTGACCAGAAGCAAAGTAGGTCAAGGTTGACCGGATACTTAATAGGGAAGTCCTTGTTGGAACCCCAAGGTAGTTTTGATGTGATCAAATAAGTTAGGTTAGATCCTGTTGGATTTAACCTTGTGTCTAAGTGTGCAAGAACTAATGAGCACAGGAAGTCGAGCAAAAGACGCAGCTAGCGAGAAGGACAGCACGGGAGAGAGCCGACGGGATCGGAGCATCTGAGGGACGAGGTGCTACAGAAGAGTACGCGGGCAGACGAGAAGGAGGCGTGCAACGTTTATGAGGGACGAGAAGCCAGAGTTGAAGGTTACTCGAGAAGGCCGGAAGTTGGGTTCGAGTTAGCCCTATTTCAGATGGTCAAAATCACCCAAGCGAGCGGAGCAGGAGTGGAAGACCTGAACCAAGGCAAGCGGAACCGGAGCGGAAGACCCGGACGAAAATAGTCAATTGTGTTGACTTTCTTGGTTCGGGCGCTCGGACCAAGTCGGGGCACCAGGACTATCCGAGTGTCCGAAACCCTTCCGAGCGCCCAGATTCCAAACTTTACCCAAATCAATGTGGCATTTAACCGTTGCGTCGAAGATAGAATTTTATCCCATTACAGGTGCCTGGAACCCTTCTAGGCGCCCCGACCAAGGCTATAAATACAACCCTGGTCCAAGAGGTTCAGGACAACACTTGTGATTCATTCTAGTTTTGTTTTATTCTGTAATTGAGTACTTCAACTATTGTAAGAAGCTTCTCTGCCTGAAGGAAATTATTTACTAAGCTCCAACTTCTTTAGATTAACAACCTCCTCGGTTGTAACTAAGTAACCCTTTCATGCCTCTTTTCTTTCTGTCATTTATTTTATTTATGCAAGTGTTAGATTAATTGAGCCAGAAATTCGAGAAAGGTTCTTTTTATTTATCAGGGCTATTCACCTCCCTCTAGTCGGCCGCCAACAATCCAACAGTCCTAATTGGAGATTAGGCATGAGCAAGTCCAACGAGAAAGTTGGCAGAAAATGAAAATCCAGTTGGGTCAATGTTGACCGGACACTATGATGTGAAAGTCCTAGTGAGTGAAGCTAGGCAAATCCTAGTGAGTAAAGCCAAGTGAAAGTCTTATTGAGTGAAGCTAGGCTGATAAAAAGTCCTAGTGAGTGAAGCCAGATGAAAGTCCTAGTGAATGAAGCTAGGCAGATAGAAAAATCCTGGTGAATGAAGTCGAGCAGTTGGAAAATCCTAGTGAATAAAGTCAGTTGAAAGCCCTAGTGAGTGAAGCTAGGCAGATAGAAATCCTAGTGAGTGAAGCCAGGTGAAAAGTCCTAGTGAATAAAGCAAAGCAATAAGGAAGTCCTAATGAATGAAGTCAGGCATGTGGAAATCCAGGTGGGTTAAGGTTGACTGGACACCTGGTGTTTGGAAGTCCAAGTGGGTCATGGAGGACTGGACACTTGACACGAGATGGTAAGTCCAAGTAGGTCAAGGTTGATCGGACACTTGGCATATGGAGAAAAGTCCAAGTGGGTCAAAGGATTGACCAAACGCTTGGTGACGAAGTCCCAGCATGTCAAGGTTAACTAGATGCTAGGCACGAGGAAGTCCTAGTAAGTCAAGGTTGACCAAATATTGGGCAAGGGAACCTTAGACTTGTATTTAGTGAGATAGGGTTGGGCAATCGATCAAATGGATTGGCCCGAAGTCTAATCTATTAGTTGATCGATTGGGAGTTTATCACAAATACACAAAAGGGTTTCTAATCGATCGGTTGATCGATTGGGACATGCTGATCGATAAGGCGATCGATTGGGCTTAAATTTCTCACGATGACGCGAGGAAGCTAGAATCAATTGGTCAACCAATTCCAAGTCTTCTATGATAGCACAGAAAGATTATGGATCTATCAATCGATCGATCTAGATGCCTCTAATCGATCATCCGATAGATTGGGAGATGATCGTTGCACAGAATACGAGGTTTGGATGGCCGAGATCGATCAGATCTGATGTGGCAATCGATTGGGAGCAGGTCCAATCGATTAGAAGCCCTAAATCATGGAATATAAAGGTGACGACGATGTTCAAATGAAAACAACTCTCACACGCTCCTCTCCGCCAGTTCTTGGAAGTTTTGGGAGACAAAGTGTTGCTGCATTTTCCACCTTCAAGAGGTGCTTAAAGCAAGAAAATCTCAAGGGATTCAAGGTATAAAGTATTAGGTCATGTTTTGATTTGTATTTACATTTGCTTCCTTATTTCGAGTTGTGTTTTCTTGTTCTTAAGTTATATGAGGTTTCTCTACCTCCGGATTGTTCCGAGAAGGAGTGTATTTCATAGTAGAGAATATGCTCAGTGTAGATTCTTGGATTAGTCACCTCTTCTTGAGGTGGATATCAAGTAAATCCTTTGTGTTAGTATTGGAGGAGTTCACTTCATGTTTTTCCTCTACAAATCATCTTCAACGAAGCGAGATGAACTATTCACCCCCCCCCCCCTCTAGCTCCGGAGTGTCCCAACAAATATCAATGTTAGTATGATAATGGTGGAGTATTGAGATAAAAGTAAATAATTATAGAAAAAATAGCTTAAAATTATTTTAAATTAGGTTTTCAGGTTATTCGGGTCAGGTTCAGGTTGGTTGGGTTGGTCAGGTTCGGATTTAGAGGTTTCAGGTTGAATTCGGGTTTGGGTCGAGTTCGAGTTGGGTTTTAAAAAAAAATTCAACTCGACCCAAACCCTACTCGATCCTTCCAAATTGACACCCTTAAGCCTGAAGCAGCTCAAGAGTGACCGGATACTCATGGTGAGGCCTGGACCATGAGAGTAATGGTGGTCTTCCATTTGAGGGGAGGATTGTTAGAGATACAATCAAAGTCTCACCATGGAAAGATATAGAAAAGATCATGGGTTTAAAGGATACAAGATATCTCCATTGACATGAGGTGTTGGTGCAGGTAACACCATAATCAAACCTATATTTTGATGTTGTCAAAGGTTAAAGTTAAGTCCTGCTATTATCTGATAAATTAATCCACTGTACATGATGCTCAACTCGGAAATCCCTAATAGGTTAGCTGGACCTGATATGAGGCAAAGAAAGTTTCAGCAGATCGTGGAACTAGGCAGGAAGTCCAGATAGGTCAAGTGGACTTGACATCTGGCAAGTGAACTCGATAGGTTTGGAGGACCCGATATTGAGTCAAGTGGAAGCTCTAGTAGTCGATCCTGTTAGAGTATATACTAAAAGCCTAGCTTTTGTATAAACATTTATTTAGAAATAAGAATCACATTGGTCAAGTATCTACATTTATATATACTAAGTGTAGTCATTCAATTAATTTATATTGTAGATAACACGGTGTGTGGTGACACACACAGGAGATCGTGTTATCGGTTCTTTATAAATTATAAACAGTAGCTCACGACTAAGATGGAAAGGAACAAACCGTCGGTAAAGTCGTAGTGTGATTAGGGATTAGTTTATCTTGACTAATAAATTACACTAGTACACTCTAAGTGTATTAAGTAGGACCATTTTAGGTAAGTTCTTTTTATACTGACTTGATAAAAGAACTAGACCTTAGTTATTATGGAAGTGTGTGCTCTTAATCCTAATATAATAACAAACACATATATTTAGTATTTATTTCTTTGACTTATCAATGGGTGAGATTTAACTCAATAAATCAATAAGCCCGATAAGTTGGGAAATGATATTACTTATAGTGTGTGTTGTTGATTATAGAAGGAAATTGTGTCCTAGTAATCTAGGTTGAGAATGACCCCAAGAGGAGCTTATAAGGATTGTCATGTTAAACCCTGCAGGTGGACTTAGTCCGACATGACGATGAGGTTGAGTGGTACTACTCTTGGACTAAGATATTAATTAAGTGAGTTGTCAGTAACTCATTTAATTAGTGGGCATTTGATATCTTAAACACAGGGAGACTAACACACTCATAATAAGAAGGAGCCCAAAATGTAATTTGGGATTGGTGCGGTAGTTCAATAATAATTCTTTAATGGTATGAATTATTATTGATGAAGTTAAGTTGTGTGTTCGGGGTGAACACGGGAAGCTTAATTTCATCGGGAGACCAAAACCAATTCCTCCTCTCGGTCCCTATCTTAGCCTCTTGTATATAGAGAATTATATCCACCTATACCCACATTCTTACCCATCCTAATGGGGCCGACCAAGCTAGCTTGAAGCCCAAGCTAGGGCCGGCCAAGATCAAAGGATTGAGCCAAGTTAATTGGCCGACCATGGCTTGGAGCCCAAGCTTGATTGGTCGGCCATATTAAAAGGGATTTTATTTTTAATTTTTTCTTAATGTAGATATCATGGTTTTAAAAGAGAGTTTAAAATTTAAATCTTTCCTTTTATAGCTTTCTACAAAAGATTAAGAAAAGATTTGAAATCTTTCCTTATTTGTAGATTGAAAGGTGGATTTTAATTTTAAGAAAACTTTCCTTTTTTAACCATGTTCATGATTTAAAAGAGAGTTTAAAAATTAAATATTTCTTTTATAAGTTTCTATAAAAGATTAAGAAAAGATTTAATATCTTTCCTTATTTGTAGATTGAAAGGAGATTTTAATTTTTAGAGATAACTTTCCTTTTTGGAAATCATCCACATGTTTAAAAGAAAGATTTTAATTTATAAAATTTCCTTTTTACAAACCACCATAAAGGGAAAAATTATTGGAGAAATTTTTATAAATTTCCGGAAACAAATTAGGAGTTTTAATTCTTGTGTTGATTAAAACTCTCCTTGTTTGGGATTAGAAGGTGGCCGACCATGTTTAAATTGAGAATAAAATTATTTTTTAATTAAAATAAATTTTCCTTTTAATGGCAAAAGAATTAAGGAAGTTTTTTATTTAAATTTCCTTATTTGCCAAGACCAAGGATTATAAAAGAGGGGGTAGAGGTGCCTTCATGGCTAGAGAACTCTATTCTTTTTCTTCCTCTCTTTTCCTCCTTGGTGTGGCCGGCCCTAGAGGTTCTCCCTCTTCTCTTCTCTTATCTTCTTCTTTAGTGGCCGGTTTCATCTTTCTTTTGGAGTTGGTGATGGTGGCCGGTTCTAGCTAGGAGAAGAAGGAGAGAAAGGAGGTTTTGTTTCTAGCATCCCTTGGAGCTTGGTGGTGGTGGTCGGACCTCTACTTCTCTTGGAGAATTGATGGTGGCTGAATCTAGCTTGGAGAAGGAGCTTGGTGGTTCTCGTCTCAGAAGATCATTGCCCACATAACGTTCGAGATTAGAAGAGGAATACGGTAGAAGATCAAGAGGTTATTTGCTTACAAAGAAAGATATAACTAGTCATTAATTTTCGCATTATACTAGTTTTCTTTGTATAATTATTTTTGGAAATACCAAACACAAGAGGCATATGATTCTAGAGTTTTTGGATTTGTTTCGAATTTGTGTTTTTTTTTTATTTTTCGAATTTGTGATTCGATTGTTCTTTTTGGTTAAACCTAGAATTATATAAGAAAATTAAATATTAGCTTTCCTTAAAAGGCTTTGTCTAGGCGGTGGTGGATGCTCCCATATCCAAGAAGGTCATGTGCCTCGTCATGCAGTCCTGGAAGCCAATTTTGGAAATTAATATTTAATTGAATTTATAACATAGTTTGATTTGGATCAATAGTGTTAAGTTTCGCTTGCGATTCAAGTCTAAACCATTAAGAACAGATAAGTTAAATTTGGAATCAATAATGTTAAGTTCCGTTTGCAATTCCTAATTTAATTTCTAAAGAACACAATAGGTTGTTTAGGAAAGGTTCAACACTTGTACAAAATTTTTGTACAGTGGAACCGGTACGATCTTCCTAGGACTAACCCACATATCCGATGCTTAGCAATTAAGTATAAACAGGTCTGAAGGATCCGATGTTTGGCAGGTAAGTTAAGGTGAGTTACTGGAGGTAGTCTGGTGAGGTCGTGTCCCAGTAGGGACAAACCTTCGGTGTTGATCCAACTGAAGAAACCATCAGAAGTTTCTAAGTTGAGATCAAATAGTCATAACTATCTTATTCATGCTTTATATATCTATCTAACTCTGTTTTGTAGGACTATTATTGTTACACTAACTTTATTTTACAGATTGAACAAAGTTTGAATTGACCGAGGGTTCGGTCTACTGAACAAAAGGTTTGGTCAACCGATCCAGCCAGTGTGGCATTGTTACGATCAAGTTCTGCAAAGTTGGAAACAGAGGCTTATCGATTGACGAAACAGGTTGTTCAATCGATCGATCCAGTGAGATCAGATCAAATTGACGTAGAAGTGGTAAAATTCAGATTCGGTCGACTGACCAGTTGGATCAGTCGACTAAACAGCGTGATTTATGGGATCAAATAGATCGGATCGTGGCAAACAAGGAAGGGTGCGGAGTTCAATCGACCAATAAGAGGTTCAGTAAACTGATAGGTTTAGTCGCTCAAACAATTTTTCAGTTAACCAAATGATACCTATAAAAGAAGGCCTTGGGGTTCAAGCTAAGACAACAATTCTTTATTCTGCTTCATTCTATTTGCAATTCTATTGCAACAACGTCAGAAGGCTCACCGAAACCCAAGCTTCATCTTCATTTATATTTTGTCGGTATCTTTATTTTACATACACATTATATTCATACTTGTACTATTTCATCATTTAGTGGATTGTTCAAGGAAAGTGATCAAAGATTATGGACTTTGGAGTAGGAGTCGGTTGGACTCCAAACCAAGTAAAAAAGAAGACTTGTGTTAGTGCAGGGTGCACTAGATGATCGAACCTAAATTTTGATTATGGCAAAGAGTCCAAAGTTAAGATGTCTTATTATCTAACAAGTGTGAATGAGCTTACAGGAAAATCCTAAGTGTTCTTAGGCAAAAGTCCTAGTGTATTCTAGGCAGATGGAAAACCCTAGGGGGAGGTAACCGTAGGTCCTGGGGGGAGGTAACCCTAGGTGATGGAAAGTCCTAACTGCGGTTAGGCAAGGCAAAGTCTTGGCAGGTCGAGCACTTTGGATGAAATCCTAGAGTCGAGGACTCTAGGTGAAAATCCTGATGGTCGCGAACCAGGTGGAAGTCTAGACGGGTTGGGGATCGGACGTCTAGAAAAAAAGTCCTGAAGACTCGAACGCTGAGCAAAAGTTCATTCAGTCTGGAGGACTAGTCTGACAAAAGGTAAACTCTCCTGAGAGGAGTAGGTGAGGATGCGTTCACCGAAAAGGGAACAGTAGGCGTCAGTTCGACCTAGAGTTTCAGGGAAACTCAAAGTCAGAACCGGACAGTCCGGAGACTGTCAAAATAATTTCATATTTTATTGTGCTAACTCTATTTTGCAGATTATATTTTGTATTTGAGCTAATATGCCTTGCAGGAAGTGGAAAGAACAAAAGAGCCTCCAGTGAGCAGTGTTTAAGGCGTCTTCCATGGAGATTGAAGGCGCCTTCGGACAAATAGAATTCGCAAAAAGCAGATTTTATCAACGACCAAATCTGCGGGGATGGAATTTAAGCTGGAGGCAACTTCCATGGAGGCTGAAGGCGCCTTCAACATCCTATTTAAGTTAGGTTTGAGTAGATCCTTAATATACTTGATCTTCACAATCTTTCTATTGCGCGCTGCTTAAAAGACGATCCGATGAAACTGTAACGCAATTCCGACAACCGGAAGCCTGAAATTCCTTATTCGTAGTTGTCGGTATACTTTCAATTATTGTACTTGTAATTTTCAAATTGATAGTGAATTGCCCAAAGTAAACACTCAACGAGTGTGAGCCTTGGAGTAGAAGTCACTACAGGCTCCGAACCAAGTAAAAGAAAAGTGTTAGCGCTTGTTTTGCTTCCACTTTATTTCTTATTTCTGTTGTGTTACTCTGTGCTTTTCGAAATGAGTGAAAAAGCCACGAGCGCTATTCACCCCCTCTAGCACATCTCGATCCTACAATTGGTATCAGAGTGGGGTTGCTCTGAATTAGTACAACTATCGTTCAAGCATTTCTTCGTAGCTTTTTCGTTCATTTTTGGTAAAAATAAATTCTTACTCCTTTCATTTTTTTCCCTTCCAAATTTTTTGAAAAATCTATTCTCAAAGTTTCACCATTAGTTAGAATTGGTAAAATATCGCATTTAACAAAATTTATCACAATAATTTTTAATATTTTTTTTTATTTTTTAATTATTTTTTTTCTCGAAATTCTTGGAACATCCTTATTTTATCTTCTCCAGCACTACTAATTCAAAACTAAATCTTAGAACAAGTTTTATCGTTTTTGTCTTTGCAAGAGACTTTTCCTAAATGGCCTACCAAGAAGGGTATAGCACTGCACGTCCTCTCCTCTTCTCCGGCGAAGACTTCGGCTACTGGAAGAGCCGAATGGAGTGCTATTTGAAAACCGAGGTAGAAATGTGGATAATCGTCCAAACCGGCCTCGTACTTCCACTCGACGGTGATGGCAAACTAGTATCATGTGTAAACTAGGACGCAAGTCTAATGAAGAAAATCGAGGCTAATGCCAAGGCGACTTGAGCCCTATAATGCGGCCTAACAAAAGAAGAGCTAAACCGAGTTGGCCCATTTTTAAGCTCAAAGGAGTTGTGGGAGAAGCTAATCAAACTACATGAAGGGACTTCCAACACCAAGGTAAGTAAGCATGATTTAATATTAAATAAATTGTATAATATAAAAATGCAAGATGGTGAATTGGCAAGCCAACTTCACACTCGCATCCAAGACCTCCTCAACGGTCTTCACGCAATAGGACAAAAGGTGAAAAATTGTGATGTCATCAGGTATGCACTCAATGCATTTCCAAGGAACACTTTGTGGGCATCCATGATAGATGCTTACAAAGTATCCAAGGATCTTTCAATTATTAGATTAGATGAATTATTCTCAGAATTCAAATTACATGAACAGACTAATACACCTTCGTTCAAGAAAACTATTGTTGGCGCAGCGGGGCCGGCAAGAGGGGATGAATTGCCTACCAAAATAAAAGTACACCCTCCTTGATTCTTTCAACTCCAAAATATGCAACAGTAATAAAAGTAAACTAACATAAAGAAAAAGAAAGACTCAGCTATTTACTTGGTTACGACCAAGAAAGTTGTTAATCCAAGGCAGTAGAAAAAGCTCTGAAGAATTTCCTTCTCTAAAGGCAGAGAAGTCTTTTACATACTAGAAGCTCAGAACTATTGCAAGAAAGGAATACAGAGTTGTTTGCTTGATTTCGAGTAGCTGTTCGAGACCCCTTTATATAGGGGTTCCAACACTCATCCAGATCACCTGATCTTCGGGATCAGGCTTTGACTCGAGCGGGATCGGTCGACCGATCCCTAGGTTCGGTCGACCGAACCTGATGAACTTTCCCAGCTTTCCATCTGGATGCAGGCTCTGTGGATCGAGCTTAGATTCGGTCGACCGATCTTTTGTGTTCGGTCGACCGATCAGCCAATGGTCTCTACTCGATCTGACCCGATCAAATCGCTCGACCAAGTCTCTGATTATTTTCAGTTCGGTCGATCGATCAGAAGGTTCGGTCGACCGATCACTTCACCAACGGCTGGCTGCCTGTCGTGGCTTCTGACGTGTCACCAACAGCTGACTTTTTGATGATAGGGGTTCGGTCGACCGATAAGGGCGTTCGGTCGACCGAACACTTGCCAAGTCAACGTCCCAGTTGACTTGCTCTAGTTCTGCTCACTTGGGCGATGGCGGCTAACCGGAATAGGGCTCACCCGAATCCAATTCCCGGCCTTCTCCTCGATCAGTCTTCCGTCCTGGCTTTACGTCCCTCGAACGTCGTGCACGTTCTTCTCACCCACCAGTGTACTCTTCCGCAACTCTCTCGTCCTTCAGACGCACCGAGCCCGTCGACTCCCTTCCCGTGCCGTCCTTCTCGCTAGTTGCATCTTCCGCTCGACTTCCTGTGCTCCTAAGCTCCTGCACACTTAGACAAAGGGATCAAAAACAAACAGTACCTAACTAACTTGGTTGATCACATCAAAATAACCACGGGGTCCAACAATCTCCCCCTCTTTGATGTGCATCAACCCAAGTTCAAGTTAGGGTAAAAACAAATAGTAATTTCAAGAAAATTACTAAACTAACATTTTAAGCACAAAAATTACAATGATAAAATTTGCAACATAAGTTAGAAAAATATTAAAAATTTTAATTTTTCTAACTCCCTAAACTTAGAAAAATATTAAAACTTTTAATTTTCCTAACTCCCCCTGAACTTGTTACTTAACTCTCCCCCTTTGATCACAGCAAAAACGGGATAAAAACAATTTTCTAAGTCATTTCTAAAATCCTAAAAAAAATTTCTAAGTCATTTGAAAAGTTTGCTAAGTAAAAATTTAATATTATTTTAAGAAAAACTTAGCTTAGATAATTTTTTTTAAAAAAAATCTAATTTCAGAAAATTAATTTTAAAAAATTGAGAATTTTTCTAAGTAAAAAATTCAAGCAAGAAACATTTTTCTAGATATAAAAATATTTTTAAAGAATTTTCATGAAGATGTTTAAAAACTTTTCAAAGCATTTTTTAATTTCAATTTTAATGCTTTACCAGAAAGTTAATTAAACATTTTATTTCAATATTTTGGTTTCCAGGTAGTGGCGAGGCACTAGGCCTTCTTGGTTATTGGAGCAACAACCACTTCCTTAGATAATATCTCATAAAGAAATTGTAATGTTTAATTTTCTCGCTATAAGCCCTAACTTAAAAGTAATTTAAACTAGCAAAAATTTTGGAACCCAGTATAGGTTCCTTCCTATAGGATTGTTTAAGAACTTAGGGGGTATATAATTTCTTGGAATTCTTCTAAGTTGTCCCTGATGCTTTCTTACATACCAGTTTAATTTTTCATAAATTTTAATTTTTGATTTTGAAAAACATTAGTATTTAAACATGCATCAGATTTTAAACTTTCAATTTGAAGTTTCAATTTATCATTTTCAGATTTCAAATTTTCTAACATTTTATTTAAGTTAGCAATTTCTTTTTTTGATTCAGCTAAGTCTTTAGAAAGAGCTTTAATAAATTGAAACGACTGTTTAGGGTTTAGAGCACGTATCTTACTTACCTTACTTTGTGATGCTCCTCCTTCATCATAGCTTTCCTCTTCTGATGTTCAGCACCTTCAAGATGCTACAGTGACACTATAAAGGGGGTCTCCATCTACAGGCGAAGGTAGGAGATACTTTACTATTCAACACACTCATTGCTATAGTTTTTCTACTATTCTTCTCTGAACCGAGGACTGACTTGAGCGTCGGAGGGCCAACGCCAAGGACCCTTTCCCAACCTAGCACAAATGCTCCTGATTTTACAAGATGGCAAGGAGTCTTCATCTAGTCAACTACGGAGCTACATTCCCAGCCTACCATCTTCTCAGCTTTCGGACAGAATCAATTTACAATATATTAAATCAAAATTTATTCAAAGATCTACAATTGATTATCGGGTTCACTTGTAACAACCCAATTTCAAGCCCAAAAAAATTTGTTTGATACATTTTTAAAGGCCCAAAACAATTTGTCTTTTTTATCTTTTGCCAAGTTTAGGTTTTGAGGGTAATTTTCATCTTTGCAATGTTAGAATTTTGAGTTTATTTAAACACTCGTTTAGTTGTTTTTGAAAAGTTTTTGATAAATAATAATTTTCAACCACGTCATTCTCTTTTCCCAAACAACAAGTTTGATTGTCTATTTCCTGTTATTCTATTGAATTAATGGGGTTTAGAAGATTATTTTTAATATTCATGTTCGAATTAACAGAATCAATAGCTTTTGTTGCGTGGCAAAGCAAACAACATAATAGACCTCAAGCCATACTATAAGCTCTCTATCCCCTATTTTACTTTGTTTTTTTTTGTTCTCCTTCCTTTCTCTATCAACAACAACAACCATAACCACTAAGTTTATCCCACTATATGAGGTTAGTTATATAGATCCTTTTATATCATTGGACTCTATCCTCTACTATATCATCATCTATACTTAATAAATTTATCTTGTTTTATTATTGCTAATCAAGTCTTTTTTTGTCTTTCTCTTCCTCATTTGATGTGCGTGTTTGTCATAGTTTCACATCGCCAAACTAGAACATTTATTGGTCATTTAAGTGTATGCCCATACCATCTTAAACGTGTCTCTTGGAGTTTTTCCTCAATAGATGCAACTCTGACGTTCTCTCTAATGCTCTCATTTCTTATTCTATCCATCCTCGTATATCTACACATCCACCTTAACATCCTCATCTCTATAACTTTCATCTTTTACTGATGTGTTTAAGTCATAGCCCAACATTCAGGTTCATCCAGCATAGTAGGTTTAACTATAGTTTTATAGAATTTTCCTTTAAATTTTAGATGTACTTTATGATCACATACAGGGCCGTACCTGAGTTTTCGTAGGCCTGAGTCGAAGTTTTAAAATTAGGCCCCTGCAATCAATTTTTCTTAATCAAAAGTATTCTTTATTAAGACCTACAAAATACAAAGCAAAATATTAATTTGAAATTGTATATACAATATATGTAATTTAGTTAAACAATAATAAATTATAGATATTACCAATACTCACTTAAATATAACACGTCTTGTCGTTTTTGATGCAAAAATATCAATTAAGCATGAGTAATCAAGATATTCCACAATTTTCTTCTCAATTGATAGCATGGCCAGCCCGTTCAATCTTTCTTGTGACATAGTTGATCGAAGATAATTTTTGATCAATTTCAACTTTGAGAAACTTCTTTCGGCAGTTGCAACTGTAACTGGTATAGTCAACAAAATTCTGTAAGCAATATAAGCATTCGGATAACAGCCATCCACATCTTTGAGATGATTCAACACGTCTATTGCTCTTTTTGCTTCTGTTGGTAAAGAATGCTTCAAAGGAGTTAACTCCATGAATAACTCATGTCCATCAATATCAGAATTGCCATTATGCTTTAAACATTGTTCAAGATTTTCACAAGATCTTAACAAATTATCATCATCAACACACTTTAATTTCTCCAAACTGAATAAAAATCCAAAAGTTCTTCATATTTTTTAAATTGTTCAAACCGGCTTTGTAGAGAAGAATACCCTTGATCAATCAAAAAGAGAAAGTAGTTAACTCTGAAAGATTCCTCCGCTGATTGTGTTACCTCATTTGTAACAGTTTCATCAAACTATTTTTTTCTTCTAATAATACGTTTTTCCTTGAATGAAGCTTCAATTCCCAATTCATTTGCCATTTGTTTAGCTTCATTAACAGCCTTTTCAAATCCATGTGCTCTATATTCGTCAAAATTCAACATAAGACCCTTTATATGTTTAATAGCAACATCAATATCTACATCTTCAGCTTGAAGAATCTTGCTTACAATATTTACTGAATGCAACAACTTATACCAAATTACCAAACCAACCAAGAATTCAAAATTTTCAAGATCATGTGTTGCTAAAGACTCAGCCTCACTCTTTCCGGTTGGATCATCACCCATGTCTGCTAAGTCAAGTAAAGCATCCCTTATCTTTGAAATTTATTCTTTTATCGGTCTCACACTTTCAACGTGACTTTCCCAACGGGTTTGTGACAATGGCTTAAGTGTTAAACCTTCCACGTGATGTTTGAAAATTTTCCATCACTTGGTAGAAGATGAGAACAATTTATATATCCATTGTATTACTCCAAAAAATGACATAGCTTGAGGACAACAATTTGCAATATCACATAATGCCAAATTTAGGCTGTGACATCCACAAGGAGTATAGAAAGCTCTAGGGTTAATATCTAATAATCTTCTCTGCACTCCATTATGTTTTCCTTTCATATTTGATCCATTGTCATATCCTTGGCCTCTTATATCATCAAGATTAAGTCCAAGATTTTTCAACACAATTTTTAACTCAGTAAAAAGTCCATGTCCTGATGTATCATCTACCTTCAAAAATTCAACCCAATATTCTTCTATCATTGCAGAGCTTGCTGAATCATCCACACAACGTATTACAAGGGACATTTGTTCCTCATGACCTGCATCTGGAGTACAATCTAGTATAACTACATAATATTTGGCCTTTTTAACTTTTGCAATGATTGATTTTTTCACTTCATGTGCTAGCATCTGTATCAACTCATTTTGGATTTTAGGACCAAGATATGTATAATGAGTTTCCCTTGATTGTATCCGACGAATGTGTTCTTTCATTATTGGATCAAACTCCGCTATCATTTCAATCATTTGCAAAAAGTTGCCATTGTTTTCAGCATAAATTTTCTCATAATCTCCTCGAAATGCCAAGTTGTTTTTTGCCAATCTATGCACAATAGCAATTATCCTCTTTAATAGTTGTCTCCAATGCTCCTTCTCTTTGTTGATTTCTACTTGTATGCTATCATCAATTGTCTTATTTTTTCCAACCTTTTCTCCAATTCAATCCAATTAATCATACAATTAATATGTTCCTTACTTGCTTCATGATTTTTCAGACTACGACTCAAGTTATGCCAATCTTTGTACCCTTCATTAGCCAATTGACCAATTTTGTACATGGTACTTTGAGTTTTGAATAATTTGCAACAGAAGCAAAATACTTTGTCAGAAGAAATTGAATACACAAGCCACTTTCTATCTTTTTTTTCTCCATTAGGTAGTAATCTCTTGTAATGTGATGCATCAAAATGCCTACCATTATTGTCTTTAGGAAACAAAACAAAACACCATCAACTAAAAAATCCCGAATATTTTGATCAATCTTATCCCAATTTTCTGGATCATCAATATTAAGTGGAAACAAAGTCTCTTGATTTTCAGATTGATTATTAACCACATTCACATCATCTTCATCATTCGATTCATTTACATTGAGGGTTTGAATCAATTCTATATCCAAAGATTGATCAAGTTCTTCAACATGAATGTTGTTTTCATTCTCTTGCTCCACATTCGTTGGATTATCAATTGTTTCTTCTACCATCATTCTCTTGTTACTAGAAAAATATTTATCAATATCTCCTGCTTGACTTTGAATTAATGCTTCTTCCTTTTGCTTTCTCTTTCTTTTCTGATAGCCAGATAGATGTTTGGGATTGGGAGCCATTAATTATATATTTTACCTAAAAAATGTGTAAGAATTATCAAAATATTAAAACTCTTATAGTCTTATGTTGTCCAAATTTTTCTAAGGAATTACATTAACTACAAGAAAAACCCATCTCAAGGGAAGAATTTCCAATTTGATATTTTTGCCTATATTATGCTCCCCTTAGTTAACTGTAACCAAATATACAAGATATAAACAAGATTCCAATTCTTACTAATGATCTTAATTATCAAGACAAAATCAAAAAAAAAAAAAATCCAGCGGCATTGAAAGATACAAATGGAAGCTTTAATCTTGTGTCTCATACCTTATCGAACCTTAGGTAAAGAGAAATGGAAGCTCTAATCTTTAATCTTGTGCCAGATAAATGGAAGGCTTCAGCAAAATCTGTAAAGAGAAATGGAAGCTCTAGTCCATCATTGGCGAAATCTGATTTATTGTCTTGGCTGAAGCAAAATCCCAGATAGCAAAATCCAAACACAACAAATTCACCGACAAATTCTGATTTCTGCAATAAGTAAAGAGAAATAGGGTTATAACATTAAAACCCTAGATTGAAACATCATCAAATTCAAACCCACTAGAGAAGATGTGGAGGAGAAGAGACTGCAATAATAAGGGGAGGAGAAGCATCACAGGTGGCTTCGTGGAACAACGGCGAGTCGGCGACGCGGAACGACAGCAGCAGTGTGGACTGACGGCGACGGCGGGGAAGTGAAAAATCGAGAACATGTGGAAGAAAAAGGGAAAATAGGGTTCAACTTATTATTTTACACTTTTACATAAAGTTTTTAAAATTATAATTAAGTCCTTGAAAAGTGTAGCTCGATTATTACAAAGACCCATTATTGTGCTCCAACTATTGGGCCCCCTAAGATGATGGGCCCTGAGACAATTGACTCTTGGGACTGCGCTCAGGTCCGGCCCTGATCACATAAAACACTCAACGCTTTCCTTCATTTCAATCATCCTTCTTGTATTATATGTAAGACATTTCTCTTAATCCCTTTATCATTTTATAAAAATGATCCTAAATATTTAAATTTTTTAGTTCCAGATAACTCATCATCTCTTATCTTAACAATTGTCTTATTACATCTAATATTATTAAATTTGAATTTTATATATTATGTCTTTATTCTACTAAGTCTAAATCTTTCACTTTTAGTGTTTCTTGTCAAGATTCTAATTTAATATTTACTATTTTATGTAGTTTATCTATCAAAATAATATCATCGGTAAATAATATGCACACAGTAAATTTCCTTTTTTCCCTTTATCTGCTCTTCAGAAATTCACAAATATTCAAAACGACCCACTAGCAAAGAATTCTAAGTTGAAAATGTTTAATTCAGATTTTTTTTCCCCCTCATCCATTAGCTAACATATAGGAGCATATTAAGTTATTTTGTGAAATATCTTGAAGAAACTATTTTGTATTACAACGATGCTAAACATAATCTAGAGTATTTTGATAAATCTTAGCAATGCTAAAAATTGCATTATCTCTTCTTTCTTAAATAAATAAAGCATAGGAAGTCTCTCCCTCCATACATACCATATCTTCTTGGATATTACAAAAAAGCAAAATAAAAAAAAATGATTCATACCAATTTTCATAAATTTCCATTCAATTTTATCCGATGTCTCCTACGAAACTCACATATGATGATTGTGGATGTTGAACCAATCTTTGATGGACCATCTAATCTTACCGAGGGGACCAAATTAGAGTGTCACATCTTCCATTTATATATCTTTGGCATTGGTTGTGGCTTGGAAGATCTAGATTATCGGTGGGACAATGAAGTGCATGGACTCAAAAGACAAACAAATAATATGGACACAAAGATAAATAGATGAACTTGGAGGTGCTTGCATATACACAATGCATTCGATCATGTTTTAATGTATAAAATATGGAGTTAATAGGTTAATGGATATTTTATGATTGAGCAGTTACTCGATCACTAGATGTTTTATAATTGAATAATTAGTGAGATAGTGGATATTTCTTTTAGACTGATTTTAGTTACATTGAAAGGGAGCTTTGATGTAATAGTAAAATTATTATCATGTGATCTGATGATTATCAATTTTGATCATAAAAATAATTTCTTATAATGTAGAATAAAATTGCGTATAATAGATGTAATATGTTTAGATGGAACCTATTTCCTAGGATCTCTTCATTTCTTATCTTTTACATATTTCATCAAGATGAAACTTTCAAAGTCAAACTGTAGGATACAATCAAAGTCCCATATTAAAAAGATATAAAAAAGATCATGAGTTTAAAAGGATATAAGATATCTCACTTGGCATGAGGTATTTTAGGTAGAGTCCAAAAATAAAGTCATGAGTGTTTAGACCAAAAGTGGACAATATCATGTCATTATGGAGATATGTGAATTCCTTTTGGACATAACAAATGGTATCAGAATTATGGTCTAGATCAAATGTCATGTAGGGTGACCTTGAACTAAGTTACAGGGAGGCTCGGAACAGGTCAAGAGTGATCAGATGCTCGTGAAAAGACCTGGAGCAGGTTAGGGTGACCGGATGATCGTTGGGAGGCCTGAATAGGGGTATCAAAAATGAACTCGACCCGACGACCCAACCTGAGTCAATCCGAAAAAATAGGCTCAGATTGGAGGGATTTTGGGTTGAAAATTTTTAGGTCATGTTTGAGTTGCTTCGGGTTGACCCAAATTTAGGGTTTAATGGTTTTTTAGAGTTAAATCAAATTTTATTTGAAAATTTAAGATATTTTAATGTATATTAATATTATTGGTGCAATTTTTCTTGGGTCAAGGTTGATTGATTTGACTAAACTTGAATTGGCTCAAGCTTGAGACTTGATGTTTGAGTTTTGATGTTTGACAATATATGGAGATTATAGGTACAATTATCCATATGAAGATTGATGGTCAAAATTTGACCAGAAGCAAAGTAAGTCAAGGTTGATCAGATACTTAACAAGAAAGTCCTTGTTGGAACCCCAAGGTAGTTTTGATGTGATCAAACAAGTTAGGTTAGGTTCTATTGGGTTTAACCTTGTGTCTAAGTGTACAGGAACTTAGGAGCACAGGAAGTTGAGCAAAAGACGCAACTAGCAAGAAGGACAACACGAAAGAGAGCTGACGGACTCGGTACGTCTGAGGGACGAGGTGCTGCGGAAGAGTACGCGGGCAAACAAGAAGGAGGCACGCGATATTTTCGAGGGACGAGAAGTCGAAGCGGAAGGTTGCTCGAGAAGGCCAAAAGTTGGATTCGGGTGAGTCCTATTTCGAATGGTCGAAATCACCCAAGCGAGCGAAATAGGAGCGAAAGACCCGGATTGAGGCGAGTAGAACCGGAGCGGAAGACTCGGATGGAAAAAGTCGACTATGTTGACTTTCCTAGTCCGGGCGCCCAGACCTGGTCGAGGCACCAGGACAAGGTCGGGGTGCCCGGACCAGGTCAGGGCGCCCGGATCAGGTCGGGGTGCCTGAACCAGCTCGGGGTGCCCGGACCAGCTCGGGGCGCCCGGACCAACTCGGGGCGCCCGGACCATCCGAGCGACCGAAACCCTTCCAGGCGCTCGGAATCTAAACTTTACCCAAATCAATGTGGCATTGAACCGTTGCATCAGAGATAGAATTCTATCCCACTCCAGGCACCTGGAACCCTTCCAGGCGCTCCGACCAGGGCTATAAATACATCCCTGGTCCAAGAGGTTTAGTACAACACTTGTGATTCATTCTAGTTTTGTTTTGTTCTGTAATTGAGTATTTCAACTGCTGTAAGAGGCTTCTTTGCCTGAAGGAGATTGTTTACTGAGCTCCAACTTCTTTGGATTAACAACCTCTCTGATTATAACTAAGTAACCCTTTCGTGTCTCTTTTCTTTTAATCATTCATTTTATGTATACAAGCGTTAGATTAATTAAGCCGTAAATTCTAAAAAGGTTCTTTTTATTTGTCAGGGCTATTCATCTCTCTCTAGCCGGCCGCCAACAGTCTGACAGTCTTAACTAGAGGTTAGGCAAGAGCAAGTCCAACGAGAAAGTTGGCAGAAAATAAAAATCCAAGTGGATCAATGTTGACCGGTCACTTGGTGTGAAAGTCCTAGTGAGTTAAGCTAGGTAGATCATAGTGAGTGAAGCCAGGTGAAAGTCTTAGTGAGTGAAGCTAGGCTGATGAAAAGTCCTGGTGAGTGAAGTAAGATAAAAGTCCTAGTGAGTGAAGCTAGGCAGATGGAAAAGTCCTGGTGAATGAAGTTAAGTAGTTGGAAAATCCTGGTGAGTAAAGTCAGTTGAAAACCCTAGTGAGTGAAGCTAGGCAGATATAAATCCTAGTGAGTGAAGTCAGGTAAAAAGTCCTAGTAAATAAAGCTAAGTAGTGAGGAAGTCCTAATAAATGAAGTCAGGCATGTGGAAATCTAGGTGGGTCAAGGTTGACTGGACACCTGGTGTTTGGAAGTTCAAGTGGGTCATAGAGGATCGGACACTTGGCATGAGATGGTAAGTCCAAGTAGGTCAAGGTTGACCGGACACTTGGCACGGAGAGAAAAATCCAAGTGGGTCAAAGGATTGACCAAACACTTGGTGACCAAGTCCCACCAGGTCAAAGCTAACTAGATGCTAGGCACGAGGAAGTCCCAGCAAGTCAAGGTTGATTGAATGTTGGGCAAGGGAACCTTAGACTTGTATTTAGTGAGATAAGGCTGGGCAATCGATCAAATTGATTGGCCCGAAGCCTAATCGATTAGTTGATTGATTGGGAGTTTATCACAAACACACAGAAGGATTTTTAATCGATCAGTTGATCGATTGGGACATGCTAATCGATAAGGCGATCGATTGGGCTCGAATTTCTCATGATGATGCGAGGAAGCTAGAATCAATTGGTCAATCAATTCCAAGTCTTATACGATAGTACAGAAGGATTCTGGATCTATCAATTGATCGATCTAGATGCCCCTAATCGATCAGCCGATAGATTGGGAGATGATCGTTGCACAGAATACAATGTTTGGATGGTCGAGATCGATCATATCTGATGTGCAATCGATTGGGAGCAGGTCTAATCGATTGGAAGCCCTAAATCGTGGAATATAAAGGCGACGATGATGTTCAAACGAAAACAACTCTTACACGCTCCTCTTTGCCAGTTCTTGGAAGTTATAGGAGACAAAGTGTTGTTGCATTTCCCACCTTCAAGAGGTGCTCAAAGCAAGAAAATCTCAAGGGATTCAAGGTTTAAAGTATTAGGTCATGTTTCGATTTGTATTTACATTTGCTTCCTTGTTTCGAGTTATGTTTTCTTGTTCTTGAGTTATATGAGGTTTCTCCACCTCCGGATTGTTCCGAGAAAGAGTGTATTTCATAGTAAAGAATATGCTCAGCGTAAATCCTTGGATTAGTCACCTCTTCTTGAGGTGAATATCAAGTAAACCCTTTGTGTTAGTTTTGGACGAGTTCACTTCATGTTTTTCCGCTACAAATCATCTTCAAAGAAGCGAGACGAGTTATTCACCCCCCTCTAGCTCCGGAGTGTCCCAACAAATATCAATGTTAGTATGATAATGATGGAATATTGAGATAAAAGTAAAGAATTATAGAAAAATAGCTTAAAAATTTATTTTGAATCAGGTTTTCGGGTTATTCGGTCAGGTTCGAGTTTAGGGATTTTAGATTGAATTCGGGTTTGGGTTGAGTTCGGGTTAGGTTTTTAAAAAAAATTCAACTCGACCCAAACTCTACTCAATCCGTCCGAATTGACACCCTTAAGCCTGAAGCAGCTCATGAGTGATCAGATACTCGCGGGGAGGCCTGGACCATGAGAGTAATGGTGGTCTTCCATTTGAGGGGAGGATAGAGATACAATCAAAGTCTCACCTTGGAAAGATATACAAAAGATCATAGGTTTAAAAAGATATAAGATATCTCCATTGGCATGAGGTGTTGGTGCAGGTAACACCATAATCAAACCTATATTTTGATGTTATCAAAAGTTCAAGTTAAGTCTTGTTATTATCTGATAAATTAATCCACTGTATAGGATGCTCAACTCGGAAAGCCCTAATAGGTCAGCTGGACTTGAAACTAGGCAAAGAAAGTTTCAGCAGATCGTGGAACTAGGTAGGAAGTCCAGATAGGTCAAGTGGACTTGACATCTGGCAGGTGAACTCGATAGGTTTGGAGGACTCGATATTGAGTCAAGTGGAAGCCCTAGTAGTCGATCTGATGCTGAGCAGTTAAGTCTAAACAGGTCTGAAGGATCCGATGTTTGGCAAGTGAGTTGAGGTAAGTTACTAGAGGTAGTCCGGTGAGGTCGTGTCCCAATAGGGACAAACCTTAGGTGTTAATCCAACTGAAGAAACCATCAGAGGTTTCTAAGTTGAGATCAAACAACCATAATTGTCTTATTCATGCATTTATATATCTATCTAACTCTGTTTTGCAGGACTATTATTGTTGCACTAACTTTATTTTGCAGATTGAACAAAGTTTGAATTGACCTAGGGTTCGGTCTACTGAATAGAAGGTTTGGTCAACCGATCCAGCTAGTGTGGCACTGTTATGATCAAGTTCTACAAAGTTGGAAACAGAGGCTTATCGATCGACCAAACAGGTTGTTCAATCGACCAATCCAGTGAGATCAGATCAAATTGACGTCGAAGTGGTAAGATTCAGATTCGGTTCACTGACTAGCTAGATTAGTCGACCAAACAACGTGATTTATGGGATCAGACAGATCAGATCGTGGCAAACAAGGAAGGGTGCGGAGTTCAATCGACCAATAAGAGGTTCAGTCGATTGATAGGTTCAGTTGATCAAACGGTTTTTCAGTCGACTGAACGATACCTATAAAAGAAGGCCTTGGGGTTCAACCCAAGACAACAATTCTTTATTCTGCTTCATTCTATTTGCAATTCTACTGCTTTGACGTCAGAAGGCTCACCGAACCCCAAGCTTTATCTTCATTTCTATTTTGTCGGTATCTTTATTTTACATACACATTATATTCATACTTGTACTATTTCATCATTTAGTGGATTGTTTAAGGAAAGTGATCAAAGATCATGGACCTTAGAGTAGGATTCGGTTGGACTCCGAACCAAGTAAAAAAGGAGACGTGTGTTGGTGCAGGTTGTACTAGATGATCGAACCTAAGTTTTGATTATGGCAAAGAGTCCAAAGTTAAGATGTCTTGTTATCTAACAAGTGTGAATAAGGTTGCAGAAAAATCCTAAGTGTTCTTAGACAAAAGTCCTAGTGTATTCTAGGAAGATGAAAAACCCTAAGGGAAGGTAACCGTAGGTCCTAGGGGAAGGTAATCGTAGGTGATGAAAAGTTCTAACTGCAGTTAGGTAAGGCGAAGTCTTGGTGGGTCGAGCACTTTGGGCAAAATCCTAGAGTCGGGGACTCTAGGTAAAAATCCTAGTGGTTGCAAACCATGTGGAAGTCTGGACGGGTCGGAGATTAGACGTCCAGCAGAAAAGTTTTGAAGACTCGGACGCTGAACAAAAGTCCAGTTGGTCTAGAGGACCGGTCTGGCAAAGGTAAACTCTCCTGAGAGGAGTAGGTGAGGACGTGTTCCCCGAAGAGGGAACAGTAGGCGTCAGTTCGACCTAGAGTTTCAGCGAAACTCAAAGTCAGAACCGGACAGTCCGGAGATTGTCAAAATAATTTCATATTTTATTGTGCTAACTCTATTTTGCAGAGTATATTTTATATTTGAACCAATATGCCTTGCAGGAAGTGGAAAGCACAAAAGAGCCTTAGTGAACAGTGTTCAAGGCACTTTCCATGGAGCTTGAAGACGCCTTCGGACAGTTAGAATTCGCAGAAAGCGGATTTTATCGACGACCGAATCTGCGGGGATGGAATTCAAGCTGAAGGCGCCTTCCATGGAGGCTGAAGGCACCTTCAACAGCCTATTTAAGGCAGGTTTGAGTAGAACCTTAATATACTTGATCTTCGTAATCTTTCTATTGCGCGCTGCTCAAAAGACGATCTGACAAAACTGTAACGCAACTTCGACAACCGGAAGCCCAAAATTCATTATTCGTAGTTGTCGGTAGACTTTCAATTATTGTACTTAAATTATTGTACTTGTAATTTCCAGATTGACAGTGAATTGCCTAAAGTAAATACTCAACGAGTGTGGACCTTGGAGTAGGAGTCATCACATGCTCCAAACCAAGTAAAAGAAAAGTATTACCGCTTGTTTTGCTTCTGCTTTATTTCTTATTTCCGCTGCGTTACTCTGTGCTTTCCGAAACGAGTGAAAAAGTCACGAGTGCTATTCACCCCTCCCCCTCTAGCGCATCTCGATCCTGCAACTTGTCTTTTGTCTTTATTTGTTTTTATTTCCGCTGCTTAACTCGTGTTTTTATTATTACGAAAAGAAAAGATTTCAAACGAACAAGATTCTGCCCTTTCTCTCGTCTTTCTCAATCCAACACATGGTCTTTTAGGTAGAACTCAAAAATAAAGTCACGAAGAATTAGGTCCAAAATGGACAATATATTTATATATCATGTCATTATAGAGATATATGTATTCCTTTTGGTCACAACACAATGTGAAAAAAAACAAGTTGTATCATTATGCGCCAAGAGAATCTATGACTATGAGACCAATAGGTAATTACAATAATGGAGCTTACTAATCTGAGATAACCCGATGCTTCATTTTTTCGAAGAAAACCATGAATTATAATATCTAACATCTTCTGCAAAAAATAAATAAATAAATAAATCTGTATAATAATCAAAATTGGGTGGATGGTCAGTAGGAGATTACGGTTGTTAGGGTATCCATTCTGTAACGGAGGAGCTCGGTTAATGGTCAGAAGGGAAGAATCTAAAAGATAAAGAGTACTTGTCAAGTGTTTTGCCAACAACAAGAAAAACATAAAAATCAAAGATGTACCAGAGCTTGTTTCAGTAATGTAGGTTTCTTATGGAGTTCATATATCTACTTGATGTACAAAGATTCCAAAAGATGAATGATAAGCATTTAGGTATGATGTTGTCCATCCACCAAATTTCTTGAGCGAGATCACTTTAAAGTTGGACTGAACTGTGTGTTCTGAGGCTAGTTAATACACACACAGGCAAGCCTTTGAGCAACCACAAGCATGATCCTAAGAAGCCCTTGTCTCTTGATTGTTAATTATATATATGAGAAAAATATTCTATGCCAACCAACTTTTATCTTCACAAGTAGAAAAGGGAACCAAGAATCAAATTGATTTAAAGTTTTTATTGTTTTTTTAATCCCATGGTATGGCAAAGAGCATGCAACATGACAAACTTGGTTGTTTCGTGCAGTTGGTGCAGTGTCCTCTTCAAGATATCTTTGATGCCGGCTTAGCATGCAAATACAAGAGACTCATGGAAAAACCTTGCAGCAAAGGATTGAATAAGCTCCATGAAAAATGTGAAGAGAACAACCTCTTTATCTTGCTTCTCAGCATCAATTGTGCACATTGTGGAAGGTGTTTTTTTCTCCTAATCTTTATGCCAAAATTTCTTTTTTATGTTCCTTCGCTTCTCTCTTTATTCTGTGGACAGGTTTAAGAAGACTGTCCGTATACGGGCTCGCTTTCACTCACCGGTATTAAATTGCAGCGGTCTTGCTTGCATCCACTGCACATTCTCCAAGGTCCTCTCTTTCTCGGTGAAGACGATGCTGCAGAGAAGGCAAACGAAGGGAGGAAGATAACAGTGGCGTGTTAAAGAGAATCATAGCGAAATCGAAGTAGAGAAAGCCGATATTTGAATAAAGGTGACACCTTTGCAGTGGAGAACATCTGACGAGATAATGGGCGCCGACGCTGTAACGCTTGGGCGCCGCCGGGGGCTTTCCGCGCCGCTGCTACTGGCGATGGTCGCAGCGATAGCGATTTGTTCGCCATCTCCGTTCACTCCGGTCGACGCCTCCGTTTCCTACGACCGCAAGGCCCTCATCATCGATGGCCGTCGGAGGATCCTCATCTCTGGTTCCATTCACTATCCCCGGAGCACTCCGGAGGTGAGGAGTCTGCTCTCGCGCCAAATGTGGCTCCTTTCTGGTAGTTCGATTTAGATTGCTGCGCAAAGGACCAATTTTTATTCGCCGCTTGTCCCCAGATGTGGCCGGATCTAATCAAGAAGGCCAAAGATGGCGGCTTGGATGTCATCCAGACCTACGTGTTCTGGAACGGCCATGAGCCTTCGCCCGGCCAGGTATGCCGGTTATTCCATCCCAACATCTCTCTCTGTGGTAACTTTTGGTATCTTTAATAGAGTTTAGGGTTTTGCAGTATTATTTTGGAGGGAATTATGATCTAGTTCGCTTCGTCAAGCTGGTGAACCAAGCTGGTCTCTATGTTCATCTCCGAATCGGCCCTTATGTCTGTGCAGAATGGAACTTTGGGTAAGCTTCTGATTGATTGTCAAGAAGAACTAAGTGAAATCGAATTTTCGACTTTGCTTTGGATTTTATTTGGTTCTTCATCTTCGATTGTGGAACAGGGGATTTCCTATCTGGCTAAAGTATGTTCCTGGTATCAGCTTCCGGACTAACAATGGGCCTTTCAAGGTGAGTTTTTAGACTTTTTTTTTTGTTTTTTTTTGTTTCTCTCAACCTATCGTTTCGATCAAATCATTCATTTGTTGATATAAAAGGTTGCAATGGAGAGATTCACAGCCAAGATAGTCTCCATATTGAAGTCTGAACGACTATTCGGGTCTCAAGGTGGTCCAATAATCCTCTCTCAGGTATCGTTTACTCATTCTTTTCCTTCCTCTAATGAATCTGATATCAAGGTTGACAATGTAGTTTCATCCAAGAAATTCTTTGTTAAATTGAACAGATTGAAAACGAATATGGTCCGATGGAGGACTACTATGGTGGTTCCGTTGCAAAGAGTTATGCAACTTGGGCAGCTCAAATGGCAGTTGGCCTCAACACTGGTGTCCCATGGGTCATGTGTAAACAAGATGATGCACCAGATCCAGTAGTAAGTTTAAAAATCAGTACTCCGTTCTCGCTCGCCTGAATTCTCACTGCAATGAATGGTTATAAATGTGCATAGCATCAATTTAAACTGTTTGCATCCTCAATGAAACACCAGTGCCTTTTGCTTTGAGTTCACTTTATTTGTCACAGATAATAGCATTGATTTCATATGATTCCAATTCATCCTGTTCCTATCCATCTTCGATGTTATGTTTCCTATCTTTTAGGGGGCCAATGTTATATGCGATAGTATAATCGAAGTTTCTTCACAGATTAATACTTGCAATGGATTCTACTGTGATGACTTCTCTCCAAACAAGCCTTATAAACCATCTATCTGGACTGAAGCTTGGACTGGCTGGTAATGTTCCCTTCAACTATTAATTCATGTAAAAGTAAACTAGCTTTGAGTTTGAACTATGATTTATTTCAGAACGAACCACACTTTACCGTATTCATTTTATCCAACAGGTTTACGGCTTTTGGGGGTCCAGTTCCTCACAGGCCAGTTGAGGATTTGGCTTTTGCTGTTGCAAGGTTTATACAAAAAGGTGGATCCTTCGTTAATTACTATATGGTAAGAAGTCGAATGTTCTATTCAGATCCACTGATTGTTAATCCTTTATGTGATGCCTATGAACTTTCTTTGTCGAATCTAGTACCATGGAGGAACAAACTTTGGTCGGACAGCTGGTGGTCCTTTCATATCGACGAGCTATGACTACGATGCTCCTATTGATGAATATGGTATGCAGGTTATAACTTGTTCAATACATCTACAGCCAAAGTTTGGTTTTGGCCTACTGGTGTCTTTCATTGATACTATGTTCATGGTTTCTCATCAGTTTAACACTCGCAACTTCTGTATTACAAAACCAGGCCGATACGTTTGCTTTTTCTTTTTCTTTTTCTTTTTGTTCTTTGAAGCCTTAAAGTAGCCTTGTTATGCAATCGGTCATCGGTGACAAACATATGTCAAGCACCAAACTAGAAATTCCTTCATCTAGTGTTGTTCACTATATGTACTCAGGTCTCCTGAGGCAACCAAAATGGGGTCATCTGAGAGACCTGCATAAAGCAATCAAAATGACTGAACCGGCACTCGTATCTGCAGATCCGACCATTTCAAAACTCGGAGATCATGAGCAGGTTTATATCTAATGAGTTTTTGTACGATTAGGAACGAATCATTCAAATAGTTGAAACAATTCATACATAATTCCTTTCAGGCACATGTTTACAGAACAAAATCGGGTGCTTGTGCAGCATTCCTTTCTAATGACAACCCGAGATCGGCTGCAAGAATTAGTTTTAATGGATTGAAGTATGACCTTCCGGCTTGGTCCATCAGTATACTTCCTGATTGCAAAACCGATGTATTCAACACTGCAAGGGTGAGAAATTTTTTTGTAACCTATTTTCTATGCTTGCTTCAATTTTATGATGGTTTTTTCCTCAACATTTGTACTCGACATTCTTGAACAACTTGATGCAAATCATGATCATAGGTAGTAGCCCCAACAATTCAGTACAGAATGGCATCGGTTGGCAAGTTTTCTTGGAAGTCCTTTAGTGAACCGACCAACTCATTGGACGATGAATCATTCGCGAAGAATGGGCTAGTGGAGCAGCTTAGCCAGACGTGGGACAAATCAGACTACCTGTGGTACACTACTATGTGAGTAGAAGAGTGCCATAAACATATTTTGGGATCTTGATTTGCAGCTTCCATTCAGTTGAATAAAACGAGTTCTCATCTTCCAGTGTTGATATAAGCCCAAATGAGCAATTTTTGAGCAATGGTCGGAACCCCTACCTCGCCGTGATGTCAGCAGGTCATGCTATGCATGTTTTCATCAATGGAGAAAGAGTTGGTAAGTAAGTTTAGTTCAAGCACTGCAGTTTCTTCTGTAAGAATTTATCGAATTTGATGTGTTTCGATCAACTCCTTGAACTCTGTGGCAGGGATTGTTTATGGTGGCCTAGACAGTCCAAAGCTGACTTACACAGGAAATGTAAAGCTCTGGGCAGGAAGGAACAAGATATCTATTCTAAGTGTAGCTGTTGGTCTACCAGTGAGTACCTGTGTCCCGAAAGTTTTCAAGATGATAAAATTAAACAATAGGTTAAGATGATATGTAAATTATCTTCAAAGATGATCGACTAACAAGTTCTAAAACCAATACTAGTGATGATTTTTCTCTATTTGTTTCTTTCAGAATGTGGGTAACCACTTTGAGACATGGAATGCCGGGGTTCTCGGTCCCGTGACTCTAGAAGGACTCAATGAAGGAAAAAGAGACCTCGGATCTCAGACATGGACTTACCAGGTCTATGAATGTGCACAACTTGCTTCTTTTTTTTCGCGGCAGTATCCTAAATTGTAACCTTGATGATTGTGTGCAGATTGGCTTGCGAGGTGAGCATTTAAATCTTCATACGCTTAATGGAGGTTCTTCAGTTGAGTGGGATGGTGCTTCCACAAGAATGCCCTTGACATGGCACAAGGTTTGTATCGCATAGCACAAACATCGTCATAGCTCGAAATGCTTAGCATATCATTTTTAAATGTTTATAGTGGGATAATGCTTGGTTATTGTTGTTATTGATTATCTTATTGTCATCCCAGGCTTACTTCAATGCTCCAACAGGGAATGACCCGTTGGCCTTAGATATGAGCGCGATGGGTAAAGGTCAAATATGGATAAATGGACAAAGTATCGGTCGATATTGGCCGGCCTATAAAGCATATGGTTCGTGCGGTGGTTGCGATTACCGTGGAACATACGATGAGAAAAAATGCCAAACTAATTGCGGGGATTCTTCTCAAAAATGGTAAGAAATGTCAAAGTACCACAAGCATAATGATTATGCTAAAAGTAGATATAGTTAACTTTTCAAGTGATTGCTAATTCTCAGGTATCATGTTCCTCGCTCCTGGCTAAACCCGACCGGAAATCTTCTGGTTGTGTTCGAAGAGATGGGTGCCGACCGATCTGGAATTTCGATGGTAAGAAGAACAGCTCAGTAAAAGAGCTTATGGTTCGAGATGTCTATGAATAATAGCTAAGGTGGGGATTAAGTTAAATTGCCAATTGCGCCATAATGGTGGATATAGTTCTAGGATCACTTGTGCAAAGACATAGTCGACATTCCTGGTGATCAATGGAGAAGCACGAACTGCGCGCAGCCATTGAAAACCAAGATTTGACCGGCGAAGTCGAGTAAGTGTAGTACATTACATAGAGCAAGTGTGCTCGATATGAATTGCTATAAGATGTATATGAATTATTTGTGCACTAGTATATTTCACAATGTATTATTCTACGTTCATGCAACCGTATAGACGAGAGCAATTCTACTTATGAACTTTAAGTCATGATCTTGAAGTCGCCGAATCAACTTGATGATCAAGAAGCAAATCAAACAACAAGTTTGAGGTTAGGGGAACAAGAAGAAGAAGAACAAGTTTGAGGTTAGGGGAACCAAAAGAAGAGTCAATCATGGTTATTCTAGGAGATCACAATCCTTTATATATAGCTTTAGATCCATTTTCATTATCAACCCGTTAACAGATTTCATGCAATAAAAGGTAATTCGTTCCCCCCTAGCACTCCCGTCATACTGTCCCTAGGCCAACACAAAGAAGGTAAATCAAAGGTAGTTACTAGTCACTAGTGCAGGTGGCTAAGGCATGGGGGAGGCATATTCGGACACGCCTAATTTCGACCTCAAGACCTCATATGGCAATACCTCATGTCTTAACCATCGCACCACCCCAAGGGGACACTTGTTAACGAATTTCAACACACATAATTCATATTCATTAAATAAAAAATCGACAGTAAATTATTTTAAAATCTTCAATCACAATTTCAACTTTACATACAGTATCCATGTCCAAAAAACTTTGTTTCCATTCTATACATGCAAAATTTTATTTGCTTCAACTCCCTCGTATAAACATCGTTACCTAATTACCCCTCATATTTGTTAGGTTAAAAAAAGTCTAAAAATAAATATAATTCCTCTTAAATTCAACATTTTAAACTAGAATCGAATATATTTTTTATCAAATTGAACACGATTTTTTTCCGCTTAATATAATTCCTCCTAAATTCAGTACTATTTAAAGAGAATTTAGTATATTTTTCATCAAATGAAGCATCATAAAAGAGTCATGCTCAATTTAATAGAAAATAGAGGAATTACATTCACTTTTAGATTTTTTGTATCTAAAAAATATGAGGGGCAATTAAGTAAATAGGTATTCATTATGTTATTCATTATGTTTGATTAGGGAGTGAAATAAAAAAAATTTGGATATGGGGATTACATGTAAAGTTAAGTTGTACTTGCGGATTTTAAGACAATTTTTCCTCCAATCAACTCATAATTATATAATTAATTAAATCATTTTATTGAACTAATTTTTATGACAAATTCATGTGTTGTGATCTTAACCCACTACAACTAAGCAAAAGACATTTGGCATAACTAAATAAATACATCAATATTTTATTTTTATTAAAATATAATGAAGACACTAATTACAATTAGATAAACAACATCTAATATAATAAACACAAACTTATTGAAAAATTAAGAAAGATATTTTTAAATTAATTCTATATCAAGATTCCTATAATATCTATGTAAATATCTTCGCATTTTTACATTTTATTCATGTATTCAAATAAATACACAAGCCTATAACGGAATTCGAGTAAGCATTAATTATGCAACTTAATTGTGACATACAACCTTCTATATAGCTACTTTAATTATTTCAACAATTAACACACTTAATTAATTTATTGTGCTCTTAAGCTCCTTTGCATTATATCGACGCACATTGTTGGGCTAGAGAATGAGGTTGATCCCTTGGCCGATGAGGGAGTCGGAGAGTAGTTGGTTGGCCGACTCCGATGGATGCACCGCATCCCAAAACACATACCCCGTAGCATTTGGGCACGTCCCGATCGAGTGAGGATTGCACAAGAACACCGTCGTCTCCACTGTTCCGGTGCCGCAGCACCCTCTCCTCGACTCGAAGAACCCTAGTCCATGTGCACAAAATTTTAACATAGTGCAATTTGAACAGTGCTGATCTTAAAGGTAAACTGTAATTTATGAAACTCTAAAGAGTAAAATGCAAAATAGAGCATATCTAAAATACGAAATTATCAAACGGTTATCAGTCTAATCCTGAAAGTTTAGGAAATTATCATTCGCCCCCTATAATTCTTGCAACTGTTTCATTTTCACGTAACGGCCTTCTTCTTGTTTTTGGTTTATAAAAATGAAGCCAATTCAAAATATTAGAAAAGTGAGGGAGCAAAACATAAATAATGTTACCGAAGTCAGCGGGTCTGTTGACGAGGTCATAGAACGGCTGATAGATATCGAAGATCGAGATCCGGAGATCAGGGAACTCCCGCGTCAACGACTCTGTCGACGCGTTGACCTGCCTGTTGAACTCCTGCGCGGCGGCGTTGAGGAAACCGATGCACCCGCCGCTGCCATGGCCGTACAGCGTGATCGACACCGGCACGCAGCCCAGCGGCGGAAGGTTGGTCACGCCGATCCGGCGAGCTCCTAAATGGTACAAATCCTACACGCAGCTAGCAACCGATCGATCGATCAACAGGTTCGCAAATGTGAGTCGTCGGAGAATAATTAGATTCTGACCCTGATGAAGTTTGCGTAGATGCCGACGAGGAAGGCGGAGAACTGCGCCGGCGACTGCGTCTTGAAGAGAAAAGGGTTGACGTAGTAGTTCTGGATGAAGTCGCTGGATCCGGTGCTGACCACGTAGAGGGATTCGGTGATGATGGACGACGTCTGGCCGCCGGCCACCTGAGCAAGCCGCGACTGGTATTCCCGGAAGTACTCCAACTGCTGAGACAGTGGAATCGCATGCTGCAAGACGTGCGTGTACACGCATAGAGGATTATTGTGTAATTGATGCTTAATTACAAACTACTTTGTTTTTTTTAAAAAAAATTAGCTCGTAAAATAAGAATAAAAATAGAGGGGTGTTATTTATCATCGCTAGAAAAGTAATTTAAAAGAACTAAAATATCCTTTAATATTCCTTTTTTTTTAAAAAAAAAAAGTTAGTATTACATTAGGGTTACGTGGCCAAAGTATGCATGCAAGAGGAGACAATCTTGTAGTAAAGGTTCCTACTTTATATTGGATTATAAAGGGATTAAATGATATATAATTCTTCACGATAAAATTATCGTTGTGTGATTTAAAAGTATCAGGCTGACCCAAGTTTGAGCTGAGACTCGATTCGTTATCCCTAATTAAGCTCGAGCTTGGCTTGGCATGGCTTCGATATAAACTTTAGTTTTTAAGCTCAAGCTCGGCTCAAAATAAAATTAAATAATTCTAGCTCAATTAAAAAAAATTCGTTTGAAAATTAAATAAGGTTAGTCAAAGCTCATTTAAAATAATTAGTTATAATAATTAATAATTTATTATTATTATTATTATTATTATTATTATTATATATATATATATATATATATATATATATATAAATGATATGCTGCGAATAAAGCCGTGCGAATAGCTGCGGACTTATCTTCCTGATCGGTCACCAGTCCGATCAGGGAATCTCCTGATCGATCTGTAGACCGATCAGAAAATGATCGGTTCCCTGATCGGTCTACAGACCGATCAGGAGGTTCCCTGATCGGTCCAGAGACCGATCAGGAGGTTCCCTGATCGGACTGGTGACCGATCAAGAAGGCATGTCCGCAGCGGTCCGTACGATATTATTCGCAGCATAGCACTTCTATATATATATATATATATATATATATAGTCTTTTAAAGAGTATTTTTGTAAATCTCTTAATGAATATGTTCGTGAGCCTCTAAATGGATATATTCGAGAGTTCATGAACTAAATACTGTTAAACTCGAGTTTGAAATCAGACTCGATCGAGCTTGGTTCGATAATATTTTTGAGTTCGAAATTAGACTCGAACTCGGCTTGTTAAATTAATTGAACTTACTCGAACAAATTTTTTTTCAAACCAACCGAAATCCCAATATCTATAATTGATCTTTTATAAGAATCTATATTAACGGAGCTTCGTCGGTGAGGTAAAAATGAGAAAACAGAGAGGGAGGGGGCATGCACTCACAGCACTGTTGGAAGTGTCATCGGAATAACCAGAGCCAGCAGAGGCGAAGTTGGCTCCGATCAGCAGGTTGCTTCCTGACGCCTGCGGACTGAGATAAGCAGGCGCGTAGCTGGTGAATCCCAGCGTATCAGCTGCAATTACGTACAGCAACGCTCGATGATATATTCAGTACTTTCACCGGAGAATTAATTAATAGATACATAGAAATAATGCAAGGTAGACGACGCCGGCCCAAAATTAATTCCTACCAGTGAGGTCCGTCGCCAGTTTTCCATTGCAGAACCTTCCTGTCGCCTGATGGTTAGGGAAGTCCCTTCCGTAGGGAGGAAAGTCGGCTCTGAAGAGGGTTTTGAGGTAGTTGTTGTTGCCCACGTCCACGGAGGAGTCGCCGAAGGTAAAAATCGCAGGGACCAGCGGCTGTGCGCCGCCGCCGCCGGTGAGCTGAAGCAGCAAGAGGGCCACCAAGCCAATGCCGGCCAGCATCCTCATCTCGCTTCCCATCTCTATAGCTCCTAGCTCCTAGCTCCTCGCTCCTCCTAATTAACGCTGACAATGTAGGTATAAATAAGGATTATATTATGCAAGCATTGTTAGCGATCTGCATTCGCTTCATTAATCTCTGCAACTGCAATGGCGACTCATAACTTCGATGAACTTGGAGTGGTTGAGGAGTTGGGTGTGCCATAATAATGAGAGGCATTTGTGTGGGGCTGTGTGGCGTACGTGCAGTCCTTATGTGCAAACTAACACTGTTTGTCAGCAACAGCTGCCTCCGATCGATCGAGAAGGAGCAGCAGTAAGTAGATTCCACGGCGACGAGAGAGGCAGTAACACAATTGTCTGACAACTTTGGTACTTTCAAATCGGAGAATTAATACCAAGTAGTTATGGTTACTCCTTTTCTGGGAGCTAGGCTTTACTGCATGAATATGAGAATTCAGATGGATTGATCGAACTGCAGTTTGTTCACCGTGGCAATTTAAGAATAAGAGATGAAGGAGTTGGGCCCTGGGAGAAGTGACCAAGGGGGCAGTGCCGGAGATGGCATGGAATCAGTACTACTGAAGAAAACTCAGGGGCAATAAATGGGGGAAGTAATGATAAGGGATGTCATTAACGTTAGGCAAGGTCAAATCAACCTAGAAGATATTGTGGGAAGACGAAACTGAATGGTAGCTAGCCAACAGAGCACGTGAAGGTCTTAAATCAGAAGCCAGGCGGGCTGACAGGGTTTGGTTAAGGGTCAGGAACCAAGCATTGAGAGCAAATTGTTTTTATTTTTTATTTTTTTTTTATTTTTTTGAGACTCTTGATTTGTTCACTGGGAATTAGATGTTATGGAACTGTTTGTTTAGGTTATGGAGAACAGACTTGAAGAAGCATTTGCATTCACGTCATGCATGTTTGTATCTTTGAATAGAGAGGGGCTTGCTAACTAATGCAATTACTTTGAACGGCCCACACCATTAAGGACGAGGTTAATTAGGAAAAATGGGAATAATTTATTTGACCATCTACTAATTTTTTAAAAATGGTCCCCTTTTCAGTTTTATGATCGTCAAAGTACTTTTGGAGTTTAAAAAGTTTTATTATTTAGAAATTAAAATAGAAGAACGTAAATGTGTATTTGATAGAAGTAGCAGCAACATTTGAATGTTTAAAGTGTGATGCAGATTGCTAAGAACAAGGGAAGCTTGACAAAGATATGAATGTCTATGACCCATTTTCCAGCCTCATTTCTGTTTGTCTGATTGCTTGCGTCCAAGTAAATAATGAGAAGAATTTTTTTATCCGCTATTTTCTATCCATTTTCCTTCCCTATTTTAATTTCCACCCAAGTAAAGAACTATTAATCTCTTTTGCTTAAACATGGAACGTATTGTTACTAGGATGTATTTGGTAGGAAGGAATAGAATTGAAATAGTTATACTTTAAATTAGGTGGACAAGACACGTCAACTGATCTAGTGAACCGAAAGAATTGATCCAATTTAGCTAAGTTGGATTACTGAGAATCAGACGGACCGAGAATATCAAACAGGTCATACAGACTGAACTGGGTATAGAGAAGCAGATACATTGAACATGTTAGATAATTGACAGACCAAGCATGTCGGCAAATTAAGAATACTAAACTGATATTTTAAATTGAGGGGAAAATATAAAATGAATCATCCCACATATGACATTGCCATTTCTTTTATGCAATCAAATAAAGGAAATGAATCATTCATCTTCCATTCTATTTCCACTCCCGTACAATTCCTTTTTATTGCCATCTACCAAACTAATTATTCAACAAAAAGAGAAGAAAAAACAAGAATATGTAATAATACTTCGATAGCTCATGACCAACAATCACAAGGGTACAACACTATTGACAATCAAACGACAAATGTAAAATCTAATGAGTCGTTGATAATTTCATCCAAATAAAGCAGTCTAAAGTTTACATATAGCTTTCTAGTTTCGAACTACCAAAAGTACAACTTTATATTGGAACCTATTGGCCTACAAAAGAATGAATGGTACACTATTATATTTACAGAGGAGAAAACTGTAACTGCACAATGTTCATTAGGGTTAGTCTGCATCATGAGTGATAAATAGGGCCAGATGCAGAGACATGAAAAAGGGAGAAGAAAAAAAAACAAAAACAAAAAAACTTGTTTTCTTCTATAGCCTTCACATGACTCCAAAAAAAGGGTCAAGTTCGCTACTAGCTTGGGTAACTCCAACTCAAATATGTCATGATTGCCAGAAAATGGTTGGATCATTGCTATACAATGAACGATCTTGAATCTCTAAATTAGCAACATGCCAATCCACGAGTCTCGCTTGAACACATTTACACAGAACAAGAACAGCTGGGAACAACCACCATCCACTCTCTTCTCTGGTTGTAAACAGTAAGAAACAAGAGTTAGATTTCAATTTATCCATCTGTATGCAGCTAATCAATATGTAAGGAAGTGAAAATTAAAAAAATAAAAATAAAAATAACACTAAGTGCACACGGGTTGCCCATAACAAAACTCTCCTCTCTCTCTCTCACTCTCACGCATATATATATATATATATATATATATATATAATATTAATATCCTGCGCGGCACGTACAGTGCGTGACTGTGCGCGTCGCGCAGGATATCAGCACTTTTTTTTTCTTTTTTATTTTTATTTTAATTTTGAATTAAAAAAATAATTAAAATATTTTTTAAAATTTTATTTCTAGGATTCATGCTTTCCAATTGGGTTATAATTTGTAAGCTCTTTTTTTTAAAAAGATTTTACCTCTAGGGTTCAGATTTTCCAATTGAGTTATAGTATTTAGTAAAAAGAAAAATTAAAAATAAAATAAATTTAAGTATTTATGGAGTATTGTAATATGTTTAGGGGATATATTCATGGATTAAGGATTTATATATAAGGAAATATTGATTTTTTAAAATTCAAAATCGAAATAATAGATATCGTATGTTATTATTTGTTATTATTATTTTTTTAAAATTTTGAATTAAAAATATTAATTAAAATATTTTTTAAGATTTTATTTTAGGGTTCATGCATCCCAATTAGGTTATAATTTTCAATCTAATTTTTTTTAAGATTTTACCTCTAGGGTTTAAGCATCCCAATTGGGTTATAATGTTTAGTAAAAAGAAAAATTAAAAATGAAATAAATTTAAATATTTATGGAATATTATAATGTGTTTAGGGGATATATTAAGAATTTATATATAGAAATATGGATTTTAATTCAAATTATAAAAAAAAATAATTCTATTAGAGTGTGATATGCTGCGCGCGCACTGTGCGGCACGCAACATATCACCATATTATATATATATATATAGAAATCTTATGCTGCGGTGCCTTATGTGCGGTTTTGCTGCGGTACTTGACACGTCAGCGGCCTGGACCGATCAGGCTCCAACCTGATCGGTCTGGGAGTCTCCTGATCAGTCTGTGAACCGATCAGGAGACTCCTAGAAAACACAAAAAAAAATCAACCTATAGCCTGTCAGGAGGCAGAAAAAGGTAGGGGGATCGGTCTGTGGACCGATCCACCTATAGCCTGATCGGTCCACAGACCGATCAGGTTGGAGCCTGATCGGTCCAGGCCGCTGACATGGCAAGTACCGCAGCAAAACCGCACATAAGGCACCGCAGCATAAGATTTCTCTCTCTCTCTATATATATATATATATCACCGTTATCCACATGGGGTGTGCATCATATCATCCCCTCTATATATATATATATATATATATATATATATATATAGGAAATATTACAGCTATGGAGAAAATAATGGATAACAATTTGCTTTAGAGAGGCAAGGAAAGCTTCTTACATGCCCAGATTCCACGGCTGCAGGTTTTGATGTTTTTGACTTGATGACTTGTAATGCACAAACCCACATATGAACGCTACAATCTGCAAAGTTGGCATTCAAGGAAAAAAATGAACATTATGCTTAGGAGCATCAATGTTATATTTCTATCTTCATTGAACGATGAAAAGATGCCTACTGTAAAACAACATTATGAGCTCACTATTTAAATACGCAAGTTTGAGCTGTTAGGAAAAGAAAAAAAAAGTTATTAGTTATCAAGAAAATATGGCAATTTTCCCAGATACCTTCATATCAACATAAATGGTAATTTTTCCAGTTAATGTCTCACACCAACAGGAGTACTACGTTCTAACAGTTCTAGGCTAAAGAAACCTGAATATAATCCAATTCAATCGATTGATTCTGACCCATATAAAGTCACTCCTAAAGGGATTGTTTATTCTGACTAATTCTATCTATCCTAGCTTGAAATTGTAGCAGGGACCCTTTGTCAAGCTTAGAACTAATTAAACAAAATATTAACATTTCACAACAGACTGATGTTTATCATGGGCAGAACCCAATGTGCAATCAAAATATCATTTTCGTCACCAACATTAGAGATAAAAAAAACTTGAGGCAGAATTACTCTACAATATAAAACCAGATAATATTGATTCATTCAATTAAGTGGAATTATTAAGACCCTGTGCAAATATAATACTAACCTAACCAAGTATAGACCAAAAAAATGTTAGATTAAGATCAAACAAAACAAACCAAGTGAATAAATTTTGTATTCTTGGCAACTCTTTCTGTCACTCAAGGATGCAAGAACAAAATTCTAAAGGTCTTTGGGTGTTACTGATATAGCAATATCAGTACCTAGGTCATTGTCATCCCAGTTTAATACCATGTCTAGTATTGACACATAAATCAAAGATCCTCAACAACAGACAATTCAAGCTCAAACATGCAACACTGTCCAATGTTGCCTCAACCAAAAGACAATAGAGACAAATGAGCACAAGGATACAAGGCCATGGTCATTAGCATTCTCCTGTAAAAGTAACCTTTCATACCATACTACAATCTCATCCCATATTATTAAAGGTTTCTTTGTCGACCATATCCACTAGATTCAAAATTGGATTCATTTCCAGTATAAATGGAATTTAGAAACATTTAAATGTACCTAAACAGGGCCCTATAGATTTGCAGGAAGATGACAAAATATAGTCTAGAGTAACTAATGAAGAGAATAAACAACTTACGACATTGATCAAAGATGTAATGTTCCATAGTGCATATACACGAGCAAGTCCTGCAGATCGTCGAGGTCCATGACTAAAAAGCGCATTGATTCCAGCAGGGAAAGGTGAAAGTATACCAAGGGGAAGAACAAACAAAACAAACAAAACGTCTGCCATTGAAAATGAATATAGTTGAAGCAAAGTAAGCAAGACCAAGCTGAAATCTGCTAATAACAATATCGATATAATCAAACCAACAAGATCCTGCAACCAATAAACAAATAAAGAAAAAAATCAAGATCATTGTCAACAAGTTATTCATATATCTATAAGACTAAGATGGGAAAATTAAATAAATTCAGTTCAAGAACACACCTGATGTCCAATAGGTTTAGTATTGTGCAAAATGAGTGAGAAGGGGTAGAACAAATCCTTTTTCTCCTCAAGCAATTTAAGGTTATCACCATCTAGAAGTCCACCAATCCTTTTATGTGTAAACAACCCTTTGTTCCTCATATCATTAGATTTACTAGCCCTACTAGGCCTATGAACACTGTAGAACACATCAATAATGAATTGGAGGTTATGACATAACTTCAGCTCAACTACAAGGTCTTGGTGAATATTAAATAACAATATCAAGAGGAAAAAACTAATAGTTAGAGATAAATTCTGAAAGACTTACTGTGAAAGTTCATCCATTTTTGAAACTCTAAAGACACCATCAATTGCTGAAGTTTCCCGTTCCACAGCATAAACTACCAAACCAAGTTGGGAATAGCCTAATGTACTAGCTTGAATCTGAGTCAGATCAATGCAAACACCATGCTGTTTCAAAGGAAGACTAGCATGGGTCTCAATCCAACTGAGGACAGGCATAAGAGTTGTTTTAAGCAGACCACGACGAACTAGGCGCAACTGTGCATTCAGTCCAGCAACTAACCTGTACCATATTGTTGGTGGTACAGCCTGCAATATAAAAAGACCAAAACATTGTATCTATTTATTGGGCATCAGTATAAGACCCTTTTTTCAAACCATAAAAAAAAAGCAGGATAAGTTTAGAGATTTTTCAGAGAAGAGAAGAACCAAAACCTGACTCATGAGGCTAGTCAGAACATTATCGCTCTGAAGCGAAAAAGGAGCCATGTAACTACCATCACCTCCAAAAACAAGGCACATTGGAAATCTTTGATGGAGGCGAGGAGGAAGATCAGGTCTCTTCTCATCTCCACCAAGAAAGAAATCTACATAACCAAGCATCAGATCTGGGGTAGCAGCCACCTGTACAGACAAACATCTATATCTAAGAAACTTGTGATCTTGGTATTCTGAACTTTCGGAGAGCATAAGATTAAAACCAGCAAAGCAGAATGGAGAATGAAACCAACTGTTACTGATTTCAAAATTTGTTATGTTACTTGTTTGACTTAACAGTGGCATCCGCCAGTTTAACAGCCAGAGAACACAAGTAGAGAAATTGTTCTAAAAAAATTGGCATTACTGCACTCCTAAACCAAACTGAACAGCAAGGCTGTTCACGCCAGAGTTCAAATGTGAGCCAGATCATCAACGACTCGACACTAAACAAAGTCCTATCAAATAATTGGCATTCACATAGCTTAAAACACGGTCTAATTTTAGTTTGAACAGGTGGAACGTGAAAGAACTAAGACCATGCATGTGAACCATCATTTAAAATCTCGAGTCATGCCTGTTGAGAGAGGTGAAACTTTTCATTCTGCACACTGACTAACATGCAAGATCCTTGATATTGGTGGTGAGCGATTGTGGTTCCTTCATTGGCATTTTCCACGAAATCCAAAATACACCTTCTTGGCTTCCTTCGTGGCTCCTCATCTATGCCCAAAAATGAAAGTCTAGCTTTATTGAAATCCAGGTTCAGCGTCAGCTTCCTTGTCTCGTACTCTTCTTCCTCTTTCTCAACATTGCCATTCTTCCTCTTCTCCTTCTCTTCCTCTAGCATTATTGGTGCACCGTTCAACACACCTCCAACATAGATCCGACTCCTACTTCCCTTCTTCTCCTTCAGCATACCTTCGACACAGATCTGGTTCCTACTTCTGTTCTTCCTTCTCCTCAAACACCGGCATCCTATCTCCTCTGGGACACCTTTGACACCAATATCATCACTGGCGACATCATCTTAACTAACTGAGGGCTTGAGATTTCAATCCCCTAATATGAACTTCAATCCCCCTTCTATCCAGAACATGGACACACATTGAGTAACGTCTTTTCACAATTCCCTATTTCTACTTCTGATTTATGCAAGTGATCCATGAAGCTACCAAATGGGGGTTACCAACAAACTATAATTTCCTTCTTGAAAGGAGAAGAGACAAATTTTTAATAAAATATATGCATAACTGTGCTTTGTCCTCCAATTGAATTTGAATTAGGACAAAATCTGAAGAGAGACAAAGTATGAAAATGGTTCGAAAATTATTCTAATAACAAACCTTAAGCCCTTCATAGAGAGCGCGTGATCGGCAAGAACGCAAACAAGCATGATCGTACTCTGAGCGAACAAATTCCCGCAGTCGCTGTAACTTCTTTCTCCTCCTCCACTGCTGCCAAGACCAAGCAAGTGGATAGGCAACTATACAAAGAATGCTGTGGACAGCTCCTTCCCACCAGTGATAAGCAGCAAGTGCATTTATCTCATCAACAAATCTATTATACGCATCCTCATACCTAATAAAATATCAAAGAGAGTTAAGTTCAGAATTTATTTAGACATATAATTGTTTTTTATAAGATAAATACAACAAAAGGAAATAATATATATATCCAAACATAGACAAACCAAATTAAAGGTAAGAAACATTGTAACACATAATATCAACACCAAACATCCAACTCACACTATCTCCGTAATTTGTTCAGGTGGACAGTGCGGAAGATGCCAAGGCTCACTGAAAGTGTTTGGGCCCATGAAGAACATTCGATGCACATGACTTTGAGATTCCTCAGCCCTGTGTGTTTCCAAAACCTATCCACAGTAAAAGGAATCAAAATAATATTTGAACTTGGAAAACAGAAAGGATGAATGTGGAATTGGAGAACTGAAATGTTGAGAACCTCATTCAATGATTCAAGAAAGGGGAATGAATGATCAATATGAGACCCATGTTGAGTTGGTGCAGGACCTGGTAACTCATCCGTACCAACAAATTTCATTCGTGCAACACTTAGAACTAGAGCTAATAAGATAAGAAGACCAGAAAGGAGAAGACCAAACAGCCATGGGCCACCAAAAGTGTATATCAATTCTTCAAGAGCTGTGAAACAGTGTGGCATATGATATCTCTCGGAAACACATTTGTATGGGCAAGGAGCTTCAGCAACACCTCCTGTTAAGAATGACTCAATAAATAATTCATTGAGTGGTGAGAACATTAACTACATTGACCAATTTTTTCAAAAAAAAAAGAAGAGAAAAATAAATGAGCTAGCTAATAAATGGTAATATTTGATCAGGTAAAGTTCAAGAAAATTACGAAGATATCTACAGGGAATACCTCGAACACTCGTATATACAGCCCGATGGGGAAGTTCATTAGAAGGACATGGATAACATAGAGCTTTATCAGATCCAGTAATGTTCTTGAACGTTCCCAACGGACATTCCTAAAGCATTCAAAAAGAAACTTAAATTTCTCAAGAGTGGGTATCAAAGTTACAACCAATAAAGTATTATGGAATGATGAAGTATCAACCTAACAGTGTAATATGCGAAGAACCAAAACAAGAATGCCCAAATACAACAAGCAAAGCATATAGAAATGCATTTCTCAAAGTATGAACTCTCAAATGTCATCAAATGGAGTTTCAAGGCCATAGAAACTATGTTGGCACACATGCTACAGAACAAGGGCAAAAAGTACTAGGAGTGCATTATGATCAAGTTCAAAATGACATAGAGCAATCAAAGTCTCATGGCATGCGAGAGTTTCTGTCTCCTACCAGGGTAGTACAATTTTAGTGTTGTCTCCTATCGACACTCGACACACTAAGCATGCCAAGATGAATTTGAATAAGTTTTAATTAATGATTCTCAACTTGTTTACTTTCAAATATAAGTGCAGAGCAATTAAAGAAATGTTGAATTAAAATTTCATAGCAATAAGTTACATAATAGAATCAACTATTGATTATACTATGCTGATATCAAAACATGTTGCATAGCATAGGAGCATGGTTTAAAGTATTGCTCTGCATTGGAGATGTGATCCCCAGCTGAGCAAGTACGGCCCAATACCATATTATGTCTAACACTTGGCACATTTTGGCACACATTGAAACATGCCAAAATGAATTTAGATGAAGTTTACTCCTTTAATCCTCTTAATTTATTTATTCTAAAAATAACCTTATAGCAATTAAATAGTTATTAAATTAAAATTTTATTGCACTATACCATACCAACACACCACACTTCAAAATGTGTTGAAGCTTAACAAAATGAATCCACATATAGAGTATTCATGTAACCTTTTTTCATTTACATTTCTAAATTTTAATAAGGCTAAATAATTTTTTATATTTGAATTGAAAATGATTTTTTACTTCAATGTTTGTAGAGTTGAACTAAATTGTATTGCTGTAATCTTCTGTCACTTAATCTGTTTTAGAAATAAGGCAGACAAATAAATAGCCAATTAAATTAGAATTTTAAAGAAACAAGATATAAGAATAATAAACATTTGGAATTCATCGTCACACTTGTTGAATGATGCCAAAAAGCATGTCAAGTATTTGCATGGTACAAACGGAGGGGCAGCAAAGGAAACATAACTGATACTGATAAATATCAAATTTTGGTTAATTTAGCAGATGAGAAAGTTTCAATAGACGTCCAACACAGTATGAGGCTTCAAACCATGGCATAGAGTACTATATTAAAAGCAATAAGTTACCTTGCAAAAAATCCCATAAAGCCCTTTAGGGCAAGCTTTTCCAGTAAGTGTTCCATTCTCCCCTGCGACACCATGGCCTCTACTAATGCCTCCACTGTCAAAAGATGCTAAAATTCAGATGAAAGATAAGGAAATGTGGCATATATTGCAAGTATTGTACAATGACAATTGTATAGCAAAGTATCCTAGCAAATCAGAAATTCATGGAAATCAATTGATAGGCTAGCATTATTAGATTTACAACACTTGTTGTAGTAATGCACAGGCAACAAACATTTGAATATTAACTTTAGTTAATAGGCTAAGATAAACACCAGACAAAGCAATATTATTAAAATTTGATTACAAATATAATAAACTCAAATAATAAAATAAAATTTTAAAATCTGATAATTAAAATATTTATTTTTAAAACATTAACAAGATAAAATATCGCAATATATTGCACATTATTATAAATAAATAAAGATTGAAATGTAAATAAACAATTTAATTTAAATCTAAATCAACAATATTTATTGTTTTACTTGGATTGAAAAGTGTTATCTAAATACACAAAACATTACAGGTCACAAGCAACTTTGAGATATACATTATCATACACTAACTGTCAGTGATACAGGCCGTCAATGACTAAACTAATTTTGCATAATGCTCTTTAGCACAAAATTCATTTCCTAAATGCATTTTTAAAATGTAAGTACAATGTCAATACCAGTTTTAATTTATTGAAATTAGATTTGTTAGGTTGGCTGTAGAATTATTGTGGAATTGTAAACTTAAAAAAAAAATATATATAGTAACCTTTTTGACTTACAAAACCATAATCCAACTATATATTATCCTTCAAAACTAAAAATAATTTTAAAAAAATGTATGAAGTGCAAATAACCTATAATTAACCGCTTGAATATACCATGTAAAGATGGTTTACTTCTAATGATCCAAAGAGGCCTCAGATGATGATAAACATCGAACATAAATGGATTCCTACATCCGACCAAAAAGATGGATCTTATCAAATTGAAATCATTAGAGATCCTATATAAGTAGGGGATGTTTATCTTGTAGTTTTTAAATCTTAAAATGGCAATCAAGACAGTGGTCAAGATAAACAGGCTTTAGATTGGCAATAGTGTATACAAATAGACAGCAATTCATAAGGAAATGAAGTATAAACTTAGCCACCAAGATCACTAAACAGGTATGTAGTTCAACTGGATACTGTGTTTTTGGCATCAAGCATATATGCTAAACATATTAAGACATGTGTAACAAACTTCCTCAAAGTAGGTAAGGACCTAAACTTTTGACAATTCCAACATAATAGATAATAATGTTTTCCTTATCTACTTAGAGAAATTAACTCAGACCTTGTGTTTATGACTCCCTTTACATTTGCAACTGGAAGATATTCATCACCGGTGGGAATATCTGACCAATGGAAGTGAATCCTTCCACCACCTCCTCCACCACCACCACTACTACTGCCAAGCCCACCAACACTAGAAAGGATAGATGAATCACCCAGGGTTAAGGAGTGCAGAAATAGAAGAATAGTACCACCAGAACCACCACCAGGCCCTGCATCTAACAAGCCAGTGCTAATGGTAGCTTCTTTGAAATCTTCCCCATCTGCTTCAACTGAGCCATCGACTGAGAAGCTGACTAGGGCATGCTCCATTGAACCCATAACTGAAGTGGTTGTCATGATAAGAACAGCATTCCAGAACAAGATATCAGCAGTTTTACAAAGATAGTTTCAAAAAAATTAAAAACATGAATAAACACATACTAATGTTGTGAAATTGATTCACAGATCACAGACATAATAGAATAGACAACAACTAAGTAGATTTTTTTTTCCTATGAATCAAAATCCATTCTCCCTTTGGACCTCTTTTACCTAAATGATCTAGCAATAAACAAAGCCGAAAGTTGATCACAGGCAAGACATACCTATGATACCACCACCAGAAGTTGCATATGGTAGACTATCATTTCCACTACCACTACCAAGCTCACAAGGAAAATCAGCATTTCCATAGGCAATGCCACCCTTAACAACAAGATCTTTAAAATGACCATCTCCTCCCTTTCCACCATGCCCACCACCACCACCAACACCATTCTCTAATATATTTCCATGTCCAACACCACCTTTACAGCCTGCACATAAGCAAAAAAAAAAATGCATCTAGCTGAATTTATCATGTTGTATTCAAGTCCCACACTTTATGGAATTCCAAAAAAAGTTAAGGTAAAAAAAACTAAGCCATCAGATCCAATACAGAATATATAAATTTGTGTGAATGAATGCCCTTTTAACACTTATAGATATGATGATGCAGGAATAATCATTTTAAGACAATTTTGTAATCTATAGCCAGAAACAATAAATTATTCCAAACTGAAAAATAACCCAAGTGAGAAGCCTCACAATTTAAGCTTTCCATCAAATTATGAAAACAAAAGAATGAAGAAATAAACAAAAGATGAAAGGCTGATAGTTCTACTGGAAGTCACTTGAAGAACAGCCCTTTACAATGCTGGCGGGTGTACTTTATATAGTAATTAATTCAGCAATTATGCCACTTCCATGTAGGACTATGCAATGGTAGTGCAGGATTTAATTAGGCAGCCTACGAGTGCAGAATAAGCAAGTAATTTGACCAACTCTACAACAACAATAACAATTAAGTCTATCCCACTAGGTGAGGTCGGCTATATGGATCTTTCTGCGTCATTGGGCTCTATCTCCTATTCTATCATTATCTATATTAAAATAAATTTTATCTTATTTTATCATTGTCAACCCAGTCTTCTTTGGTCTTCCTTTCCTCGTTTAATATGCATATTTGTCATATTTTCACATCACTTAACTAGAATAATTATTGATGGTCTAAGTACATATCTGTAGCATCATCTCCCGGAGTTTTCCTTCACATCAAATATATATACATATATATGTTAAGAACTAGAAGTTTATTTTTGCCAACTAATTTAAGCATCATTTCGAACTCTCCTTTGTTTCTTAACAATCAACTAAAGTTGAGAGAAGCCATAAAGGAGAAGAAAAAGCTCAAGGCAATCTCGTTGAACTCTAGTTTTCTCATCGCTTGCTTGTACAACCCTCGGACGTTACAAAAATCAAAATATTAAAAAATGTTAGATACTAATTTAATTTTATCCTATTAATTTTTTTTACAATTACAATTATTATTTAAATGACTAATTATGTTAAATTGAACTAATATTTTAAATTTTGAGATTGGGTGGAAGTCGAGTTAGAGTCCATCCAATAGATATAGTGATTAAGATAAGAATATTCAAATCGAACTCGATTTGGATTTATTTTAACATTTAAATTTAAACCAAGTTTATCAATAAAATGGTCTGGGTTTAATCACATTTAATTAGGTTTATATTATTGTTAAAAGGTTAGGAATTGTTTAATTCTCTTCCTTCTCTCTCTCTACTTAATCTTCTCCAGATTTCCTGCACATCTACATCGCTTTCTTGCCACTGTTAGCCGACTGCCATCCACCGCTCGATACACTTTCCTCTCCTCTCTTCTCTCCCTCAATCTCTCTTCTCTCCCTCTCTATTTCCTTCATCGCCCCTCCCCTTCTTTCTCCATCAGTCTCTCTTCTCCCCCTCTCTATTGTCATTTTGTCATGCACCTCCCCCATATTAAAATTGTCCCGCATGCTAGTCAGCGGGCGAACTATAAATCTTGCCTATGCCAGCCAACATAGCTCAGCACACAAAAGTATGGTTCCTATCCTCAAAAAAGTGGGGAAAAAGTTACCAAGTAATATTCCTCTCCCATAAGTATCCAACAATATCTCTTGGAACATTAAGACACAGAGTCACCGATTAATTCAAGCAACTATCTTAAGAACTCTCTGAGCTTGAAACAAGCATTATAGAATCACAAAATCCATATGCATACCAGTTCTCACCTCAACCACAGATATTTTCAAACAAGCTCCAAATGTGACTGGCAAAACCACAGTCAATATGAAGCAGCAGTTACATCCTTTTCAACCATCAACCTAATGTAATTTAATATATATGACCCTGTAGCAAAACTATGATAAAGCACAACCTGCATATTAATTTTGGTGTTAAAATTCAATCCAATGTTCAAATTAAAGAGAGAGCAAATCCTAACATAGTGACAACACTGACAAGGGAACAAGATTGCAAGATTCTAGACTGAATTTGACCAAACTGCCCAAAGAAAATCTTAAGGAAAAAAATGCAGCAGAAACCCAGTGTAACTATGGAAGACAATAATAACTCATTACTATCATGAGAAAACAGTATGTATTATTAACCAAGGACAGTTATGCAACAACATAAGAAAAAGAATGAAACACAAGTAATTGTTGGGAAGATAAAAGGGAAAACAGCATTTCAGAAGCAGAGATTTAAAACTTCTTACCCAAACCAGTTGCACTAATTTTTCCTGTGGGGTACACAACAATGCTTCTTGCTCTATGGAAATGAACAACAGTTCCTTGTACAAGGCCAGCAACATCAATATCTTCAACACGACAAATCTGAAAGCCAAAAATATATTAGCAATTCAAGAAACTTACTACACAGGATACAGAGATGCAAAAACATTACCTGGAGGGTGAACGAGAGTGAAGTATTGACATTACAGTCTTCTGGTGGATGAACTAACTCAAAGGGACAATCTTTTTTCTCACAATTCAGACTTGGGGTCCTAAACTCACATATACAGCCAGCCAATAAAATTTAATTAGTCAGACAACACAATCCAAGTAAAGAAAGGCAGATAGATAATATCCAAGGAAAAAAGAGAGCAAAAAAATTACATTTCATCAGTAGTTGCATTTATCAATGGCCCACGCAGAATGGATCCAGGTCCAACCTATGAGGATAGAAACTATCTGAGGATTTAAGCATTGCAACTAAACATCATAGATTATAAGATTGTATCAACAACATGAAATGGCAGAAATGAGGAACTGCGTCAGATAATGCTGAAAATATAGGAAGAAGAATAGTATTGACCAAAAAATCAAGTTAATCATATCATGTAATTAAAATGATATTCCAACAACTTAAGTGTAACTAAAATATTGACAGGCTGAGGTATAAATTTTGTCCAGTAATTTGATGATCTAGAATCCAGCATAACATGTTCAATATATCCATAACATGTTCAGTAATACTGATCTTTGCACATACAGATTCAGAACTAAAGCAAACCACGTGGCAAAGGCAGAAGCAATCAGAGTATTCTCTTGACAAAGACAAGTGTTCAAAAAAAAAAAGCTAATATTCATTGAGTTAACATAATTGAATTATTTAAATTTTCCAATTTTGCTTATGAAAAATGATATGCAGAGGGAAAGAATCTCAGGAAAATGCTCGGGATAGACACATAAAATGATGGGCCCACAAAAAGTGAAAATGGTAGGACATGAATTTACGTGTCTATCTCTAAGCTTGTCTTTTTCCACTTGCATATCATTATTCTTTGGAAGGGGAGCTTTGGCGCAACGGTAAAATTGTTGCTTTGTAACCAAAAAGGTCACGGGTTCGAATCCTGGAAATAGCCTTTTGCAAAAAGCAAGGTAAGGCTGCGTACAATGGATCCTTCCCCGAGACCCCGCATAGCGGGAGCTTCGTGCACCAGGCTGCCCCTTTTTTTTATATATATATCATTACTCTTTGCTTATTTTAGTTTTCTTGTGCAATCATTCTAGTGTTATTGAGGTTCAAACGATCCTCAAATCCAATCCATACAGCTGTGCACCAAAAACTTGTGTAGATTAAACAATCATGAAAAAAAACAAATATTTTCATGTTAGTCAAGCTTTGCCAATATCCACCACACTCCAAGTAAAATGCATGTGATATGTCACAATCCATCCTTGTACAGATGAGAACACCAATAAGTTTAACTTTATTATGCTCAACGACTGGTTTGAAATGCAGCACTGAGGTTGTCAAGCACTAGGACAAATATTTTCATGTTAATCGAGCTCTGCCAATATCCACCACACTCTTGTGACATAACACAACCTACCCTTGCCTAGACGAGAGAACTAATCCAGTAAACTTTATTATGCTCAATGACTAACTCAAAATGCTTAAGTACAAGATAATCATATGCTACTCATTTTGCAGACCCTTCATTAGCCTAACACTCTGCATGTGCAACTAAATTACGGTGTTGCAATCTCCCTTGCATATGGAATTTGTTCCTGTCAATCCCCTAAATTCAACTGAAAGCTTAGAATCATCCCTAAGTGGTAGAATGTGATATCCAATGGTAGTTCCGCCATCATACATATACTACATTATGCTTAGAATTAAGTTTGCAATGATACTGATTGTCCTAGCCCGTCCAAATGAGAAAACTTATCCATTAAATGATTGGGCCCAATCACTAGCCAAAAATAGTTAAATCCAAGATAATAGTAGCACCATCATCTACCCTTATGAATCCTTAATTTTAGTTTCATGACAAATCCCCTAGTGAGATTAAAGCATGATGTCAAATTTCATGAAAGTTGCAACCACTGAATAACCTCTTATAATGGCATGTGAGTTCTTCCTAAAGTATTATAGTTTCAATAATAAAAACAAACAAGAAAACGAGAATCAATCTAACACTTGTCTGAATTCAGTGCCATATCAAAATTTGGGCAGAAATCAAAAGGGTGCCTCTAATTATCAAATTACCCTTACATAGTAAAAAGGGGGTTCCTTTTTAAAAATAAAATCAAGATACAGCCCCACAATATTTCTCATCCCGAAAATATCTTATTCCAATGTTGTTGTAGAAGCTCCAGAGTAGCTGTTACAATGTGTTAAAATAAACTTATTCGATTTGGTAAAAAAAGTATACATAGAGCACTTTTATATTAAAAAAAAATACAAACATGGTCAAAATTACTTAACTTGTTCAAAATCATTTCAACATATTCAAAATCATTTTAAAATTATCGTGGCAGCTACAATAATTTTAAAGTGATTTTGACCATGTTGAAGACCATTTTGATCAAGTTTAAGCAATTTTGACCATCTTAGTAAAGAGTTTTTTAATATAAAAGTGCTCTATGTATAATTTTTTTTAATCAAGTTGTAGATCCTATGGTGTAGCCATTGCAACATTGAAATAAAGGTATCAGGATGAGAAACATGATGAGGTGTTGTTTTGACTATTTTTTAAGAAGGAGCTCTTTTGAGGAAACTGATAATTAGGAGTGCCTTTTGATTTTTTGCCTTTGAAATTTGACTTCACACTTAGTAGTAGAATAGAAATTTACTTTTGCTATAGGTATTAGAAAAGTTAAGGTCTTAACAAGACATCAAAGCTTAACCGGAGGAGATTGTAAAACAATAGTTTAATCCCATAAAAAGTAGTTGTGGGTTAATGAAAGGTTTTATAACCTTAGACAGACAAGGTTTGAAGTCTCGAGTTGTACCAGAGTTTTGATCTTTAGCTAGGACAATATTATTTCGGTATCATGCCGAAGTTCCAATATAGGGTGCCAGTGATAAATTAGAGGTGCAAGGATGAAATAAATAAATAAAAAAAGATAAACAAAAATAATAATTGTCAAGAAATGCCATGCAATCATCTAGAATGCTATGACTTTGATATTATCTTTTATGGAGATAAAATATAAAAATATTATCTCAATTTTAGCATGTCAAGAGGTGTTGAGCATTAACATGAAATGATACTTGTCGACATGATTCACAGAAACGGCACAATAAAACATTGTCTCTGGTATTGAGTTTCGATAACAGGAACAATACTCCATACAAGATTTCAAACCATGTAGACAGGTCAAAGGCCAATAATTAATTTGGCTAAAGATACTGCATTGGTAGTTGGACCTAACAAAGTTAATCAATGAATCCTCTCATTGAGCAAAGTGTGACAACCTTAATCACCTCATAGCATTATCACTTCAAAATTGTATATTGTGCAGATTACTCCAATTAAGGGTACTCTTAGATACTCTATGGAAAGTGGAAGGTAATTGAGGTTAAGAAGGGCAAAATGTGTTTATGGACAATCTGATCATGAACATCAGGTAAAGAAATAGAGCACCTCTACAAAGTCACTACGTATCAACTTAATCAACTTCACACAGTGTGCCTCCAGTATGTTATGCATCAACAAGTAGAAGTCATCATAAAGTTCCTTATGCCCTATTAAAGGGTTATCAAATTTGTTAGAAAGATGCCATATTAAGCTCATGATGATTTCTATGCTGTAATATGTATGTATATTTTCCTTTGTTTAGTAGAGAAGCACATTCTCCTCCTTAGTTCTTAATGGAGCTTTTCAATTAAGAAAGGTTGGCTTGCTAGAGCATGAGTGGTGAAGTGCATTAGCCCAAGTCATTCTTATGACAAACGTTGACTTGTTATCACACTACTAGAGTTATTAGATTAGTTACAGTATGGAAATTTCCATTTTTAGGATACTTCCATATGCAACAAAGATGACATGCAAAAGCAAGTATATTAAGTTTAGCTTTCCCATTGTTGATTTGATCCACACTAAAAGTCTATGATCAAAGCAATGAAGACCAACCGACTTGTGAGTTGGGAACAAAAGGTAATTTCGTTCAATTGAAACAACAGAAGATTTTTTTAACATTAAATTTTTGGTCCATTCAACCCAAAAAAATTATGTACGAGAGTTGCCTCGCTTAGCCACTGCTCCAAGTTTCAAAGAACAGTTCATAACATGCAAACCTTTTTTTTCTCTTTTTTGCACAAGAGAAAATTGATAAACATAGCTTCCAAAACTTAGTTGTTGCCTTCTTCTTCTGATGCCTTCGTCATTATAATAGTCTTGTAGGCATCCATAACCATGTGGCCAACAAAGTTCTCTTTTTGTTCCTTGGAATTCTTGTATAGCAAGAAGTTGACTTGGTGAATATGATTTGAATAAATTTGACTCTTGGAAGAAAGAGTTGTCTTAAAAGTTATCCATCGCAACTGCAATTGCCAAACTAGTCACACAGGCTATTAGAAATAACAACCTATGGAAACTCAACACCACTGTTCTTGGTTTCTTTGTAATCCAAAATGATCACAACGGTGATGACAATGAGGTTATGCTGCCACATTGTGGAAGGACGTGGAGAGGTCAAGCAACATAAGATGCAGTCAATGACCAGCATGTTAGAGCAAGGTGAGCACCTCATCATCATCATGCCAATGAAGCTTTTCAAAGAAGTCATCATCACAGTTATTGTGGGAGAAAAGAGTGTCGAAATTCTTGTAGAAAAAGCAATCCGTGTCCAAGAGTGGCAGCGGGTTAATGCCTCTTCAAAGTGGTGATCATGATGAACATTTTCAAGTAATTCATACAGATAATAGTCAATCAATCAGTTTCAAAAGATGGCATAGTTAACCACCAGAAATTGTTGAATTGAGATGGGACTTCCTTGATCTAGGGAAGAGAAAGATGCAGAGAATGAAGTCCATTCTGACCCTTCTCTCCTACTACTTACATAGATAATGTAGCTACAAATTAAGAGGTTGCACATGCAAGAGGAAAAGAGATAGGGGCTCGATTCTTGGTGTAGAGTAAGCAAGGTTTAAAATTTCGACCAGTGCCGAAGTTTGGTCCTGACCGGAACAATACGATTTCGGAATTATATCGTGACGTGCCGATACGGTTTCAATATTTTTTTTATTTATCTATAGTAATTATAAGATAAATATATTTATAGTGTTTATAAAAATAAGTTGTATATTGATTTTGTATAAATTCTCAATTATTGAACAACTTAATATTGTTAGAAAAAATAATTAAATATAGTTTTCTTTAAAAAAATTGATATATCAAATTATCAATAACTAAAAATTAAAATTGATCTATCTATTCTAAAAATAATAATAAAAAAAAAAGGCAACCCGGTGCACGAAGCTCCCACTATGCGAGGTCCCGGGGAAGGATTCATTGTACGCAGTCTTACCCTGCTTTTTGCAAGAGACTGTTTCCAGGATTTGAGCCCGTGACCTTTTGGTCACAAAGCAACAACTCTACTGTTGCACCAAGGCTCCCCTTCTCTATTCTATAATAATAAGTATATAAATTAATATAAAGATATTATTTTATATATAATAATTATATAAATTAACTATTTATTCATTTAATTAATTCTTAATTAAAATAATATATATTTTAAATAGTAAAAAAAATATATCAAAATATAAATCTAATTTATTAGATTTTTTAGAATTTAAAAAAATTAGAATTTTTAAAGTATTTTTTAAAAAAATTAAATGAAATTTAAAATAATACAAAATAATAAATATATATATATATATATATATTAGAATATAAATCAGAATTATTAGATTTTTTAAAATTTTTAAATGAAATTTAAAACATCAAAAATAAATTTTAAGAATATTAATTAATAAATTTTATTTTAATTTTAAATATATTTTTTATATGTTTTATTAGGATAATTTAATTAGGGTTTATAAAAGTTTGTTCAAAATATCACACCGCCTACGACGCATCCAAAACGAGGACGCCTCCGGTGCCAGTTTCACCCGTCCGATGGAACGGTAAAAATCATCTGTGTCAAACGGCACGAAATGACATTTCATTTGCTGGTAGTAAGGGAGTGAAGAACAAGAAGAACTTCATGAAGATAATGCAGATATTTAAAGACTTACCTGATACTGATAGAAGGGGGTAAGTTGGAATAATTTGTATACTCTAGGGTTGAAATGAAAGAATTGGAGCTGATGCAAAATGAAATTTTCCAACAAGAATAAAATTTGCAACAAAGTCATTCAAAAAGTATGTTTAAGACATCCAATACATGATTGTCATGGTTACACATGGATGACCTTTTACATAACATTTATGGCCAACACTAAGTATGGCCACATTGGACAGGCAATGCAGGAGAGTTTCTGCTTGAATGGTAAAAGATGACAATGGGATAAAAATAATTGTTTGATATGAAACCAGATAAGCCAAATGAAAGACTAATAAATATGACAAATGGACACCAAGAAAGTACCAAATGACATTAGTCAATAGCAAAACAAGGTTTTGACTATCAAATTTTAACTATAAAAGATACTGACATTTAGCAGACGATAGTACTAGAATTGATATTATAAATTGAATGAATTAATTGCATCTAGCAATCATATTATATCAATAGCAAGAAAATAAACATATAACCCGCTAACATACATGGATGCTGTAGAAAAGCGACAAAATCAAACGTTGTGCCTCAATGATATCTCCTGGTCCAGATAAATTGAGCAGACCTTGACCATGAACACCTAGATTTGCATTAGAATGTATAACAGATGATTCCTGAAAAAACAAAGTTAATGAATAAAATTGGCTCATATCACTAATCCTTTGCCCACAATGAACCTTGTTTTGAAAACTGATAATGAACAAATTTAGCCCAGAATAAGAACTAGCTTACCCTCAGAACAATCAAATTACTAGCTTCAAGCAATGTCGTTGCCACTATTGTATCCTCACCACCAGCAATAATCATTTTAGAATTCCACATCAAGAGCATTTTAACAGACATACGTAGAGCACCAAACACCTAAAATTAGATATGAAGAGAAGATAAATAGCGAATGTAAGATAAATTTACGCTCTTAGATAGCAATTATAGATACAACCATTGATTAAACATTTAACGTGATGGTATTCATCAATCAAACAAAATAAAGTGATGAGAATAGCAGCACCGACATGAGAATTTGTATGAAAAAGAATGGTATCCATATCAAGAATAACAATCTTCAAGGTATCATTGCCAATCATCAAATTTATCAATCATATTCATGATTATTCTTCTTAACAGAAAATTAAGATCCAGGTTGACCATTTATAAAATTTTTAAAAAAAAATGTCACGAAGAAAGAAATCACAGGTTTCAGTCATTTTATTGCTAACGTATAGCAGCTGAATGTTACCAGCTAAAATTAGGAAATCAGAGACATAAAAAACATACGTATGGTTCCATTCATGAGGCTCCATCCATTGTAAAGCCTATCAGTGATTTGATGATCAATAGTGCAGCCTTACCCCCACAATTGCAAATGTCATTACTATTATTTTAAGAACACGTCACACAGAGTAGAAAAGGAGCAACCTTTATCATGGCTCTGAGGCTAAGCCTCAAACTAACATCAATGAGCAAACAATAGAATTGAAAAAGAGAGGCACAAAAAACATAAGTTGCTGATAATACACTTGCAAAGGAATAACAACGACAATAAGAAGTAATTGTTCCGGGAGCACCTTAATTACTGAGTCACTCATCAAAAGTTCTTCAGCCAAAAGCTCAAACTCAGAAAACGGATAATGAATCAAACCAAAGGTCAATATGCCACCACTAAGTAGACTAAGTTGCCCTTGAACCTGGTAATTACAGAGAGTAGGGTAAGCTGATCTGACGGAAGCAAATAAATTTTCAAACATGAAGTTGATATTCTAACATTTGAAAAAAAAAAATACCATAACTAGGTGATCTTACAAACAAGAACCCTACACAACCTATAAAATGAACACCTCCAAACCAACTGCACAGATATCATAAAATCAGCTATGAAGGCCCAACGTTTAAAACAAGCATATTAAGAATAAACCACTAACAAAACCATATCAAATAAATGACATAAAAGCATTTTTAAAAAGTTTGAAAAACATAGCTTCAGGGACATCAGTTTACTTCAGTTGAATTACCAGAAAATCAGAACAGTTTGGGCAGACAACACTTCTAACCTAACTTACCCGTTTTAACTATTTTAACCATATGAGTAGAAGCAAGTTTGATGTATTTCAAAAAATAAAAAAAATGAAGCAGACTCTACTCGTAAGCACTTGCAAGTTGAAACTACATAAGTCAGTGATATCACCAAAATATTGCTAAATGCAAAACATTTCATTTTTGTCAAAGCTTATGACTCTAGTAAGTTTTCAAAAGTTCCAAGAAGTCCTGCTTGTTAAAGAGAAGACAATACAACAGCAAATGCCATCTCACAAAACTACTTGGATTCGTTTGGTTATGGACATAGTTTCAAGCCATCAGGACCTAAAGCAACCTTATTCATCCAAAGGTGGACAGACACTGGATGTGTTTTGAAAAGAATCGCAGAAAGTAATTAAACAATGTCCTAAAGCAATCTTTGTACAAATTCTGAAGTATTTGTATCACTTACTAATATGATTGCCGTTAGGAAATCCTTAGCTATACATTCTATGCATAAGCATGGAAATGCTAACTTACGTTGTTAAATTCTATGCATTTATATCCTCCAGCAATTTGTGTTTCTTCAATTACTACTGCATTGATCCTATTCATGTTATCAATTTATAAATGGAATTATATTTAAGAAAATAAGTTCCCAAAGATGTATAAAAATAAAGTATAAACTGTAAACCAATAATTGTTATAGTTGCTTGATCTAATGGTAAGCAAGCTAGATCCAGAGGTGACCCAACCCAAGGTCAGGATTCAAATTCTTATAACAGTATTGTTGGAAGGGTTAACCTTTTTGTTCCCACCCTAGTCAAACACCCAATGTGGTGTAGGAACACATCGTGGTCAAAACAAAAAAAAATATATAAGCTGTAAACATTTTGTCTACCATAGCACATATTCACATGCAAAACTGATTTTCTCAAACAAGAAATGAGCAAATGAATTACATACTCAATTTGTAAAGACAAATATAGTAATTAATTTTCTAATATAGGTCTTTGCATCCTCTTAGTCAATCCCACCTAGTGGGATAAGACCTGGTTGTCGTTGTTGTATATGTATTTGCATCCTCCATTCAGATTTTGCAGTACTAAGCCTCAGTGGGTTTCCTGTAGTTCTCTAATATTTTAACTAACCATAACATTTAAGCCAATCAATCATAGACAAAACCCTGAACTGTCAAATACAAAATCCTGGGTGCCAGAATTACTGTCTCTTCATGATGTACTAAACCAACAATAGTTTCAAATGGCTTCATTTAAAAAAACACCAAAATCCTCCTTGTGCTATTTTATATTAACATTTTGGGCAACCTGGAAGCTATGGAACAATTCTGTATGTTCATAGACGTAGTTGGGTTTTGGAATATAATACTGCTCAACACAAAATGACATTCAATCAAGGAAACTAACCTGTACTCGACTCCATAGTAGAGGAACAGCAACTTTGGCACAATTCCTAATAAAAACATTTGTCCAAAGCGGCTGATAAGGAAATTCAAGTAGAAGTGTATCAGTCTGTGTTGATCGGTTATGGTTGCTAACTATAAGGCTTTTAGGAACTGAGTCATAAAGTGTTCCAGCAGCACCAGCATTATCAAGACAGCCAAAACTCTTTCCACCTGTGCAAGAAATAACAGAATAAGCCCCCAAAAAAATCATGACATGGCAAACACCAAGAAGAAGCAACCTAAAAACAGCTTATAGTCTAAATAGAATAATATAGCAAGAATGCCAAAAGGAAACACATTCCTTAGTTATGTCTCAGATTTTGATATCCCATAAAGATGGGATAGATATAACAACCAAATCCAAAGTGAAATAGTTAAGCTTATTTATAGAGATACATAACCTTGAAAGTAACCAAGTGTTTATCTAAAGATATCTAACAAAAGAACAATAACATTAAGGTCGTTCAAGGAATTTCAGTGTGCAGTGAAGTACTTTCAGAAACAGTAAACCTATTATTGCCAACTAGAAAATGTTATAAAATAGACAGCAAATCATGCATATGCAATGCCCAAGTATTTACAGAAAAGTTGACTGTCTAAGAACCACATATTAGCCCAAACAAGAATAAATGATCTGAATTTTGATAATTGATGCTCAAAGCATGACCAAGCAGGATTTAAAAAGCAGAAAATCGAGATCAGGAAAAAAAATGAAAAATTTGAATATGCAGATAACATGCAATCATGTTCATGAATCAACAATATAAATATGAGAAAGAAAAGAGAATATCAGGATAGAGAACTTATATTATTACTTGAAAAAAAGCATATCAAGGAGATGAAGACATCTTTTATAGGGTTTTATAACCCAATCTCATAAAGACTCAGTTTTGCTAAAAATAAAATAAAATAAAATTGTTCATAGCCCTTAAAAATGAAACTGCTTTTAAAAATTTTGAACCAATTTTTTTATTGGAAAAACTTATTTTAAAATACTCTCTCTAAAACCGAGAGAAATCAATAAAGCGGCAGAAGTCCCATACCAACCTTGCAAAGCCAATAAATTTTGTTAACAATATAAACATATAATTTAGTTCCTTCCTAAGAGCTTGAATTTCTGGGACAACTGGTTAGCCAATAAATTTTAAAATAGTATCAGAGCAGCAGGAGTTCCATACCAACCTTGCAAAGCGGGCTAATCAAGTTAAGCACTCCACCTAACATAAAGAGGGAGTATAACCCATACATGAGGGAGGAATATTAAAAACACAAGCATATTAATTGGTCTTCTTGCTTACAGCTCGATCTTTAGGACAAGGACAAGTAGTCAGCCAATCAATTTTAACAAATTTAATATCTGGATGAACATAGGGTTAAAAGTAGAAAATTTAAAATAAAAGTTTAATATAAATTTTTAAAAGTAATTTTAAGTAAAGTTTGTTATATTATTAGGGTAAGAATAACCTTATGAATTAGTTAAGAAAATTATACCTTTTAATTGTTCCATAAAATTGGCCCTAAACCCCATTATAAAGCAGATTTATGTTAAACAAAGTTATCTTCAATAGTTTCCTCTCATTGTGAGATTCTAATTTCTCTATATGAGATAGCTATCAATTTGTGTGAGTTTTAGTTAATTTTGGTATTGTATCAGAGCCTTCCTATTCACTGTTTGGTATTTCAACATTCCTATATTGATTCAACCTAATTCTCCTTGTGTAACCCACCACATTGACCAACTATCACCCTTTTGGCCTGGCTACTTGGTCTGAGGACCTCCACCATCCACCATTGTTGCCTGAACTAACAACTATGACAAGCAATAACAACAAGATTTTGTAGATCTGTCCAGAGCTAACCCCTACAGGAAGTGGTTCCTTCACGGACTGTTTCCCTGCAGAAGCAACCCATAACCCCATGGCTTCTTCTAGTTGCAAAAGAGCTCACACCCCGCCCAATGCTTTCTCTTCTATGATTGCAAGCCACTGCGAGTTCACAGATTTGTCAGACACCCATCTCCATGTTGAGCTTCCGGTCGCAAGCAGCGAGGGGTGGATAACAAGAAGACTTCTTCCTTGTCTGCTTCACCACCACAAGCAGATGCATCCTGTAGATTGCAACTTCCTCACCACCATGACGTAGCAGAGTCTCATCCCACATACAAACTTGTTCTCCTCTTCCTCAGCAAATCCACTTCACTGAGAAGACTTGAACAGATCCATCCCGTAGCTTGCAACTTCCTCACCACCATGACGTAGCAGAGTCTCATCCCACATCCAAACTTGTTCTCCTCTTCCTCAGCAAATCCACTTCACTGAGAAGACTTGTACCTCTCCCGTCATCCTATAGGGCCTTCGATCAATTGGCTCTTGCCAGTGATCTTGTAGCCTCCTTGTTCATCTGAAGAAGACCTGGTCTACCTCAATCTTGTCATAGACCTAGTCTATCGCACAAACACCGTGAACAAGAGGATCTCTCCTCGCTGGTAGCCAACTCTCCCACTTGTTGGTTAGATAACCTCTCCAAGGGCCACTATAGGCCTACTAACATTGGCTGCCGCACATGGCCTACTTCATACTGACAACCCCATGCCCACCTTCCACCTGTCGCAATAGGATCCGATGTCATCTGCCCTACTACAGTTGTCACATTTCCAGATCCAGCCCAACAAGGCCTCCAAACCAAGATAGTTTTTCATGACAGTTAACAAATCAGACATATTAGATCTAACAGATTGTTAAAGTTAGAGAACTCGAATTTTAACACATTTGGTGATATCCCTCAACTTATGTCCAAGTCTATTCTCATGCCTGTGATGTTGAGTTGCACTTATGTTATAGCATCTAAAACAACAACAATAACAACCAAGCCTTATCCCACTAGGTGAAGTCGGCTATATAGATTCTTTTACGTCATTGAACTCTATCTCCTACTATATCATCATCTATACTTAAATAAATTTTATCTTGTTTTATTGTTGCTAACTAAGTCTTTTTTGGTTTTCTCTTTCTCGTTTGATATGTGTGTTTGTCATAGTTTCACGTCGCCTGGAGCATTTATTTGTCGTCTAAGTGCATGCATGTACCATCTTAAACGTGTCTCTTGGAGTTTTCCCTCAATAAATGCACAACTCCGACTTTCTCTCTAATGCTCTCATTTCTTATTCTGTCCATCCTCGTATGTCCACACATTCACCTTAACATCCTCATCTCTGCATCTCTCATCTTCTGCGCTCGAGTCATAGCCCAACATTCAGCTTCATATAACATAGCAGGTCTAACTGCGATTTTGCAGAACTTTCCTTTATGTTTAGAAGCACTTTACGGTCACATAAAACACCCGATGATCTCCTCCATTTCAACCATCCTGCTTGTATTCTAGGTAACACATTTCTCTCAATCTCTCCATCATTTTGCAAAAATGATCCTAAATATTTAAAACTCTCAGTTCCGGATAACTTATCATCTCCTATCTTAACAATTGTCTCATTACGTCTAATATTGTTAAACTTAAATTTTACATATTCTGTGTTTATTCTACTAAACCTAAAATATTTCCCTTCTAGTGTTTCCCGCCAAAATTTTAGTTTAGCATTTACTCCTTCACGTGTTTCATCTACCAAAACAATATCATCTGCAAACAACAAACATCACTGTCCTGTGTCTTGAATGTGTATAATGAGTTCATCCATAATTAGAGTAAAAAGATAGGGATTTTAAGTTGATCCTTATTGAAACCCTATCTTTAGGGAAAATGCTTCAGTTATTCCGCCTGAAGTTTTTCACTCTAGTCGTTATATCCTCGTACATATCCTTAATTAGTTCAATATATGTTCCGCTAACACCACTCTTTTCTAGAATTCTCCATATAATTTCTTTTAGGATTCTATTATAAGTTTTTTCCAAGTCAATGAATACCATATGTAGATCTTATTTTTGCTCCCGATATTTTTCAACTAATTGTCTAAGTTGATGTATAGCTTCTATTGTCGACCTTCCAAGTATGAACCTAAATTGATTTTCGATCACTATGTCTCCTTCATTAGTCTTTCTTCTATTACTTTTTTCCAAAGTTTCATGGTACAATTGCACAATTTTATACGTCTCCCTTATTCTTATATAAAAGAACTAGAGTACTTACCCTCCATTGATTAGGCATTTTTTTCATTTTCAATATCATGTTAAATAATTTTGTAAATCATTCAATACCTTGTTTCCCTAGGCACTTTCATACCTCTATCGGAATATCATCTGGTCCAACAGCTTTTTCATTGTGCATCCCATGTAAAGCTTGTTTTACTGAAGTTTGAATTCTACAATAAAAATTTAAATTTCTATACTGATTTGACCTACTTAAATTACCTAAGTTAAGTTTGTCACCTAAATTTTCATTAAAAAATTGATGAAAATACCTCTTCCACCGCTCTTTTATTTCTCCATTGTTTACTAATACTCTATTACATTCATCTTTAATACATTTTATTTGGATAAGATCCCTTGTCTTCCTTTTTCTCACTTTAGCTATTCTATAAATGTCTCTTTTCCCTTCTTTTGTATCCAATTTTTAATATAATCATTCAAAAGTTTCATTTTTGCTTCATTCATTACTTTCTTAGCTTCTTTCTTGGCTATTGTATATTTTTAAAAAAAAAAATCGTTCTTATAAATATATAATTCCTTATAAGCTGTTCGTTTTTCATTCAATTTCTCTTGTACTTTCTCATTCCACCGCAAAGATTCCTTCTTTAGTGGTGCATGTCCCTTTGACTCACCGACTACCCTCTTAGCTCTTATTTTCAACTTTAATATCATCTTATCTCATGTCATATTAGAGTCACAATATATTTACCTAATCCGGGTACTCTTACCTTCTCCTTAAATATATTTTGTTTCCTATCCTTTAATTTCCGCCACTTAATTTTAGGAGTCGTATATATTTTCTTTCTATTGATATTATGCTTGAAGCGTATATCCAACACTACTAACCTATGTTGGGCAATTAAGATTTTTCCAGGAATGACCTTGCAATCATTACAAATTTTTCTATCCTTCTTACTAACCATAAGAAAGTCAATTTACGATTTATTATTCCCACTTTTGAACATGACTAAGTATTCTTCTCTTTTCTTTAAAAATATATTAGCTAATATAAGGTTATATGCTATCGCAAAATCTAATATAATTTTCTTTCTTCATTTCTCATTCCAAACTCATAACCCCCATGTACCCTCTCATATTCGTCATTTTTCAAAATCATTTCATTTAATGGAATGTTTTGTAATACTTCATCTAAGTCATCCCAAAACCTTGATTTGATAGCTTCATCTAATCTTACTTGCGGTGCATATACGCTAATTATACTCATAGTTTCTTTCGCCACTATTATCTTAACGATTATAATTCGATCTCCTTTTCTAACTACTCCTACAACTTTATCCTTTAACGTATCTACAACAATACCCACTCCATTTCTTGCTTTACTCTTTCCCGTGTACCATAACTTAAAATCTGAGTTCTCTATCATCTTTGCCTTCTCGCCTACCTATTTTGTCTGTTGTACACACAAAATACTAATTCTTCTCCTAATCATCGTATCTACTACCTCCATTGATTTACCGAGTTCCTATGTTCCATATTCCAAATCTTAGATTATTAGTTTTCCTATCACACCCAAGTTCTCACGGAGATATAGCGGTCCTTGTCGATATGTTTCAGTAGTCGAACCTGCAGCACAAACTCTTGCATATTTAGCACTACACCCAAGTTCTGGAGATATAATGGTCCTTGCCGAGACGTTACAGTCGGATCATGCAATGAGTTCCTTCCGAGGAACAACCTAGCATTAGCACAATAATTCAGTGGATCCATTCATTGAACATTTGTCATAGTTTTAACATTGCCCGGCAATCTAACGCAACCCTCCTCCTTTATCCAGGCTTGGAATCGACCATGTCTAGTTCGTCATGGGTCGAGTTTTATAGCATCTAAAACATAAGATTAAATTTTCCTAAGCGTGCAATGTGTAATGCATATTGCCATCGTTCTTGTTGGGTTTGCATCAATTGAGTGATTAGCTCGTGTAAGATTCCAGGTTTTTAATTCAACAAATAGCTTATTAACAAATTCATCTGAATTTTTTTAGGTTAGAGTATTTGATTTCAAGATTCACACACCTATGATCTGTATTAGGTTTTATATGTCACATCATTTAGATTGGCATAGTCAAGATATCTTATTCAGTCACCCAAATAAAACCAACATGAGCAGACACAATATTAGTGCTCTATGTAGCAATGACAGCAGTAACATTTTTGATATATTCTTCTTCCCTGTCTTCCCCCTCCATGATTTTCCTTCTAATTGATGTCAACGGGCTGGATGCCATGCGAACAAACAGTAATAGCTGATATTTCAATCAACTCACTCAGATCAAGCACCAAAACCTTAGTACAAAATGAGACTTCAAACCATTGTCTGCATCTCTTATGCTAATGGTGTTATCCCACTTGACACTTGTTTATATGGGATAATAACAAATAATTATGGTTATAAAGTGAAGGTGCATAATAAACTAATGCACAATAAAGGAACTTGTATATATGGATTTTTTTACAAAAGTATTATGGCATATGGAGCTAATTTACAAATGATTTCCAAAAGAGATTGTGGCTATGGAAGTGATTCAACTATTCAAGCACTGATCAAGAGGTTACTCCATATCTGAGATACACTACAAATCCCGGCACCTGCAGAACAGTCTTCCGAGCTGCTGATTAGGTGGTTTTCTGAAGCCTATGAAGCCTAGGCTCCATCAAAGTGTGGGCAAAGGTGGTGTGGAAATCCTACCTCTTGCCCAAGCACTGGTCCACTTTATGGCTGATGGCTCATGGATGGTTGGGCACCAAAGATAGGTTGGTCTATGAGATGGACAAGGTCTGTCCTCTTTGTAGGCAAGCAGATGAAACACTAGATCATCTCTATTTTGCCTACCCGTTCAGCAAGATGTTATGGGACAAGGTGAGGCATTGGCTATGTATACGGCAATTGGCGTCCACTCACAAACAACTACTAAGAGTGTTTCATACAAACATACATGGTACTGGTGACCTAACAAAAGCAAGGTTTTTGGTCATATCTTGTACGGGTTTTCTTCTTTGGCAAGCTAGGAACAAGTACCTACATGAGGGGGCTGTCCCAAATGTAAATAGCATCTAAAGATACAAACCCATGCGTTTCAGTTCTTAGACGCCCCCTAAGCGTATCCTCTGTAATAGTTTGTTTTAGTAATATATTTACCTTCTCAAAAAAAAAAAATTCAAGCAAGTTTATTGTTGAAATTTCCATGCATTTAGATCTTGATCAATTCGATGTAGATTTGCATAGGTAGGTTCCTCCCTTCAATTTGCAATAGTTGATTGAGGGACGCCTAACTTCAATTGCATTGAATCCATGTTGTCTAGCAGAGTTGGAGGTGTGCTCTAGAGATCCTGTACAAGTGGCAAAATAGGAGCAATATGGGCTTCTATCTAGCCAAGAGAATGGGATAAAGCTTTGTGTGGGTGGTTGGGGGAATGAGAAGTCCAAGAGGGGATGGAAACGGCTTCTATCAGATAGAGGTACTGGGTTGGTAGAAGAAGACAATGAGATGAGGAGAGTTGGATAAGTGGACCAAGGATTGCAAACCAAGAATGATGCAGTACATGTGTGCCTCTGTCGGTGATTTCATTATAATAGAGAAGAGAGAGAGAGGGAAAAAAAAAGGACAGCATAGTACACGAAGATGTCGCCAATGTGGGGTCCCGAAGAAGGATCTATTGCACGCAGCCTTACCCTCTTTGCAAGAGGTTGTTTCCGAGACTTAAACGTATGACCTCCAAGTCACACGGCAGCAACTTTACCGTTGTGTCAAGGCTCCCTTTCTAATAGAGAAGAGAGAATATGATAATAAATGTGCTAATGGAATAAAAGCCTCTTTTGTAGGCATTCGGAACAATGGCCTTTTTAAGACTAAAAAAAAAGACAAGTTGTACTGAAAGTAGGACAAATCATAATCATACCATGAACAAAAACATGTGGTTCGTCATGCCAACTGAAAACTGCAATAGATACACGACCTCCACCACCACCGGCCAAGCCACTACCTCCCGATGCACTTACCATGCCTGTTCCTTTCCTGCAATTAGAAAACGAACATTAGATCGATCTTCAAGACACGATAATTTTGTATATTGATCAAACATGACAAGTAGATCAGCTGTAAATAAAGGCAATAGTTTAGATACTTTTTATATATATGTATATATATATATATGAGTACTGAATGATAAGAATACATCTAGTTAAGGAACTTCTATATATATGATTAAGAATAAATGAAAGAAAACATAATTAAGAATTCTGAATTGCCTTGGTATTGAGCTCAATGATGAGATATGATATGCCCATACTATCCTAGAGTTTGGGCATACTTCTTTGCTTGATGGTATTTACAATATTAGCTAGAGTATAGCACACTATTAATCAGTAAATTATACATTTTTGTATTCTGGATTGATTTCTTTCTTTTAACAAAGATGGTTGCTTGCTTAGGGTCTTACTAGTGTTGCATTTAAGGATTGCAGCTCACCAAATAAATGCATTAGATATGCCTGATAGGACAGTGATTTCTAGTCAGTAGTTAAATTGTGAACATAAATGTAATATTCATTATAAAATTGCTGCTCATGCTTTGCCTGTTGATATCTAACTTCCCTTGTCCTTGAGCATATGTCATGATGGATTCTTCATGCTTCCACTGCTTTAGTTACATTGGATCTGCTTCTCATCTAATATTGCAAGTTACACTTCGAGGTGACTCAAATCTCAATTTACCATTCATTAAACAAGCACTCCATCTCAAGCTTCATAACAACCAACATAGTTGTAGGCTTTGATATGGCATACACGTTCAGCTTCACAAGGTAGCAAGTCAACCAAATCAATATCGTTTTTAGGAAAAAATAACACCCTCAGATATTCAAATCTGAACAAATACAAGTGCCACAAGCACACTATCTGGCATGCATACTCCATCGTGCACCTCATATCTCCCACAAGCCACACTGAAGATTGTATCTCAAAAATGATAATGGAGCAATGTTCAGGCTGCATCTTCTAAGTCACTCATGACACCTGTCAGAGGTTATTGTCCTTATTCATTGCGACTCTATGACAGCATTGGTTTTGTAAGATCATTTGCAACCATAATCGCATTTGTACGACCTTGAAGGGCTACTTAGCATTGAATTTTACTCCCTTGCCAATTGGACATAGAAATCCTCTCTAATTTGAGTAACTTTCCCAAGTTATCTGAGCACATCAAGCATAGTACAAAAATCAGATGTGGTACAGCAAATAGACAGTAGTCCTCTACAATGTCAATTCATTTTGGTTTCCCAAGTTCTCGGAATGGATCAAGCATTGTTCAAAAAATCAGATCAGTATGGAACATACAATAATTATCAGTCATACCAGCTGTTAGAATGATTAGAATCATATTCAATTAAAGAATAAAAACTAAAAATTATAAAATTAAGGATAAAAAAGAAAGAAAGAGGGAAACTATCTTAAAAAATATATTTCCTAATATTACAAATTTACAATTTTTTGATATTTATTCATTTCAATTGCATAAGAATATGGCATCATATATTGCATTTATTAGTTAACATTTCAATCCAAATTTAAATAACCTACTGATCATGCCTTTTCCATGCTTTTAACATCTTAATTACTATGTCTAAAAAATTGTGTTTGTCATAATATCATATTTGTATACTATATTTTGTACAATAGTTAATATTTAAAGGTAATCTTCCATCATGTTCAATGGAACAATAATATTAATGTAACTAGCCTCAAATAGTTGAGACAATGCTAATTGATGATAATGAAGTTTCAATTTTGTATAACAGTTTCTAGAATATTTTTTTAGATGCTCATTAATTGATATATTATATAGTCTTCATTAGTATTACTCCATTTATATGCTTTCAAATTGTTGTCTACTATTTTCCTTAATGTGGTCTTAGTCTGTAGCATATATAATTATCTTACTGGGTGAAAGTTAGTGGAAACATAAGAAAATATACAGACTACAGTTACATAAACAAAATCTTCAACTTAGAACCAAGTGCTAGTTAGAGTTATGTGATAAGGGACTTGAACATCTACTGTGTGGGTCTACATACCCTGAAAAAACTCAAACATCTTTCAACTTCCTGTGACAAATTAGAGCCTATGCCTTCCCCAATTAACCGTCTATATCTTCTGATTTCTCCACCAAAGCATTCAATACCAAAATCGATTGATTCACCAAATTTAGGATTAATCTTCTGTAGGTTTAGTTGCTTGTTGTCTGATTGATACACAATTTCTTGAGAGATATTAGTTGAGGACCTTGAGGTGAACACTAATCCTACTTGGCTGGTAGAATCTCCCAAGATGGGAATCTATGGGATCAATAGTTCCAATTATTGGGCCCCAGATCTCTCCCTTCAGTACACATGTGTGCTTGTCCCTGAGATATTGTGCGCCGAAAACTTTAAATTGTTGTAGCAATGATTTGCCCTTGATAAGCTGTGATATGATGATGATACCCATGCATTGAATCCAGGGGTAGTGTTTTTAACAGCCTTGCATCAGCTTTGTTATCGTTTCATCCACCCAATATATCATAGTGGTGTTCAAAATTGCTTAACTTAACTAAAAGGATCCTAACTGCATGACTAATTTGAAGAAGATAGTCTTACCTAATAAGATTAATGCAAAGTCAAAAAGGTTCCCCTAAGATAGTTCAAAGCATATGACTAAGTCATGACAAACATCTCCAAGCTGCAATCCATCTATCTTGTCATGTTGTGCATCAAAAACTGCTTCTCAAAGTTGTGTTACAAAATCCATAACAACCAAGCTAAAGTCAAAAGGTATGGAATTCACTATGCACACGTGTTTTTTTGTGATTTGTTATACAGATCAGTTGACTCAAGATTTTAAGAATTGAATTCAGAATTCAACACAAAAAAAATCAACATCCATGAAATCTCAAAACAAAATATAAGTATATAACCAAACAGTTTCTCCCTTTAACCATACCTATTAAACTCATATGAAATTTTCACTGAGTAGTGAAATAGTAAATCATGCCAGAAATCAATTTAGACTGATTTGATAATTGAGCAACATTTCATTAGTGCTTAGAATTTGTTGCCAAATTACATCTAGTTTGTTATAGATTCCAATGGATTGGTGTATATCTAGCATGCAGGCTATATCAATTTACAGCAAAAGCTTAAGTAGTCAACAAACAGAAAGTTAAATAATGGTGACTGTAGTATAATAACCTTACTTTGATTAAGGAAGATATCTAATGTTTACACATTTTCAGAACATTAACAACGTTACACATTTAAGTCCACAGTAAAGGCATGTTAATCGAAATTATTTTGCACTTACATTTTAGTTGCATTGATATAGATGCTCCCACCTGACCCTCCACCACCTAAAGAGCCGCCCTCACCACCATCAGCCAAAATGCTTCCATTAACCTCAAGGAAATCTTTGACTATGAAAAAGACCTGCCCGCCACCTCCTCCTCCATAATCCTTCTCCCGGCTTGTCGAACCCCCTTTGCTTCCGTAGCTTTCAGGCTTCGTCAGATATGACCAGGAGTATGCATCTCCACCCCAGGAGTCCTCCTGCGTCTGCCCCTCCTTCACCACGCAGCTCGCGCCCCTTCCCCCATGTCCACCACCATCACCATTTACCCCGGAGGGGACCCCACTGGTCTGTGGCGGCGGATCCCCCGCCAGCGCCGTAGTATCGATGGCTGCACCGTCAGCTAGACTCATGTTTCCCGCCCCTAAGCGCACCGACCCAGCCACAATCTTCGCATTGCGCCCGATCCGGATTTCACCCGTAAGATTGACGACGAGGGAGCACCCTGCCAGCGGGCAGCTGAGGACCACATCCGGGTAGACCACGAAGCTCCCATTCGCCTTCACAAAGATGTCCTCGGAGAGTTGCACGCTGGTATGGACCTCGCAGAGGCCGTCGAAGTCGCCGGTGCCGCCCAAGTCACCCTCACATGAGGCCGAGGGCGGGTCCGGCGGAGAAGGAGGCGGGGATGGCGGCGCATAGTCGTGCCACAAAGACTCCAAGTTCAAGATCGAAAAGCGATCCCCGCGATCCGCTCCGCCATCGTCCAGCCGAGGGAAGCTGGCAGCAGGGGAGGCAAACGTGAAGAGGAGGAGGAGGAGGACAACTACAAAAGACGCAGAGGCGGCGACCATGGACGGAGTTGCAACTCATCACCACGCTTTGGCCGGAGGAGAGAATTAGGGCAAGGGACGATTCCCCCAGCCCTGTGGTTAGGATTTGGATGGTTTCCGCTCCTTCTCCCCCCTGCTCTTGACAATTTGGGAAAGTGAGAGCGAGAGGATGGCGAGGAAGGCGACGGGAATTGCTGGTGGCGGTCGGGAGATACCTTTTTACCAGGGCAAGCCGTTCGCGAGAGAAACGGGGAGCCGACGAGGAAAGCAAGAGGAGACTGGACAGGAGGAGGCGAGTCGCCAGGAAATAAAACGGGGGCAGGATAACGACGGTTGCCGGCTCGAGCTCGCATCTGGCCGTAGCGGCTGCCTTAAGATTCGCAATTCGTCGACGGGGACGAAGCAGCCACGCGGCGACTCGTGGATGGATCGTTAGTTACGTTGCTGTTCTAAGAGGCACAGCGTGTACTTGGGGGGAAACAGACGGTTCGTTCGCGTCACTGAGCGAGACCGGTCGAGTTAGGACGATCGGGTGCACTTGGCTCGAACCGACTCATGTACTTGCCTTAGGGAAGAAGATGTTGTCAAGCATTCATCGGTCTTCTAGTTAACCATTGCTTTGTTTGTTTTTTGTTTTTTTGTGTGTAAATGAGTTTCCTTTCTTTTGTTTACTATGAAAATATTTAGAATAATTGACAAGTCAACCACCACTTACTATGTTGACACATCATTAATATAATGGCTCCTTTACACGTATAATTTTGTTTATGATTTCTTTTCCCTCTAAACGTAACTCTGGATCGCTCCTCATAAATATTTTTTTTATTTATCTTAATAATTAATAAATAAAAATTATAGAATAAGATGGATCGCTCCAGATTAGTATTACTTAGTTCAATATTTTACTTAACTATTTAGATGATCAAATATAAGTTAATTTTATGATTTATAGGGATAGACTATGAGAGATATTTTAAAAGCTCCTAAGATTATATATGGTATAATAAAAGAGTATTAAGTTATTATCTAGAAATATATAGTTCGATCCTCTATTATTATAATGTATTTGTAAAAAGTTTTCTATAATGAAATGTACAATTACATGATGATAAAATACTTCCCAATTTCCCTGTGTGATGGAAATTTTTTTTTAAAACCGAATCAGTAGCCTCAGTTTTGATACTACTACTTCAACATTTTTGTTTTTTAAGCTTTGATGTTATCTGATTAAATTTGTTTTTTATGATGTTAAATAAAATTGAAAAGAATATGAATGTCTCTTCTTTCATCATCATGGTATAAGGATGGATAGGGATGATAATTTTTTCCGTAGGCTCAAGATTCTGTAGGAAAAATCTGAAATGAGGACGGGGATTTCCCATTTATTCGAAGATGGGGACAGGTTCAGGAATGAGGAGGATTCGGGGCGGGTATGAGGATATTGTCCTCATCCCCGAATCTGTCCCGAAAATAATAATAATAATATTATTATTATTATTAATATAATAATATTATTTTTAAAAATATTAATAATAATATTGATAATAATATTAATATTAAAATATTAAAATATTAATAATAAAATTATTATTAATACTGATATTAATATTAATAGTAAAATAATAATATTATTAAATTAATTTAGGGATGAAAGCAGAGATGGGTCAGGATGGAGATTTGATCCCTGATGGTTCGGGTTTGGGGATTCCCTAAACCCGAAAAAATAGGGATGGGGGCGAGGATCGAGGGCAGGGATGGGGACGATGATGAAATTTGAGAGCGGGGATGGGGATGGCAAACCCGTCCCCGTCCCGCCCCATTGTCATCCTAGGGATTGAGCATCTTCATATCTCCTCTCTTTCGTCCGATTGGATTTGAGCGATGAGGATTGAAAATTTATGATTGCTTAAATCAACGGTGATTGAACTCAAATGACCAACGGTGATTGAACTGAAATGACCCTCGAGCGTAGCGCTATTATGAAATCATATTTATTATACCCCTTGGCGGTTAATCGCTCTTTGTTGGAAAATTATTAATGTAATCATTAGATCAAGATTGATCAATTTAACTAAGCTAAAGTGAGTTTGAACTTAAGTTTCAATATTTAGACAATATATGAGACGGGAATTAAGTAGGTCATAGAGTACTGGATGCTTGACTGAAAAGTTTTAACTGGAGGTTAGGCAAGATAAAGTCTTAACTGTGATTAGGCAGAGAAAAGTCCAAGTGAATCAAGGAGTACCGTGTTAGGACACTTCGGAAGTAAAGGGAGGTGAATAGCTCGCTCGTTTCGAATGATGATGATTTGCAGCGGAATACGTGAAACAAGCTCCTCCAATGTTAATAAGATGGATTTACTTGGTATCCACCTTAAACGATGTGACTAATCCAAGGATCCGACCCTCTCTTACACATCCACTATAAAAACACTCATTCTCAGAAACAATTTAGAGGTGGAGAAGCCTTGTACAAGCTCACACACAAAGAAGATACAAGAAGAGAAAGATACAAGCTAATACAAATAAAATCTTACAAGATTTATAATGATGAAACTCTAGTTTGCTCTGTTCTTGTTTGTAGACACCTCTTGATCAACTTGGAAGTACGACAACACTTTTCTCTAAGTCTTCAAGAATCTGGTGTGTGTCGGTGAGAAATGTGGACGAGAGAGAACTTGAAATAGTGTCGAGCAAAAAAACTTTTCTAAAGCTCTTCAGGTGCCTTAATCGATTAAGAATCTTCTTAATCAATTATCGTAATTACCACGTCAGCAACCTGCTCAGAATGACTATATTTTTGAATCTTAAGCGATTACCCTAATCGCTTAAACAGGGCGTAATCATACCACAATCAATTACTGTCCCTTCTATTCGATCGCTAGAGGGTTGTAAGCGATTATGCTTCCCTGCTTAATCGCTTACCGCAACTTCTATTTCAAATAGAAAGCTTATTAAACGATTGTCCTAATTACTTAAGATGTCCCTAATCGATTAGAATGATCAATTAGACAACTTTCTGTGCACTCGTAAAAACTAGCTTAATCGATTACCCTAATCAATTAAGCATGTCATAATCGATTACCCTAATCGATTACGACCCTTTCTATTTCTTCACAGAGAGATCCTTAAGTGATCACCCTGATCATTTAAGGACTATTGACTTACTTACCCTAAGTGATTCAGCAACCCTAACTATTAAACTCGAATCATAGGGTTCCTCGCCCAACATCCAGTCAACCTTGACATGTTAGGGCTTCCTTATGCCTAGTATCCGGTCAACCTTGACATGTTGGGACTTCTCCACTAAGTGTCCAGCTCATCCTTTGATCCACTTGGACTTTTCTCCCCGTGCTAAGTGGATGGTCAACCTTGACCCACTTGGACTTATCGTACACCAGATGTCCGGTCAACCTTGACCGATCTGGACTTTTGTCTCTGTGTCAAATGTCTAGTTAACCTTGACCCACTTGGACTTACCATCTTGTCCCAAGTGTTTAGTCCTCCATGACCCACTTGGGCTTCCAAACACCAGGTGTTCGGTCAACTTTAACCCACCTGGATTTCCACATGTCTAGCCTCACTCACCAAGGTTTTTCACCATCTGTCTTCACCCACCAGGATTTCTCTCTACCTAGCTTCACTCACTAGAGCTTTTCACCTGGCTTCACTCACCAGAAATTTTTTTTTGTCTAGTTTCACTTGCTAGTATTTTCTAACTGTTTGGCTTTACTCACCATAACTTTCCAATTTGCTTTGCTTCACTCACCAGGACTTTCTCACTGCCTAACTTCACTCAATATGGTTTTTCACTTGGCTGCACTCACCAGGACTTTTCATATCTACCTAGCTTCACTTACTAGGGTTTTTCATCACCTTGCTTCACTTACTAGGATTTTTCAATCTGTTTGGCTTCACTCACTAGGACTGTCCGGTCAATACTAACCCACTTAGATTTTCTTCTTCTGTCAATCTTTCCGTTGGACTTGCCCTTGCTTAAACTTCAGTTAGGACTTTATAGTCAAGTATCCGGTCAATCTTGACCTACTTAACTCTGTTACACATCAAAATAGTCAACTCTTGACCAGAAAGGAATTGTACCAACAATCTTCCCAACAGACAATTGCACCAGCAATCTCTGAAATATATATATATCGTCAAATATTTGGTTAGCCATGATCTATTTGACTCCTTCCTCTCATATTGTCAAACATCGAAATCCAAACTCAGCCAATTCGAGCTTAGTCAACTTGGTCAATATTGACCTAGGAAAATTGTACCAACATACTATACGTTGGCAAAAGAAAAGTCCTAACTATGATTAGGCAGAGGAAAGTCCAAGTGGGTCAAGTAGGACCGTATTGGCAAAAGAAAAGTCTAACTATGGTTAGGCAGAGGAAAGTTCAAGTGGGTCAAGTAGGACCGTATGTAGGCAAAGGAAAGTCCAAGTGGGTCTGGGAGGACCGCACATTGGTAAAGGAAAGTCCAAGTAGGTCTGGGAGAACCACATGTTGGCAAGAGGAATGTCCTAACTGCAGTTAAGCAAAAAGAAAATCCAAGCAGATCAAGGAGGGTCATATACTTAGCGAGGAAGTCCCAACAGGTCACGATTGACCGAATGTTAGATAAGGGAACCCTAGACTTGAATCAAGCAAGTTAGGTTAGGCAATTGATTGAGCCGATCCTAGTCGATTAGGGCTTCTCCAATCGATGAAGATGAATTGTTAATTGATTGGGGGCTCCACGAAGACAAATCGCGAAAACCATAGCTTAATCAATTCAACCACTAATAATTGATTGAGTCAATCGATTAGGCAGTGTTTTGTCGCGAGAAGGAAGAATTGATTGAGATAATTCACTAAAAAGTCTTAATCGATTAGGCTAATCGATTAAAACCTTTTCACAATCGAACGGAGAGTTGTGGAATCAATTGGGTAATCGATTAAGGCACTTTGAATCAATTGGAATGACTACTCAATCGATTAGGGTTTCGAAAAATAGTCATTCTGTAGGTTGAATGGGCAAATCCTACGTGGTAATCGATTAGGAGTGAGCCTAATCAATTGGAAGACATCAAAGAACCTTAGAAAAGAATTTTCATGGACTTTTTTGAATCTATCTCTCTCATACACTCTCCTCCAGTTCTTGAGCCCTTGGAAGACAAGTGTTACTGCACATTCCAAACGATCAAGAGGCATCTATAAGCTACAAGAGATCAAGCAAGGTATTTATTGTATTGTGTATTCATTTCCTTGTTGTATCTTCTTGTTGTGAGCGTGTACGAAGTTTCTCCACCTCCGGATTATTTCCAAAAAAGATTATTTTTTATAGTGGAGTGTGTGCACTGTGTAGATCCTTGGATTAGTCATGTCAAGGAGGTGGATACCAAGTAAATCTGAGTATTAGCGATTGCTTCGAGTTTTTCGCTACAACAAATCATCAACGAAGCAATTGGAGCTAATCCCCCCCCCCCCCCCCCTCTAGCTCCCAGAGTGTTCTAATAAGTAGTATCAGAGCAAGGCCTATTAGGATCGGTGAGGCCGACAAGAGGGGGTGAATTGCTTGCTCAATAATAAAAAAAACCTTTCTCGATCTTTGGAAATAATAAGATACTTGTATAAAAGAATTAATAAACTGAAAAGAAAGAAGCTACCAATTTTTTACTTGGTTACAACCGAGAAGGTTGTTAATTCAAGACTCTGAAGCACTACTCAAATTCTCCTTTTGTCGCAGGCGGAGAAGCTTCTTACAAGCGTTGGAAGCACACATAGTCGTAGAACACTTAAAGAAAACTGCATACAAGTTGTTCTAGACTACTGGGATTAGGGTTATATTTATAGCCCTATTTGGGACGCCTGGAAGGATTCCAGGTGCCTGGAGGGGGATAAAATTTTATCCCCATCGCAACGGCTCGTGCCACGTTGAGTTTGGATAAAAGTCTTGGTCCGAGCGTCCGGAAGAGTTCCGAGCGCCCGGAGAAAGTCAACATCTATTGACTTTCGGTCTCAGTCTTCCACTCTGGTTCCGCTCGCCTTGGTTCGGGTCTTCCACTCAAGCTCTGGCTCCACTTGGGTGATCACGACCTCTTGGAATAGGGCTCACCCGAACCCAACTTCCGACCTTCGAACAATCTTCCGCTTTGACTTCTCGTCCCTTGGAAATGTTGTGTGCCTCATTCTCGTCCGCCGACATACTCTTCCGCATCACCTCGCCCCTCGGATGCACCAAGCCCGTCGACTCTCTCCCATGTCGTCCTTCTCACTAGCTGCATCTTTCTCTAGACTTTCTGTGCTCCTAAGTTCCTACACACTTAGACACAGAGGTTAAAAACTAACAAAACCTGACTTGACTTGGTTGATCACATCAAAACTACCTTGGGGTACTAACAAGGCCGCTCTTATTGGACTAATCGCCTAAAGAGCAACGAGTTAGAGGAAAAAAAAGAAGAAGTTGAAGCTTGAAGTCCTAATTTCAACAAGTCAAGGTTTTATCATTTAAGGAGCTCAAGTTCAAAAATAGAGTGTAGAAATGGATTCAGACATGATATCCGAGCACTTCCACCATTTGAAATGGGAAGCTTTGATCTTTTTAAATCAAGGATCGAAAATTTCTTCATGATGGAGATAGAGCAATGGTTTACTCTAATGAAGGAGTTCCAAGCTCCAATGGATAGCAAAGGAAAGTTTCTCAAGATGGATCGAGGAGCAACTAAGAAAATCTTAGGTAAATGATAAAGTAACTAAAATTTTGGTTAATTTATTACCTAACAATATCTGCAAAATAAGATATTACAAGAGTGCAAACGAATTATGAAGCAAGTTGACAAAGCTCAATGAAGATTCATCCTCAACATAAAGTGATGAAAAAGGCAAACAGAGAAACTCTTTGTTTTATATACATGAGGATTCAAAGGTTGAGAGGTATTCAACATCCAAGGATGAAATTAAAGAGTCATCCACTTCAAGGATTGAGGGGGAGCGTAGTTCTTTGAGACTAGAACAAGAAGAGGTATGTACTTCAAGGTCAAATGAAAAGGACCATGTGTCACCCCTACAAGCAAAGGTATAAAAATTTTAATTTGTAAAAATAAAAATAATATCATTTGCTTTGAGTGTAGAGAAAATGGACACTACAAGAGTAAGTATCCAAAATTGACCAAGAAGAAGGCTCAAGTACATCCAAGGGCAAGGAGAAGCCAAAGGAACAGATTGTGTTCTTCATATGTAATAAAAGGAGGTATTACTAGAATCAATATCCAAAGAGAAGGCTTAACAAAGAAGGAAGCTTAAATCAAAGGGGAGCTTCCAAGGTCAAAACCAAGGTACCATTAGTAAATGGTATTTATTTAAATTATGATAAAATGAATGCTAGAAGTAAATTTTATCATCTTAATACTATTTATCATGAAAATAGAAAGTATGATAAGTCTAAGGAGAATTATAAGTCTTTTCATGCTAGGACTACCTTATCCAAAGATAGGAAGGTGGAAAATGGTTTAGGCAAGAAACCAAAATAAGTTAAATATGTACCTAAAAAGGAAAGTGTCTAAAGCAATAATAGAAATTCAAAATTTGAGGATTTAAGAATAGAAAAATCAAGTTTTGAGGTCAAAACTTGAGAAATTAGAAAATCCCTTAAAAGAATAGAAAATTGTTTAAGGAGTCAAAAGAACAAAACCTAGGTTTCAGAAAGCTAAAGTCATCCAAGGGCAAGAAGGGTTTGGGATACAAACCTAAGTCCAAGAAAAAGGTGGCCTCATATCATAGAATTCCATATAGTTATGGAGCTAATCCTAGGTCTAAGAGTCAAGCCAAGGTTATAAAGGAAGTTATCCTTGGAGTTGACCTTGAGGAGAATAGCGTGACTAAGCCTTCTAAGAAGCTTAGGAAAGTTATTAGAAAGGTTTCTAGGAAAGTTATCCCTAATGAGTAGCTAAAACACTCAAGGAGCACAAATAAATTTTGAATTTTTAAGAGTATGTTTTCTACACCCTAGATGGTTTAGAGTATGTCAACTATAATTGGAAGGATGGTTAATCCAACCGTGATGAAGTTGACACTTTTGAGATATTTTTAAGGTAGTGTGGCATCTTAAAAATGAAGAGTTATTTTTTTTCCCTTGAAAGAGTAAGAATGTGCCAATAAAAGTTGAAGAATTGAGCTTGATCAAATGGACACAAATAAAATATAATTCAAAGAAATACCAAGTTGGGATTTTAACATTTTCTAGGGAGAAAAAAGGCAAAATTATGTTTATTTTCAAATTTAGCAATTAGTTAGTGATCCTTAGATAGATAATCTAGATATTTTCTTTATGCTAAAATTGTCATGATTATATGCCCTATCAGATGTCATGATATCATACTTTACATTCATACTTATATAAAACATGCTATATGTCATCTCATACATATATCATTTAGATATAGTAATGTTTTTCTTTTGAAATATACACATTTTGATGTATGTCATAATCATTAGCATGCATTATTTTTAATTCCTTGAAATTAAGGACAATAACATCAAATTGGCATCTTAAGTTGGATGATTAAAGTTTAAATACCTAAGTAAAAAAAAAATGCATGATCTCTTAGTTTAGGGAAAATCTATTATACATTTCACAAGAACCATAGAGTTAACTTATATGTGTTTTGAGGTACATTAGATATAAGTAAAATGTTAGGAAGATGAACAAACTTCAAATGTTGGTTTACTGCATCTATTTGAGTTTGATTTTCATCAAAGCATATGAATTATGTGAAGTCTAATCATAGGGAAAGCAAGTGTACAAGTCGTGTGCATTTAGCCCAAAGATCATGGTTGAAAATTTATATTGAAAAACATTTCAAAATCATTTTGAAAAATATTGATAAAGTCTATCTTTTGAAAGGAATCATCATTGATTAAGTGGATACAAAGTAGAATGAAACATTAAAGTTTTCAAGGGTTTCTAATTTTATATTAATCTTTGAAAATTGGAGTTATTTTCTCAAAAAATTATTTTTCCTTGATAATATATTACATAAGTAATGTCGACATAAAATTTTATGATTTTTCGATAATCATAAAATTATTTATGATTTTCTTAAATTGAATCTTAAATTATTTTTAGAAATCAGAAAATTCAGAGATATGGGTGATAGATTGGCAATCGATTGAGATGAATTTCTATGAGCACAGAGGCTTAGGGAATTGATCAAATGATCGATCAGGACTTTGTAATAGATTGGATCAATCAATTAAAACATGTGTAATCTATTGAATCCCAACTTCAATCGACTTAGAGATGCTATAATCGATTGGTAGTTGACAATCGATTAAGAATGTTGATTTTGGATGTAATGGTCTTATTTCAGTTCATTAAACAATGTTTAGTCGAGTTAACAATTCCTAACCCTCTAGAATGTCTGTATTTAAAAGTAATTTTTGTGATGAAAATACAAAAGAAATGGTTAAAAGAGGACGAATTCGAAGTTTAGGTAGGGGTTTATATTCAATATTAAAATTTTCAACCTTATAACTTTAAGTTGGGTTTCCTAAATGTCTAGGAACTTTAAATCATTATTAGTGGAATGATAGAAGTTTAGACCATATTTTAAGGGGGAGTTTCTCCTTCAAAAGCATGAATTTTTCTTTAAATCATAAGGATTGAAGATAATGGAAGATTGGACATCTTCATTGTGATGAATATATGCTCAAGGTTGAACATAGGATATAATGAAAGATATGAGATTTTCATTAGATCTCTTTGAACATAATGACTCTCAAGGAGAGTTTTTTATGCATGTTAAGGGGGAGAAAATATAGAGTTTAAGTTAGAAATCCTCATTCATGCTTAAGCATTGGGGTGAAGTTGGGCTAATGGGTTAGCATATTGTCAAATATCAAAAAGTGAGATTGTTTGTGCAATCATTCTCAGGTCAAGATTGACCGGTTTGACTAAGTTCGAGTAGGTTCGAGCTTGAGTTTAGATGTTTGGACAATATGTGAGACAATATGTAAGACGAGAGTCAAGTAGGTAATGGAGGATTGAATACTTGACTGAAAAGTCCTAACTGTAGGTTAGGCAAGGTAAAATCTTAGTTGCATACGGTTAGACAGAGGAAAGTCCAAGTGAGTGAAAGAGGATCGTACGTTGGCAAAAAGAAAGTCCTAACTGCGGTTAAACAGAGGAAAGTTCAAGTGGGTCAAGTAGGACCACTTGTATTGTATTGTGTATTCATTTTCTTGTTGTATCTTCTTGTTGTGAGCTTGTACGAGATTTCTCCTCCTCCAGATTATTTTCGAGGATGAGGGATTTTCATAATAGAGTATGTGCACTGTATGGATCTTTGGATTAATCATCTCAAGGAGATGGATATTAAGTAAATCTGAGTGCTAGCGATTACTTCAAATTTTCCACTGTAACAAATCATCAATGAAATGTTTGGAGCTAATCACCCCCTCCCTCTAGCTCCCGGAGTATCCTAACACTCTTGAATACAACTAATTAACTTGATAGAAGTCGTTCTTTTTAGTTTTTCAGACATATAAGAATCGAGTTATAGCTTTGGTGAATTAACAAATAAATTTTCCTTAATAGGCGGTTGAATCGCTAGGCTGATGGATTGCCCATTGCAAGCACTTTTTAATTTATCTTAGTGACTGATGAAAAATTTCTGTGAAATTAAATCGATTATTTTCAAAATTAATTGGCATGAACTAGTTACCCAATATCAACTAGAATTAATTAATTCGATAGAAACAAATTTACCTTCTATTATAGAAAGAACTAATAGCAATTATTTACCTTTAATTATCAAAAGAGCACTAATTTATTATTTAGATATACACTAAAGTTCCACTCAATTTTATTTAATTAGATTTAATTAATCCATAGATAATTTATGAAAGAAAGTAATTAGTATCATATATTTTTAAAATCACTTTGTGCCATAATATTCTATTTTAACAATTTTAAAACTTCAAAATGTTTAGTTAATCCAACAAATAATAAAATAATTTTGCTAGCTAATTGTCGGTCGTATGTTAGCATCATAACACTTGGGAAGCTACACACATTCCAATTCTAGACAACTTTTATAATTTTTTATTTTATTTTATCATCAAACTTTTCAAGTCTTAATGCTTTTGGTTAAAAAAAAGAACAGAAGACAAAAGTTGGATCATAAGTGCCTCCCTTTATAATGTCACATTCATTTAATTAATCTAAAAGAATGATTGCACAAAGTTTCGATGAATACAAGGTCATAAAATATAGTCTATTATATGCCGTCTAATTTTGTATTACAATTTACAACTCTTAACCTTCAAATTATATGACAATAATTTTACTATTATAACAAGATTCTCTTCATTTAATTAATCCAAAATGTGAAGGAAAAATATAAAATTCTAATATACATTGAATGTTATGATAATTTCCAAGTAGAGAATGACTAAGAGTGTGGGGAAAAAATTAACAATTGTGTTTAATTGGTATGAATTGATGAATACACCACATTGGAAAGCAATTATAGATTTCGTGAGCTAGCAACAAAGAATTTTTGGACTACTACTTGGAAAAAGGGAGGTAAAAAAAAAGTTAATTAGGTATACTTTTTGACAATATTGCAATTTGAAAGGTGTTGAAAATGTAAAGTCGATGTTATAAGCATATCTTCAATGGCGTGATTGGCGAGTAAAAAACAAGATTAATTCTCTCTCTCTCTATTGAATTTGAGTGCAAGTACTCGTCTTTACGCTATGATATCCTTGGAATGAAATGTAAATTATGGGTGCTAGTGTGGATTGGCCCATTGAGTGTTTTAAAGGGGATTTCACTTTTATCTTACTTGGAAAATAAGAGATGATAGAGATCGATCAACACTTTTCTTTACAAAAAGCTTCTAATTACCATGTGCTTAGTAAAAGTTGCATCAACACGATATTGAAACATGGACCCAGATGAAAATGGGTCGCGGGCTCGTATGAATGTCGATGTTGAAGTTTTGTCAACTGACCATCATAAAGCAACTTTCGTTTGAGAATGTTTACCATGGTGGATAGAAACCACAAAAAGGGAAAAAGGAAGACTTAGTTTAGAGACTTCTTCATTGTGCATGCATCAGATTATATCATCATGAAATCATCACGGAGTATTAATTACCAAAAAAATGCTCAACATCAAGGTTCAAATACCAAAAAAAAAAAAAAAGAAAAAAAAGAAAGGTTATGGTGCCACGATCATAGTATCGTAATAGGATATTCAAGTTATCATTTAGATATCCGTAATTCGAATCCCAGCTATAATATATTTATAGAAATTTTTCTTTTAAATGGAAAATATAATCAAAGGATGTTAGACTTATAGATTAATCGTCACGTATACTTTTCGATATATTCTGATAATCGATAAAAAAATTTTATAAAAAATTAATTTATGAGATTAATCAGAATAAAAAAAAAAAAAAAAATTCATATAACACGTTAAAACTACTTGTGGCAAAGTGGGAAGGAAGAAAAGTATTGTCCCATTGGAATTCAAAGAAGCACGAGGATGACTCAAAAAGTGAGTTTGTTTTTGCATCCATATCAATAAAGAATTATAGGAAAAAGGCGGCTATCAGGACTTCTCTTGCACGTAACATTACCTGCATAGTATTCAGTTACCTTAGCCTATCAAAAATTTATTTCCTTAGTATCCGGTCATCGTTAATTTATCAAGAAATTTCCTTACATTAAGTTATATGATCTTTCTTAACCTATTTAAATTTCTATATGATCTATTACTATTTTTCATATTTTTCTAACATTCAATCTTCCCCGACCTATTAAGACTTTCATCCATATATCAAGTGCCCGATATTTAATAATCTACTTAAACATGATTCATCTCATGTTAAATATCCAATCTTTCATGACTCACTTAGATTTCATCCCTTATCAAATCTTTGTTGAACTTTCAATCATTAGGTGTTAGGTCCTTCATGAGTTAAACTTTTCACTTATTATCCGATCCTCCGTGATTTGACTTCTTCTAGCTTACATCAAGTGTTCGGTCCTCTACATTCCACTTGAATTTTACCCCTTGTAAAACTCATTGATCCTGTCTGAAATCGTGAAGTTGGGAAGCTAGGAGGTGGTGACTTCGCTGACCGGATTTGGACTTCGCTTCACTCTGTAAAACAAACGGCGTCAGTGCCGGGCCAAGGAAGGGATCCTCAGCGTTGACCCTCTGATGCTCAAGTCAGTCACCGAAAAATGTGGAGAAGCAGAGCAATAGTAGCAACAGTAAAATTCAATAGTAACGTGTACCTCTACCGGTGAAGGACCCCTTTATATAAAACCTTGGTGGGCAGTGTGCACGCTTCTCAAGGCATGGTCATGCTCTCCCAGGTGTCCCATGAAAGAGTCTTGTCAAAAAAGTACCTCTGACATCATATCTTAACAGGGCATGTATATCCCTGACGCGACAGCAGAAGCTTCAGCCGTACGGTCCGCCTGTCGACCATGCCTCGTGTTAGTGGCACTATCTCCCAAAAGGATATCGAGAGATGCTACAGTGGTCCTGTTGCTTGGCCGAGCAGGGTAGCCACTTGGCCGGGACTCCGCTCCGTCCATGGCCAGGTCCAGCGTGACGTCCTACCACTCCGCATCGCACATCGAGCGTTGGTTGTCTTGTGTATCATCCCGAGCTGAAGTGGGGTCAATTCGGCCCCATCTCCCGCCGGTCGGGACCTCACCACCCGACCGACCATTATAATTGTCCTCCGTTCCGCCCTTTGACATCAGAATGTTGACCGCCTTAAGTTTGACCTCCACCCTGGTAGTTGATCTCGTGCCAGATAGACTTCCCTCCATTGCCACATTACTCATGTTAGACTTTCGACTACTAAATATCCGATCCTCCATTACTCACTTGTACTTTTCACTTTTTATTAAGTATCCGATCAATCTTGATGTCTCACTGAACTAACATATTGATCAAATATCGAAACTTATACTTGACTTAATTCAAACTTGATCAACCTTAACAAGAGGCCGATTGTACCAACAAATATAAAAATATCTATTAATTTTTCTAAACCCTAAATTTTAAAGATAGTATATATATATATATATATATAATCATCCAATGATTATGTATTTTTTAAAAGAAAAAAATAATATATATAAAATAATAATTATATTACAATGATTTATCCTTTAGTTAGTAAAGGAATAAGATTCACTATTGACGTGTCTAGTCACTAGTTGTGGTTGTTTTTGGCGTTGGGGCATCGTTCACTTGTTTTGATTGCAACTGGTTGGCTTTTGTGTTGCTACTCAAGTCGAAGAGCATTTGTTTGCCTTTTCTGAAGTGGACGGTGCCGTGTTCCATTCATTTTAGAGATGATCGATTTGATAGGATAATTTTTCAATTTTTATTGGGATGTGATAATTCTTATTTATTTTTATAAATTTTTTATGTGATAACTAATTTGACTATCCGAGAACAATTGATTGATTGTATGCATAATTAAATTAAAAAAAAGGCTGTGGGCTGCAACTCTACAAAATTGAATTTAAAATAAAAGATACATAATCTGCACGTTATACTTGTTTTTATTTTTATTCTCTAAAATTTTATTTTTTCTTCCATAAATTTAAAATATAATATTCATCCTATTTGAAATTCGAAATTTATTTATTTTTAAATTATTACCTTGAGTATTTTATCATTGTACCATTAAAAAAAAATGAGAATGTTCTTTTCTTCAAAAACATAAAAATAAAACATATATTCAAATGAACAAATTTGATCAGACTCTGCAAAATAAGTGTGATCTAGTGGGTAAATTCGATGATTACCAACGAATCAAAAAGATTGACCGTGTTTTCCTAGCAATCTTATCGTTCTCTCCTCTTCTTTTAGACTTTTCTTATCGTCCCCACAAAGCACATTAATTCACCTTCTTAATATTTGACCGTGTTTTCCTAAACGCTTCAACCCTCAATTATTTTAATTAAGATAGAGAATAATATCATTCCTCTCAAACGATCTAATATTATCTATCCACCACGATAAAATGATATTCTTCTCTTTAGCGCTTTATTTGATGATGCAATTTAGAAGAGGATAATTGATGGCTTTTGTGACCTAGGAACCATACTTTCTTATTTACAGAGGGTCTATTATCCTCTTGGTGATTTTTTTAAAAATTTTAATTCATTATAAAAATAAAAATTATTCGTAAGATTTCTATATTAAAGGGCCATAAACTCTGTCAGATACCATCAGGGTCGGAGGCATATATTTATATATAGATATATAGATACATATAATTTCGTACGCGACAGCATGTTTTTCCTTTTTTTTTTTTTTTTTTTACTGTTTTTTGTTTATTTTATTTTATTTTTAAATTTGCAGGTATATGATTTTGCCACTAGGATCTATTTAGGTGTTGTTATAGTACTAACTGATCCCGTCCGGAAGTTAAGTCGGATGAAGGCGGTCGCGGTGTTGCCGGTGTTGACGGAAAGTTATTGGGCCTCCTAGATGACCTGGCAGCCCGCAGAAAGGCTCCCACGAGCGGCTGACGACGGAGATGACGAAGTTGCTGCTCCTGCACACACTCAGACGAGCCCTCTAGTCGTTAGAGACCAGAAACCAGGGAAAAAGTCTTCGGGTCAGGCCCTCCGACGCTCAAGTCAGGTACTTTTTCTCCAGAAGCACAGAGAAATGACGAAAAGTAAAGACGAGTAAGAAATGACGAGTGAGCGTACCTGCGTAAGAGACAAAACATCCCTTTTTATACCGCAACAGATTCTTCTGGAGTTTGACAGGTGTCAGAAAATGTCAGATGTCAGACTTTGTTTGGCGGTGGGTGACACGTGGCGTCTTCTTATGGGTCTAGGAAGGAATCAGAGTGACGTAAATACCCGACCATTAGCATATTCTCTGACAGGCAGTGATTATTCTCTGACAAGTGGTTACGATTTCTTGGACTGCTTGTCACGTAGCGCCCGGCCTCCTCCTCTCGTTATCCCTGCACTGGCTCTTGGTGTTTGCTGATTCCGACCTGTACGCTATGTCTTGTGCCGCAATGCTAGAAGCCCGACCTATATCCTTGGTTGGCCAATCCCGACCTGTACGTTATGTCCTGTGCCACAAGGCTAGAAGCCAGACCTGTATCCTTGTCTATGTATCCTATGCTGCAAGGCTAGAAGCCCCGGCCTGTATCCTTGGTTGGTCAATCCCGACCTGTACGTTATGTCCTGTGCCACAAGGCTAGAAGCCCCGACCTGTATCCTTGGTTGGCCAATCCCGACCTGTACGTTATGTCCTGTGCCACAAGGCTAGAGGCCAGACCTGTATCCTTGTCCATGTATCCTGCGCTGCAATGCTAGAAGCTCCGACCTGTATCCTTGGTTGGCCAATCCCGACCTGTACGTTATGTCTTGTGCCATAAGGCTAGAAGTTCGACCTGTATCCTTGGTTGGTCAATCCCGACCTGTACGTTATGTCCTGTGCCACAAGGCTAAAGGCCAGACCTGTATCCTTGGTTGGCCAATTCCGACCTGTACGTTATGTCCTGTACCACAAGGCTAGAAGTCTCGACCTGTATCCTTGGTTCTTAGGACGCCATTCGTACCTAACCCAGCCCATCTTGCAACTGGGCCCCTAGCACTACACGTAGACCGGATCTTTGACCTTCGCGTAGACCGGTCTTTTGACCCCCCACGTAAGTCTGACTTATAACCTCCACGTAGGCACGTGACTTCCGACCGCCACATACACTTGACTTCTGACCCCCACGTAAGCTTGACTTCTGACCAATACGTAAGCTTGATTTTTGACCATCTTGTGGTCTTGATTCGTGATCACCTCATCTCACTGACCCCTCGATCATGCACCGTATCACTAATCATAACAAAAAATGAATTTTAAATTATTTTTTTTTAGGTATACGCAGTTGTTAAATAAAATATAATAATTATTTTTTTAAAAAAATGCATGAGTTTGGTTTAATGATGCAGGAGGGAATCAGATAGGGTCATATGGTTAAAGACGTTAATAATTCTTTTGAGATGATGGTCAAAGTTAACAGAGATATACTCCTTGATTCTGCATACTCCAGTGACTCAAGCAGCCCTCAGTTCCGTAATGGTCTCGACTCCATATAGCCCCAACAAGTAACCCTAACTCCAAGCAATCCCAGCTCCATGATGACCCCGACTCTAGTCAACCCCGACTCCAGTCAACCACGACTTCATGTGGCCCCAACTCCAAACAACCCTGACCCTACGATGATCTCGATTCTGAATCACCCTAACTAACCAAAGCAACATGCCCGACTGTTAGCAATTAACATGATAAGTTGTCGTTCGCTGAAGATACGGACAACATAATCGTTACTCCCTGAAGAATATGAGAAATATCGACTGTTTAATCAAGGAAAGGTGGACAATGTGACCATTTATTTCAGAAATTATGGGTAATACCAATGTGGATTTTGGGACACCGAGAGCACAATCGTAATCCTATAAAAAGTAACCCACTCCAACGCGTACAAGTAAGTACATACACACATCCACAAACCTTAGCTTACTATTCATCTTTCCCTTCTATCTTAATTCCTCCTCCGCAGGAGACTTAAACGTTTGAGTGGTCATGCTAGGAACTTCCGGTTGTCATCTTAACCCTCTCTTTCTAGTGTTCTCTCCTAGGCTCTGACGGAGAACGCCAAGGTGAACAATGATAAAGTCAACTTCGATGATAATTCACTACTGACTCATTCGTTGATGATCTTAGATAGAATCAGTATGTATTTAAAATTATTAACTAAAATAAATTTAGTTGAATTTTATTTTAATTGAAAATTCTAATTTTTATTGATTAAATTAGATTTGCTTAACAATTTTTTATTTTTTATTAGCGAGTTAGATTTGATAGATATTTTTTAATTTTTTACTAGTCAAGATTTAATTAGGTCAATATTTTTTATTTATTTTTACTAATTTTAGTGGCTAATTTTTTATTTTTGACTACTCTTTATATTTGATGGTAAATTTTAAATTTTTAATGACCAAAATTAGGATTAAATTTGCTCCCATGTCTTGATCAAGATAATCAAATACCGCACAGAAAAATCTTAGTTACGATTAGGTAAAAAATACCTAGTAAGTTAGTTATACAAGGGACAAAAAAGTCCTAGTATGTCGATTAGACCTAGAGACAGGAAAATTCTGATGGATGCTATCAAGCGGATAAATTTGACTGGGTGATTCTTCATTTTACGGAGAATTGTTGATTTGTAATACTTGTAAATAAAGTCGCCTGTTGAAAAGTCATGTAATGGATTAAGATTATTTATATTTATATTTATATTTACGAGTCATTGATATTTTTTTATAAAAATTTTTAAAAATTTTCAAAAACATATTTAATTTTATTTCTCTAAATTGTATTTGTTTTCTTCAATATTTTATTAGTCATCGTTTTTATATAGTTATTATAACGTCCTTACTAATACACAAGTGAGGATACATACCAGAGTCTCTTCGGAATAATATGATGATTAAAATATAAGATATTATTATATAAAAAAATATTAGATTAAAATTTAACGTATCTAAGCATGTATCTTTTATATCTTAATTACCTATATTAATGATGTTTAGATACCTTAATTATCTATATGAATGATCAGTAATTATTCATGATTTAATTTCTTCATATTAACTTATTAACTTAAGAATAGGCTAGTGGAAGTGTTGGGATAGCGAATTACTACATCAGTTAAGGTAGATATTTTTTTATAATTCACCTTTAATATCCCGAAGAGACTATTAATAAAATAGTTTTGGAAAGATAAATTTAGTTGATAATTTATTAAAGTTAAAATTAATAAATAAAAAAAATTATATTTGAAGGTTTAAGTAATTTTTGTTTTTCAATTTTATAATAAAAAAAGTGAAACTTTCTGGAATGATAAAATTTTTACGATGAATGAACATAACTTTTCATTAGGAAAATAATCTTTTAGTACTGAACTGTTCTTTTAAATTTTATTAATAAAATTAAATATATGTAATAATATTTTATATAAAATTATTTTAAAATTTTAATATATAATTTTTTAAAAATTTTATTAATAAAATTAAATATATGTAATAATATTTTATATAAAATTATTTTAAAATTTTAATATATAATTTTTTTAAAAAAATTAAGGCCTATTTTTTTCCTATAGACTTGAAAAGTATTGAGACTGAGATATATTAAAACTTAAATATTTAAAATCTTACTTCATCACTTAATTTAAGTTAATCTAATATAACAATCCCTAATAAATAACTATTATGGGATATATGTGAATGGAGAAAAGGTGAAAAAGAAAAGAAGTTCTTCATTGTGAATGAGACTTTAGTCTCATATTGGGAGTTTCAAGATATATTAATTGGTTTATATTGTTTCACATGCATTGATTATTTTAACAAATGTATGGGGAGAGGTTTTCTCTCACGCATGTGTGCGCAGGGAGGGTGCAAAATCAGGGCTTGAATTGCACTGAACCATATTAACTCGTGCACTAGCACGACCTGGACGCGTTGAATGCCGAACCAGTAGGGACAAAGTTTCCCCAAGTGGAATAACTAATATTTTGTCATATAAATCTTTTTACTGTTTATGTAAGTGTATAACAGATGCATTAAATGACCGAATGAAACGTTGGTATTTCACAGCTCGACGAGTAATGATCATTGGCGTTGCTTATTGGTCTAAGCTCCTATATAAGGAGGTTGCGATCATTAGTAAAAAAAAGTTAATACACAAGCAGAAGCTCTCCACCTCTGTTCCCCTCCTCCTCTATCGTGCAACTTTTGATCACCGGAGTGCCCATGATAACAGTCGAGTACTACTCAATTCACTATGACCACCAGTGTTTGGTGGGAATCATGGTTAATCATTATATCCTAGGAAACAGATAACCCGAGTAAACCTCGAAGAACAACCAGAGGTGGGGTGCACAGTCAGAGGTGGGCGAATATGTTTCAAGAAAACTGCGACCATCACAGGCCTTGGTCCATTGGCCCTCTTGGCCTCTCTACCTGGCTGATCGCTCAGCTCGCTCACTTGGTCGGTCGTTCGACCTCTCTGTCGGCCCGACCTCTTCACTCGCTCAGCCTCTTCCTCTGCTCTGCTGCACGCCCGTCCAGTCGCACACTCTCTCGCCTCTTCGTTCGCTCGACTGCACGCCCGTCCGGCTGCACACTCGTTCGGCCTCTTCGTCCGTTCAACTGCAAGCCCGTCCGGCCATACGCTCACTCAACCATTATATTTTTGGCTGCTCTGCCCGGTTGGTCACTAGGTCTGATAGGTGAGTCGACCACTCTACCAACCCTGCTGCTTGGCTGATCTACTTAATCAATCACTCATTTCGGTCAGTCAATCTACTGCATGCCCGCCCAACCCTTTAGTCCTTTCGACCGCTTTGCTCCACTCATCCACTGAGACTCAGTGTTCAGCAATCTCCACTGCTCGACCTGTCAGTCGCTCAGGACATTAGGCCACTCGGCTTATTCGTCCACTTGGTCGTTGGACACTCGTCCGTTCGAATTCGCTCGCATGGCTTCTCGTCCGTATGGAATTGGTCGCTCGGACTTTGTTACTCGGATGCTCTGCTCACTCAGCCACTCCGCGGTCAGCACTTGGTAAAAACCAGCCCTCGTTAACAGTATGAGATTATCAATTCAGGATATTTCAATATATAAATTAAATTTAATTTTATATATTTAAATTCAACTAATTTTTCAGAATATCTAACAGATTGTTGGTCCAACAATTATTTCTAATATAAGCAAGTTAAATGAGATACTAATAAGATCATAATAAATATTTTTTAAAAAATTGATATATATATATATATATATATATAATTAATATATGATATATTTTAATATTTATCTAATCTTATATATCAAATTAATAAATATGATATATTAAAATATTATCTATATGCATCACTATGATTAGGGTAATAAATGAATCGAACGTTCTTAAATAAGTTTAGTATTCAGTTTAGTAAAAGTTTATTTATATTTTCATAATACATACAAGATAAATTAAATAAACAAGTTTTAACAACTCATTAAACTTAACAAACAAGCTTAAACATATATGTGTTGGTGCAGCGGGGCCAGCAAGAGGGGAGGGGTGAATTGGCTGCAATAAGAAAATACCCTTCTCGATCTTTCAACTCTAAAATAGAAACAATAAAATAATAACAAATAAAATAAAAGAAACAAAAAAATAAGAGACTCAGCAATTTGACTTAGTTACAACCTAGATGTTGTTAATCCAAGGCGGCTGAACAGCGTACTAAGAATCTCCTTCTCTGAAGGCGAAGAAGTCTTTTACACACTTAGAGAGCTCAAGAGTTGCTAGGAAATTGAATACTCAGTTGAATGATTAATTCCTAGCTCTAGGGGCCTTTATATAGCTCTTGAAAATTCTATATCGAGTCTTGAGGGCACCTCCAAAGGGGTTGAGGGTGCCTCCAATGGGATAAGCGGATAAAACTTTATCCGCTCACAAACGGTCTATTTGACCCAGTTGAGGGCAGAGGCACCTGCAACGACTGTTGAGGGCGCCTCCAGCTGCTTTTCCAGTATTTCTTCATCTTCTCTTTAGGTTCCGAAGTTCCAATTGCTTGGGTGATTGCGACCAACCAAAATAAGGCTCACCCGAACCCAATTTCGGACCTTCTCCTCGAGCAGACTTCTGCCCTGGCTTCTCGTCCCTCGAATGTCATGCATGCTCTTCTCGTCCATCGGTGTACTCTTCCGCAGCTCTTTCATCCTTCGGAAGCACTGAGCCCGTTGGCTCCCTTCCCGTGTCGTCCTTCTCACTAGCTGCATCTTCCGCTAGACTTCTTGCGCTCCTAAGCTCCTGTACACTTAGACATAGGGATCAAAACCAAACATGACCTAACCTAACTTGGCTGATCACATCAAAATAACCACGGGAACCAACAATATGTGTTAGGACATTGTAGGAGTTAATGAAGGGGAGTGATTAGCTTCAATCACTTCGTTGATGATGATTTGTAACAGAAAACTTAAAGAAATGCTAACACCCTTGATTTTACTTGGTATTCACTTCATTGAAGTGACTAATCCAAGGGTTCATCTCCTCACTCATAGTACACTATGAAAAACCTCCTTCTAGGAGGCGGAGAAGCCTCGTATAAGTAAATACACAAGAAATGTGAGAAATACAACAAGAAATGGGACAAGAACAAAGAAATGAATACAACCCTAAACGACCTTTACTCTTGATATCTTCTTGCTCTGGATTACCTCTTAATACTTAGAAAGTGCGGCAACACTTATCTCGAAGAAGCTTCAAGAACTGGCAGAGAGGGTGGAGAAATAGAGATGATGATTTGAATCTTTGAATGCCTTTATATCCCGTAGATTAGGGTTCCCAATCAATTGAACTTACTCCAATCGATTGTCATGTCAGATCTAAACAAATCTAGCTGTCCAAACCTCGCAACCACTCTTTGCTTCTTCTCTTAATCAATTAGTCAACCGATTATGAGACTTCTTAATTGATCACCCAAACGATTCAGAAGACCTCTATTCGCCCTCGAACTTTTCCCAATCGATCTCCTATTCGATTCATTTGGCTCAATCGATCACCAGATCGATTCAAAAGCCCACTATTTGTCGCCAACTTCTCTCAATCAATTGAGCACTTTCCCAATTGACTCAGCACAGTAAAACACTGTGCTTCGCGAAAATCCATTTCAATCGTTTACTCAATCTGTACAACAAAAATGTTAAAAGACAACATCACAAATATAACAATTTTAGAAGAAATCATTGTAAATTTAGTAAAAGACAATGATTTTTGACAAAATCGTTATCTTTGAGCTCTCATAAAATACAAAAGACTATAGTTTTGTGAAAATTGTTGTTGTTGAGTGCCTTTTTTAAAAATCAACAATGTCTTTTACAATATTTTTCTAAAATCGTTGTCTTTAAGCACTTTTTTATAAGCTATAACAATAGCTTTGTAAACTGTTGTGTTTTTGTATTATTTTATATAAAACCATTGTCTTTCTTTGACTTTATTCTTTCATTGTTTTTCGTCTTCATAGTTTTTGTTACAGTCGTGTTTTGCTTTCCCTCTCTTAGAAAAATTTTTGACATCGTGTTTTCCCCCTTAGCCTCCTGAATCGTAAGCCATATTTCTTTCCCTCTCCTCGTATGATCTCTTCAAGTTGTCGCTGCTAAAATCCTAAGCATCTTCATCCAACCCCTCTTCTTCCAATCCCTCGCCATGAACCTCTCCTCTGAACTCTTCTTAGCCTAACTCTCTCCTACTGAACATCTTAGCAGAACTACCCATCTCCGCTGAACCCCTCTCCAGATAAATCTATAGTTACACTAATATACCTCAGGTATGGTTAAAAAAGTGCTTCTAGCTAGTTTCACATGAACATTATAAAATTATAAAATCTGTTTATATTTGATATGGTTAACACTTATGAATGTAGCAATGTTTGTATGTCAAAATCTCATTTCGAATTTGTTTCAGAATAACAACATACTTTCTTTTTATTTCATCATCTTAGAAGTGTTTATAGGCTTTAGATAATGAATTGTGAAGTAGCAATTTAATTGTGACAACATAATCAACCAAAATAATTGAACAATAATATTTTGTAAGGGACCTGATAAGGCTAGGAGGTCAATAGTCAAGGGGGAGGTCAATAATCAAGGGGGCGTGACAGTTAAAAGTCAATGGGACGTGATAGTCAAAAGTTAAGGGGACGTAACAATCAAAAGTCAAGGAGACGTGACAGTCAAAAGTCAAGGGGGCATGGTAGTCAAAAGTCAAGAGAAGGAGGGAGCTAAACCACCTCACGTCATCAGCTGTATAATTCCTGGTCGGTCACAGTCAGGGCAGATTCTTAGATCTGAGACATAAGATGGAGCTTGGACTAGTTCCTGACCTACCCCCAACTGATCAAACTTCCCCAGCTCGGGCTATGTAGACAGGACTGGTACTTTTACTAAGATAACTCCCAGCCGATTCTTCAGCAATCAAGGCGTGAAAGATGAGTCCCTCGCCACAATCTCAGATAAAATCCGGTCAGCTCGCCATAGCTCATCCTCCTCATCAAAGCTCAAGCCGGGTGGTACATCTGAGCGGTCATCTCAAGTTGTCTGTAGTTGAACCAGGGTGGGACGGAAAGCGCTAAGCGACAACAATGTTTGGGAATTGTAACATCCTGACAGAGAATAACTGTCATACGCCAGGGAATATTTTAGTGGTCTGCTATCACCTACGAATGGAACCTTCCTTCCACTAATAGGAGGCTATCGTACATCCTCTTTCACTCGATAGGCCCTGACACTCAACATTCTCTGACAATGGACATGCTCTAAAGGTATGTAAAGTCATATAAAAAAGGAGGTCCTCTTCCTTAGTCAGGTACGCACACATACGCACTTGTCTTCAACATTTCTTTTTCCATTGTACACTGTTCTTCTGGGGAAAAAGGATCTGACTTGAGCGTCGAAGGGCCTGCGTTGGGGACTTTTCCCTTAGTTTCTGGTATCTAACGTTCTGGGTGCTTGTCTGATTTTATGCAGAGTTCAAGTACCAATAGTTCTCATACTACAGATTTGGGAGTTCCACGTGGGGGTTAGCCTTTCAGACATGCATACACAGGTGCGTCAAAGTCGCCTCTCTGTCAACACCAACGTCATCTTTGTCAACTTCCGTCTGACTCAGATTCTGGACAGGATCAATTTGACGCCATCTGTGGGAATCTCCTTCACCTATTATGGAACATGATGATGGACGATACTAGTAAGATCAACGTCACCATGATAACCAGAGAGTATGTACTATTCAAGGAAGCCAAGAGGCGAGCAGCTTCCAAAAAAGCACACCATTGCTTCACAACCACATAGGAGGTCTGCAGTTTAAAGGACCGGACCCACACTTCAGACAGGGGGTCTAAGAGGAAATAGCCCGAGGATTTCCCCTGAGCTTTCTATCTCGACCTCTACTTGGATTATTACAACAATAAAGAGTAGCACTAGGCCTCCACGGCTGAAAGTTCTCCACCCAGAGATTAGAAGAAGGGGAAGGTCATAGTCATCAAGGAGGAGCCGAAGGAGTTGCCCGAGGAATTGCAAGTGTCCTTCTCTTTGAGGGTGCTCAAGGAGAAACTGCCGAAGGGGTATAAGCCCCCAACCATTGGAGAGTATGATGGTAGCAAGGATCCATAAGATCACCTTCGTAAATTTCAGAACACTGCGTTGTTGCACCAGTACAACGATGGCATTAAGTGTCAGGTGTTTTTAAACAATTTATCTGACTCAGCACAAAAGTGGTTTGACGGATTGCCTGTTGGATCCATCACCTACTTTCAGGATTTCAAGAACACCTTCCTGCGCCATCTTGCCAGTAGCAGGAAATATCAGAAGACTAACCATTGCATGTTTGCTCTTAGGTAGGGGATTGCAAAGCCCTTGAGGGCCTATATAAAACGCTTCAACCAGGAAGCCCAGGACATCCCGTCCGCTACCTCAGAGATCTTGATGAGTGTCTTCTCCCATAGTCTAGTGGAAAGGGAGTTCTTCTGAGCCCTCATTCGAGAACCTGTGAAGAATTTTGATGAGATGCTTGGGAAAGCAACAAGCTACATTAATGTAGAAGAAGCTCAGACGACCTGCAAGAAAGCAGACAAAGCGCCTGCTCCTGCCAACAAGTCGGATAGAAGGTCACCCCAATCTCCCGCTCGACCCTTTCCCCGCTCCAAGGATGTTCGACTGAGATTTTTACCCGGTCAAGAATCCAGGGTGGCGTAACGAGTCGAAACTGTCCAAGCTCCTAGATCCAGTCAGTGGGGACCCCGTTATTGAACCTATCATAGGTCACACACCCATTATACAGGAGATTATGTCCAGTTCGCCCGAAATTCTCGACGAGCAGCTGAACTGGGCCTGTCTCCACCCGAGATTGCGCCCAAGATTCAAAAGTTGCTGACTAACCCGCCTACTGCAGCAGGATAATCAAGTAAATGTTTGCATGTGAGCGGAGGTCAGGGAACTCAGCAAGCAAGTCGGGGCAAGGAGCCAATAAAACCCCCTGAGGAAGAAAACAGGAGAAATATCGCCATCCAGGAGATCGACATGATCCCCGAAGGGCCCACTGATAGAGACTAAGGATATAAAGGATATAAAGGATTTGTTGGTTGAACTAGACTTGTATCCGAGTCTGAACTTGTTGTGCACAACTCTTTGTGACCCAAGTATCATGTCGAGATACTTGGATCTAGTTGTGAATTTTTGTAGTAATTCTTTTAGTTCAATTATTTTATTTTTCAGTCTGAAATTATCCTCCTCGAGTTTTGGAACTTGAGTTGGGATTTTAGCTTGAATTGGTTCAGTTGTTGAACTTGATTTTAATTGTTCATTAAGTTTGTTATTTTCTTTTGTTAGTTTATTTATGAAATTTTCAGAGTTAGTTAATTTCTTATTTAAACATGCAATAATTTTGAAAAATCTTTTGCTTAAAGTAAGGTATATCTCATCGGAACCTTCAAAAACGAGTGTGGACTCGTGGCTAAATTCGGGTTCGAACCCGTCTTCTGATTCGTTCTCCGATTCTAATTCGTAAGCCATCAGCGCCAGGTAGTTGGTGTGTTGCGGTTCTCCATCGTCTGATTCATCTCTAGATAATTCATCCCACGTCACTTTGAGGGCCTTCTTTTTCTTCAGATGTGGGCAATCTGTTTTGTAGTGCCCCTTCTTATTGTATCCAAAGCAGGTCACATTCTTACTGTTAAAATTGGAGATGGAGTTGATCTTTTGCAAGTCCTTTTTGCTGAAATTCTTCTTTCTCCTGGTGAACATATTTCTTACCAGGTTCACCAGATATTCTTCATCCTCTGAGTCTTGGTCAGACTTAATTTCAAGTTCAAGTTTGGTTATGGACTTTTCTTTTGATGCCCCTGCAATAAGAGCAGTACCTTTCTTGATTTTGGTGTTAGTCTGTTTGTGCAACTCTAATTCACAAATAACTCATCTAATTTTAATTTAGACAAGTTCCTCGAAATCTTATAGGCATCCACAATGGATGCCCACAGTGTATTTCGAGAAAACACGTTTAGAACATACCTTATTAAATCTCGGTTCTCCATTTGATGATCGATTGTATAAAGTTCGTTGAGGATATCTTTTATCTTCATGTGCAGCTGACTTGGTACTCTAGAATAATTGACCAAAATAATTTTGTGTTGTTGGTAACACTGCTAATTTAATGTGTCCTATTTTTACAATTATTTTGAAGGATTTAACTCATTGTTGGTTGCTTAGCTGTATGAGTAATAGACAAAGATTGGATGCCAAAGAATAGGTTATCACATGAATACGAGGTTAGAGTTGAGTCTTTCTTGCACTTTACAATGCGAAATGCTAAAGATCCGAATGCAATATCTTACCCATGTATAGGATGTGGTAATCTAAAGAAGAAAGATGTTGACACTAAAAGGGCACATTTGTGTTGTAATGGTATAGATTTAACATATTATACATGGATGTGACATGAGGAAAGATCTAAGATCGAGAACTCAATGAATGATAGTGATCGAGTAGGGCAAGATGAACACAAATTATTTACCGAGGAACCTATAGTTATGGTACATGTTGCATATGATAGTTAAGCTGAGAATCCAAACCAATTCCATAAGCTACTTGAAGATGCTGAGAAACCTTTGTATCTTGGATGTATTAAATTTACGAAGTTATCTTCACTTGTCAAATTATATAACTTGAAGGCAAAATATGTAAGATCAGTGAGCACGTGAGACAGGGGGAGGAGGGTGATGAATCACGTGTGTTTGAAAAAAATCTATCTTTTTCATTTTAAAATCAAAGTGCACAGCGGAATAAAATAGAAACAGAAACAAAAAGAACACAAAGAATTCAAACATGAGGAGTTACTGCATACTTGGTTCGGAACCTTCGGTGACTCCTACTCCAAAACCTACGATCGCTCGAACCGTATCCATGAAAATCCACTATAAACTGTTGGATCTAGTAATTTGCTAGTGGGGGGGGGGGGGGGGGAATAGCGATTTAGAAATTCGAGTAGAAAATCGAGTACGCAGCGGAAAGATAAAATCGAAAACAGAACAATGCTAACACAAGTAATTTTTACTTGGTTCGAAGCCTTCGTCGACTCTTACTCCAAGGCCCGCACTCGTCGAGTGCTTTCGTTGGGCAATCCACTAGCAGTTCGAAAAATGTGATTACAAGTGAAATTACAAATGCTTTTAAAGTAGAAATACCGACAACAATAAGGAATGAAGAAGAAAGGTAGCACATTGTCGGAGAAGCTTCGCAGCAGGAGGACAGCACAGCAGAGCAAGTATTGGAAGGCATTGTGGTTAATTGTCTTTTGCTCCAGGCCTCACCCTCCTTATATAGGAGGCTCCGAGCGCCTGGATCCCTTCCGGGCACCTGGACTCTAACGTAGCCCAACCAATCAGAGTACTCCACGTGGCGACGTGCAATTGGGATAAAATTTACATTTCGGGCGCCCGGACCTCTATTTTCCAGCTACCTGTAAGAAAACGTTAGTCCGAGTTAGAATGCAAATTATACAACCCTGCAAAATAAAGTGTTAGCACAATTTATATAAGAAACAAGTAGTAATTAGATTTCATCTCACCGAGACCGGAATCTAGTCAAGATCTCAACTTAGAGTTCCGAAATGGTTCTAAGTTGGATCGGTGCCTAAGTTCCCTTCCCGGGAACGCGTCCTCACAGTCACTCCCCTCCAGTGACTTACCTTAACTTACCTGCCAGACGTCTGATCAGCCCTTCGACCTGTCTGGACTACGTGGCAGACATCCAGTCAGTCCGTCGACCTGTTTGGACTTCGTGCCAACTATCCGATCGGCCCGTCGACCTAGCTGGGCTTTGTGCCAGACATTCGGTCAACCTGTCGACCTGTCCGGACTTCATGCCAACTATCTGATCGACCTGTCGACCTAGCTGAGCTTCGTGCCAGCTAACCGGTCAACCCATCAACCTAGCTGGGCTTCTCCTGCACACTTGGTCAAAGCGTTAGATCACAATGAAACTAACTTAACCTGTTTTGTCATTCATCAAAACCTGAGTTAGATCGTTAGTGCTAACCGCACCAACAATCTCCCCCTTTTTGATGCAATGACAACCTGGTCAAGTTAGTGAAAAAATATGCAGTAAACAAGCACAAGCAATGATGTTAAGTTAGTCTTGTTTTATTTTTGGTAATTTTTCATTGCTAACTAATTTAAACCATCTAACCCTCTCCCTTTGACATTCATCAAAAATAATATAGGAAAAAAATAAACGGGTAAGGAAAATAATGCAATAGAGAACTAAAATCAGATTGACTTGGGGGAGTTTTAAAATAGAAAATTTTTTAAAAAAATTCTTTAAACTTTTTCTGTTTATTTTTCAAAATAGCTAAGTTTAGAAAAATCAACTTAACTTTCAAAATAATCTTGAAAATAATTTTCAAACATCAGTTTGTATAGAGGTTAATTTTCAAAAAGAAAGATAAATCAAAACCAATTTTATAAAATTTTAAAGCTAAGTTTGTAACCTCCAAAAAGTTAATTTTTAAACTTATAGTAATTTTCAAGTATTAAGTTCAGAAAGAGTTAGGTTTACTAAAGTATGTTTATATAAATTTTCAAAAATAAATTTGTATAAAATTTATCTTTAGATTATAAAAGGTAAGTTTACAAACTTTAATTTTCAAAGTCAACAAAATCTAATTTTCAAATTTTATAAAACTTCAATTTCCAAAGACTTAGTTTTAAAATCTAATTTTCAAAAATAGATTTGTCAAATTAGATTTGCACAAATAAGTTTATAAGGTCATATTTAAAGAAAATAGAATAATAAAGTATTTTTCAAAAATATTTTCAAGGCAGAGAAAATAATTTCAGTGCTAAGTATGAAAAATAATTAATTCTCCCCCTGAACCTGACATAAAAAACTATCTAACCAATTAGTTACTTACCGTCTATCAAAGGATAACAACTTTCACTTGGTTAGTCAGGTTAACTCAACTGTAATTAGTTAGTGTTTGACTAAACTGAATAACTTAACCTGATTGATATGTGTTTTGTATTTAACGCCCAGACTTATATCGATGCACTAAAATAAGCATCTTAAGTCCAGGCAATTTGCCTATGCATCTTACCCCTTTCTAAGTTTAGAAATACACAAACAAGTTAACCCTAATGTATTAGTGAGATGCTCAAACTTTAGATCTATAAGAGCATGCTTTCTAAGGAATTGATCTAATTTAAGGCTAAAATTGATTTTTGAAATTCTAAAAATGGGAAGTTTTGAAAGTTTTATCCTAGAATTTAAAAACACTAGTTTTTAAAACAACTTTTGTAATTTAAAAATCCTAGTCTATTAATCAGAATAAGATAAGTCAATATCTGAGACGAGATATAACTAAGTCAAAATAAATCAGAACAGGATAAGTCAATATCTGAGAAAATATAACTAAGTCAAAATACAATAGTCACGATAAAGTATATATAGTAACGATCTAGTTTATCGGGATGATGAGGAGGGTGGTCTAGACCCCACAGAGCGTAACAACTCTATCAGCTCAGTATGACGGCCCCATTCATCCTCTCAGGAGCTGGATAGGTCACGTCGAAGGTCGGAGATCTCTTGTCTCACGTCCCGTCGCAAGTCGGAGACCTCCTGTCGCATCTCCCGTCGTAGGTCGGTGACCTCCTGCCGCATACCTCGATGAAAATCGAGCACCTTCTGATGGAGACTCATCATAGATAGCTCAAGTCCGGCAACTCGGTCACCTAGAGTATGAGGAGCGGGACGTGGTGCTCGGGCTGGGGGTGGTGCCGGGGCCGGAGCGGTCTCGCCGAATAGTGCGACCATAAACTCATCCTGCTCTGCCTCCTCCTCCTAGGCACCTTGGTCAGACTGGTGTTGTGCCCCCTCCGCCAAGATAGGGCACCCTCATCATCTATCTGGATACTTCCTAAAGAGAAGTTCCTAGATCCTACAATGTCAAACTCAGTCAGGACTCGGATATCACCTCTGGTGACATCAATACGTAGGGAGGCAATATATGTCGTCAAAATATGACAGTACGACATGTGAACTCATGAGCTGGTGGTGACTCCAGCTGAGTAGATAATAGTCTAAAAGATATGTAGGATAATATCTATATCTAATCTATGGCAAAGGGCATAAAGGAGAAAAGAATGAAATGGACGCATCATCGCGATGTCGCGAGTGGTCAACGACAAAGTGTAGGAGACTAAACCCTATATAGTACATAGTCGTGAACTTAAAGGGATACTGACCTAAACATAGTAACAGTGGGTACTCGCTCTCCCCAAAAAAAATATGAATAAATCGTATCAAGAGTAATGTGCAAGTAAGGATCACCAAATGGTAGATCCCTAGGAGAGTAGCACTGAAAAGTGCACGTAGATGGTCGTAGGCCTAAAAAGGTTCGGATGATGGTAGGGGATAGCGTGATATCAGTACCAACTAACCTAGTAGCATATGTAAGATCATCTACCTTGACTAAGTTGTTATACAATTCAACACACAAACCAATGTTTACTGAACTGGTACAATAAACAAGGTTCTGCAAGCTATAGTAGTCAATGACCTCTACAGCTGGAATGCAGGAGGGCAAGAAAAACTGTCTATCTAACACCTAGTACAGATAGGCATATAAATGGTAGACTCAAACCTAATCCTAAGTTCGTCAATAGGGAACCTAGGGTCGGTACTAGCAGTAGAGGGCCCAACGCCAGATCTAGAACATTTCCTAATTTATAAAAAAACTAAAATAAGCATAAAATATAAAAAGAAGCATTTTAGAAACTTGAGAAGGGGGAAAAAATTTACCGAGGCATCGTGAATAAGAATACTAGATATGATGACCTCGGTTGATGAGTAGTGGCGTAATAATTCGATTTGGTTCGATTTGGTTCGATGTCCTTAGTCATCTTGCCCGATCTATGTTTTCAATCAGGGAAACCTATAATTTTTGTCAGATGAAGTTAAGTTCAATTTTAGGGTGTGGTTTAACTTTATGTTAGATTCAGGTTTAGCTTTGGGCTCAACAAATAGGCATTCTTTGGATAAACTGCTGGGCTATGGTGAGTCACTTGGATATCATTAGAGTAACCATGCATTCGAGGTTTTCCAAATAGTTCTATTCACTGAACTTAATATAAAACCTTGGTCTAACTGGTTAGGATCCATAAAGGGTAGCTTCAGTTAGTTCCACTAAGCCAAATGCACCAGGTCGAAGTCATATATTCCTAGACATGCATAGACAAAGTTTCCCTAGCGTACTATCATCCAAAACTTCACCAGTATCGTCGGTCAAGTTAAACTGTTATCCCTTTAAACTAGTCCTAATTACCCTGCCGGGTAGGTTAGTTTTTGGTTACCTTATCGGGTAGGTTAGTTTTGGAGGTGTCAGCTATTCTGGAGCCTCCCCCTAAATTATTGGCCTGTATTTTTAAGTTTTAGTTCTAGGTTTATGTCTGTTACTTTTATAATTGTATTTAACTTGATGATAGTCTAATTTTTAATGGGTTTTAAAATATTTTGTAACGCCCGAAAATTCTCAAAACTATTTTAGGAATATTCTATGATTTTTATGAAATTATTAGATATTTTTCCGGAATTTTCCGAGTAGAGGAAGTAGCAAAAATTATTAGAAAAGTAAAATGGCTTAAGCGGGTATCGAACCCGGGACCTCTCGGGTCCGCTAAACCTTTAGTTAGCCTTAGTAACCGGTGAACCCAGCAGGGCCGTGCTGAAAGGAAAGGGAATCAACTATATTTATAATTGGTTTGGCCGAATTAATTACTTAGTATAAATAGGAAATTTAAGTTGGGGTTTGGTTTATTTTTAGAACTTGGTTCGACAACCCCTCTCCAAAACCCTCACGCCGACGCCAACCCCTCTCCCCTCTCCTTCTCTCGGCGCCACAACAAGGGAAGAACTAGGGTTCCATCCTTAGGGTCCCAAGGTCACTTTCCGGCGACGATTTCAGCACAAGGACGTTCCCCTCCGCGAGTAGAGCACGTGGACACGAGCGAATCGTCGAGAAGTCGTCTCCACCGGAATTTCTAGCGATTAGATTTGTAAGAAATCTAGCACACAAGGTAAGAAACCCCTCACCTGCAGTATAAGTAGCTCCGTTTGGTTTTATACGCACTAGTTTAGCTATATGCAGTTTTTATCGACGCATAGGGTGAATTTGACCCTCCTCGCAGATTTAGGGATTTAGTGAGTACTTCTAGATGGGCCGGACACGTATTCCCTCTTCAGTGGGGGTTCCTAGACGTTGTCGGGTGCCTAGAAGTGGTCTCCCTAATAGAGAGGAGAGTTGGGGCACATTAGGTGTTCGATAAAATAGCTAGTTAAGTTAAAATGCAAATTAGGCATTTTAATAGCTCAGTTAAATGCACTAGAAGCATTTAAATCAGTAGATCAGTTTATTTTAGCTTATATGGGACTACGATCCAATGGGCGGGCTCCCACAGTCGCCTCTAGGTTCAGACAACCTAGCTCTAGGTTCAGACAACCTAGCTCTAGGTTCAGATAACCTAGAAACAGCAAGTTAAAACAGTTAGCTATATTCAGTATTTTATTTTCAGTGGCACTGTACTGGATCAGATATCCATTGGGTTGGACTCCCACAGTCGTCCCTAGGTTTAGATAACCTAGTTAACCCTACTAAATTCGGGACTTGCAAACCCGGGTCTAGTTAGGGATGCGCGCACAGCAAGTACAGTTGCCGGGCCCAAACAGCATGATTATGTATTTTCACTTATTATGAATTAGTTTTCAAAGCTCAAAATTAGTTATGTTAGTTGAGTTCGAATTCAGTGTCAGTTTAGCTACAGTTTAGCTTATTATATGTTCAGTTCAGTTATCTTTATTGATTCATATGATTAGTTGCCATGCCATGTTCAGTATGCATGTTCAGTTATTTCAGTTTATGCTTGCAACTATAGTATGCCATGCCAGTACATGTTTTCAAATAGAATTCTTTAAAAGCATGTTTGCATCGTTGCATGTTTTAGTGAGGTAGTTGGTTTCTTACTAAGCTTTAAGCATACAGATTCTATTTTCCTTATACTGCAGATAAAGGTAAGGGAAAAATGGACTAGCGGAGGAAGCTGGAGGCCAATGCAGAGATGGTGTGTGTGGCAGGAACTGGAATAAAAGATTCTTAGAGGACTTAGCAAGTTTAAACCTTAGAACTCTTCAGTGTTTTTACTTTCATGTACGTTTAGTTGTGTAATGCTATGAATCAGTGAACTAGGTATCATGTTAAGTTTAGAGTACTAGTCTTATGTCATTAGAGTGTTTCTCATGTAGTGTATAACTCATATGTGAGATTTTGGCGCGCCCAAGTGCTGAAATCAGAGTTTCAGGCTGAAATCAGAGTTTCAGGTTGAAATCAGAACTCTGATCGGTCTACAGACCGATCAGAGAGTGGGTCGTGCCGCTGGATGGGTCAGCTGACCGATCCATGCGCGAACAGAGAGTTGGCCTCTGTTATGGATCGGTCAGCCGACTGATCCATACGAGTGCTATTCACCCCCCCCTCTAGCACGTCTCGATCCAACACAGGGTACTCCTGGATCGGTCGGTAGACCGATCCAGCCGCATACAGAGGCGAGGGAGCATATGGATCGGTCTGCCGACCGATCCAGAGAGTTTTTCCGTGCCAGTAACAAGCTGGATCGATCACGGGATCGATCCGACAGCCCAATCGATCTATGGATCGATTGAAGTGCCTGATTACAGCTAGCAGGCCATCCGAGAGGCATAGATTATCTTCCCTAGCATTTGTACAACTCCTAGGTACACCTAGAATATTAAGTTCAGTTTACAGTAATCAGTTTAGTAAAATTTTAATAAATCTAGATTTTTCGCAATAGTAATTTAGCACAGCATAACTGTAGCGATCGGCCTCACAGCCTAGTCAGTAGGAGGCGGGTCGTTACATATTTTGATTTTGATTTAGTTATTCTAGGTTTGTGTTTTGAGTTTTGATTTGGTTTATCAAATTTTATATAGTATATTTTATCTTTAGGTATGAAATATTGGTTGATTCCTACTTGCGTGGTTAAGCACGCTTTTGGAACTCAAGCTTTAGTTTATTGTTTGTGTTGGGTTATTAGTGATTTAAATATTTTATTTAAACATGACTTGTAACCAAGTCTAGTTTTATTGTAGACAGCTTTTTGACTATTTTGAAATAAGATCTAAGTTTTTAGATCCTGTTGTAAATTTTTCTAAAAGTCCTTTTAATTTATTAATTTCTGTTTTTAATGTTGAATTTTCCTCCTCAAGTGTTAGGTCTTGAGTTGGATTAGAATTTATGATTTGTTCCTTGAGGTTTTGGTTTTCCTCAAGGAGCAATTTATTTTCATTTTCAATTGCAGTTAATTTCTTATTTAAACAAGCAATAATTTTTTAAAAAAATCTTATTCAAATTAAGATATACCTCTTCGAGACCTTCGGAAATGAGTACGAGCTCGTGGCTCGATTCGAGTTCGGACCCGTCTTCTGATTCGCCCTCCGATTCTTCTTCGCGAGCCATCAACGTGAGGTGGCTTTGATGCTTCTGATCTTCGGCCTCTGATTCTTCTGAAGACGAGTCGTCCCATGTTGCTTTGAGAGCTTTCTTCTTGGTTGTCTTTATTTTGTTGCTCTTCAATCTCGGACACTCGTTCTTGTAGTGACCTTTCTTATTGCACCCGAAGCAAGTCACGTTCCTTGGTTCATATGGGGAGTTGATCTTCTGCAGGTCCTTTTTGCTGAAGCTCTTCTTCCTCCTGGTGAACATCTTCCTTACTAGGTTCACTAGGTACTCTTCATCTTCAGAATCTCGGTCGGACTCATCTTCAGGGTTAGGCTTGGTCTTTTTCCTTTCCTTGGAGGAACCTACAAACAAAGCAATATCTTTCTCGGTTTTGGCATTAGTCTGCTCGTGTAATTCAAGTTCGCAGAATAATTCGTCTAGTTTCAATTTAGATAGATTTTTTGAAATTTTGTAGGCATCCACGATAGATGCCCACAATGTATTTTGCGGGAAAGCATTTAATGTGTACCTGATTAAGTCGCAATTTTCCATTTGGTGGCCTATTGCGTAGAGTCCGTTAAGGATGTCTTTGATCCTCGCATGAAGTTGACTCGCTGTTTCTCCTTCCTACATTTTAATATTAAATAGTTTATTTAACAGAAGGTCACGCTTAGTTACCTTGGCGTCACTCGTTCCTTCGTGTAGTTCGATTAGCTTGTCCCATAATTCTTTCGCATTTTGGTACGGTCCCACTCGGTTCAGCTCTTTCTTTGTCAGCCCGCATTGTAGTGTATTGAGAGCTTTGAAGTCTGTTGAGGATTTCTTTCTCATGTCCGGAGTCCACTGTTCCGGGTCTAATGGATTTCCGGAGTTGTCGACTGGCACCTTGTAGCCTCTGGTGACGCTGAACCACTGGTCGAAGTCGATCTTCAAATAGACCTCCATTCGCTTCTTCCAATAGGGAAAGTCATCCCCGTTGAATAGTGGGGGCATACTGTGCTGAAGCCTTCGACTTGAGACATTTTACCTTACACATAAATAGATAAAGAGACAAGAAATCCCAAGACTTGGTCTTGGATTAGTAGTGCGGAATAAAATTAAAAAGAATCTAAAACTGAATTAGTGTTGCACCAATTTAGCTTAATTACTACGAAAAGATTTCCAAAAAGGTAACTATACTAGTTTGGATTTATAACGTAAAACTGAAAATTGAAAAAAAAATGAAAAAGAATTTCACCCCCTATCTGATTGGTGGTTGCACCAAATCAGAGCGGTATTTGCTCTGATACCACTTGTTGGATCGAGTAATTCGCTAGAGGGGGGTGTGAATAAGGATTTAGAAATTTGAGTAGAAAATCGAGTACGCAGTGAAAAGATAAAATCGAAAACAGAACAATGCTAACACAAATAATTTTTTTCCTTGGTTCAGAACCTTCGTCGACTCCTACTCCAAGGCCCACACTCGTCGAGTGCTTTCGTTGGGCAATCCACTAGCAGTTCAAAAAATGTGATTACAAGTGAAATTGCAAATGCTTTTAAAGTAGAAATACTGACAACAATAAGGAATGAAGAAGAAAGGCAGCACGTTGTCAGAGAAGCTTCTCAACAGGAGCACAGCACAGCAGAGCAAGCGTTGGAAGACATTGTGGTGAATTGTCTTTTGCTCCAGGACTCACCCTCCTTATATAGGAGGCTCTAGGCGCCCGGATCCCTTCCGGGCACCTAGACTCTGACGTAACCTAGCCAACCAGAGTACTCCATGCGGTGACATGCGATTGGGATAAAATTTGCATTCCGGACGCTCGGATCCCTTCCGAGCGCTCGGACCTCTATTTTCCAGCTACCTGCAAGAAAATGTTAGTCCGAGTCGGAATGCAAATTATACAACCCTGCAAAACAAAGTATTAGCACAATTTATATAAGGAACAAGTAGTAATTAGATTTCATCTCACCAAAATCGGAATCTAGTCAAGATCTCAACTTAGAGTTTCGAAATGATTCTAAATTGGATCGGCGCCTAAGTTCCCTTCCCGGGAACGCGTCCTCACAGTCACTCCCCTCCAGTGACTTACCTTAACTTACTTGCCAGACGTCCGGTCAGCCCTTCAACCCGTCTGGACTTCGTGCCAGACATCCGGTCAGCCCGTTGACATGTTTGACTTCGTGCCAGCTATCCGGTCGGCCAGTCGACCTAGCTGGGCTTCGTGCCAGACATCCGGTCAGCCCGTTGACCTGTTTGGACTTCGTGCAAGCTATCCGATCGGCCCGTCGACCTAGCTGAGATTCGTGTCAGCTATCCGGTCGGTCCATCGACCTAGCTGAGCTTCTCCTGCACACTTAGTCAAAGCGTTAGATCACAATGAAACTAACTTAACCTATTTTGTCATTCATCAAAACCTGAGTTAGATGGTTAGTGCTAACCACACCAATATAAACCTCTTCTGGAATCGACGGAAGTGGAAATCAAATATAAGCTATAAAAGAAAGGAAAGTGTGATAGCCTACACTCCCTTTTGCAAATAATAAAGAGATGTAGTAATTAACTTCATTACCAACTCATAGAAAGAGGATCCGGAAGCGCTCAGGAGTTGGTGTCAATCTACCGGCAGTAGTAGTATAGTAGCAATCAGACGTGTTCACAGCAGTAGAAATGTCTTTACAGTTCATAGAGAAGATGTGTCTTGAAGGCTGCTCGAAGGGCTTATATGGACTGATAGGACTGTTGGGGCCACCTTCAGCTTCGTCCGAGTTGACTCTAACGTCAACTTTTATCCCCTTATCTTTGAAATCAATAAACCTGTAACTTGCATATTTTATCCTCTAGAAGGCACCTTCAAAGCTCTCCGAAGCACCTCCAGCACTAAGCTTCAAGGTGCCTCCATCCGCATGGGAGGCTCCTCCGCGCCCTTCCGTGCAGGGACTTCGACCGAAGCATCTGAGGCTCCTCCACTCAAACAGGAGGCGCCTCGGATCACTGTTCGCCCGAGGCTTGGGTCATTTTTACTCCTACAAAATGTGTTAGTCCAAATGACAAACTATATGCAACAAAATAAAGTTAGCACAATAATAAAATAATATTATTAATTAGATCATATCTTCTCGAGACCAAGATCTAGTCATGGTTTTAATCTAGCTTTCTAAAATGACCCTAAACTGGACCTACGCCTAATGTCCTTAATTGGGACTCATCCTCACTGGAACACTCTCCTCCAGTGACTTACCTTAGTTACCATACAGAATCTCTTGACTCACCTTTGACCCACTAGGTCTTACTGCTAGTTGTCAGGTCGGCAAATCCAACTAGACTTCAGCCAATTGTCAGATCCCATGGACCCAGTCGGACCTCCCACTAAATATCGGATCACTCATTAACCTATCTAGACTTCTACACCAGCTATCAAGTCCAACAGGGCTAGTTGAATTTTAGCCTAGAGTCAGATCCTCCAGACCTGTCAAATCCTGCACTCGTGGTAACAAGATTAGATAATACAACACCTAACTTTAATCTATTTGTCATTCATCAAAACTTAGGTTTGATCATTGGTATTAACTGTACCAACAAAATATAGTTTATGTGATAAAAGTTTTACTGACTTAGTTTGTTCAGGGCAATGCTTCCAGATGACAATGAATTATCTTTATCATTGTATGATACAAAGAAAAGCTTATGTGTATTAGGGATGGATTATGTGAAAATTCATGCTTGCCCTAATGATTGAATCTTATACCAGAAGTGTTGGGATATGTCCGATGATGTGTGTACTAAAACACGTTTCGTAAACATGTACAGTGGAAGACTAAAATGCAAATAAATCTAATTTATTACAACACACACACCACATACATACATGATACAATTGCACTGGACAAGATCATAAAATAAAAATAAAAATGAATAACAATTATTCTAGGTATACCTTACAAATGACCTGTAATGAGAAGGACATCAACCGTAGCAACATTATCAAACCTCGCCTCTATTCGTATTCACGCCGAGCTCTTCAAGACAACTCCTTTAGTACAAGTCTCTCATTCGGAAGTTACTAGCCACGAGCAGAGGAGAGGGATCAAGAGGAAGAAGAAGCAAACAAAGAAGGAATTCCTTCCTTGTGGTGGTCACGACAACAAGAGGAAGGGATTCCTCTTGTTGGCAGAGAGAGAGAGAGAGAGGAGGCGAAGAGGATTAGGTTTCTAAAAATCCAATCAACCAAAATAATGAATTGTGTGTCTAAGTCTCTCTTAACCAAATCAATATATAGCCCTCATTAATGAGTTAAATTATTAAGCTCAAATCCAACTCATTATTTCTTAACCAAAAATTAGCCCATTAACCCCTTGATTTGGTTTACAACTAAACTAAGTTAGTTCACGACTAATTCAATTTGGTTTATGAGTTAACTACATAGGGTCCAACTCTTCCATAAAAAATGTGGCCCATCTGTGCCTCTGTTTCAATAAATATTTCTATATTTGTATTATGTATAGTCCAACCAAATATTTATCTCTTGATCTAAGTATCATATTCTTTAACTTATTTTACGCCTTTTAGAGACTCATAGTGCGTGTGACACAATAAGTTCCTAATTCATCTTGGTCTTCCATAATTAACTGCTTAATTATGAAACAATCATGAGTGACACCTACTAGTACATCATGATCCCCAATTAGTCAGAAAATCATAGTTGATTTCAGAACTAATTCTAAACCCTTTAGTAGCTACAGTGAGTCGTGAGTCGTGCCTCGTTCCTTTCACTCTTCTTATACCACTTGGTTCAGAACATGGTCTATGTGTCTATCCCCACTAGACTGACTACGTCACATCTAGCCTAAGTAATACTTTTTCATTCTGTGGATTCAAATTACTCATTCATGTGTACAAGAGTCCCGTACTCTTAATCATGTGATGCTTTGGCCAAAGACTTTGAGCAATAATTCTAACGAGTAACCATAGGATATACATCTTCTCGCAAGAAGTGGTGAATCTTCTGTGAGCTATCCAAACACCTTCGGGCACTTCGACTTATACTCAATCATTCCGGGTCTATACCTCAATGAGATGCTTACTTAAGATATCAAAGTATAAGTCTCCATGACCAAGATGACTTATATACCATAAGTCGAAGGAAAACTTGCACTCGAGCTGCAGCAAGAACTTCACAGACATATCTATATATAGAGAACCATATGAAGTTTTACAACATGTCACTCCAATGAACTAGTTATCATAACTAGCATCTACGTTTAACTCTCGACATCCCAACGTCTCCAACTAGTGAGAAATAGCTGCTTGGTCGAACCAAGGAGTATAACTCGTGTTAGAGTGTATACTAAAAGCCTAACTTTTGTAAACATTTATTTATGAAATAAAAGAATCACATTGGTGAAATGTCTATATTTTATTTGTTAAGTGTAGTTGTTCAATTAATTTATATTGTAGATAACATGATGTGTGGTGTCACACACAGAAGATCATGTTATCAGTTCTTTATAAATTATAAACAGTTGCTCACGACTAAGATGGAAAGGAACAAACTATTGGAATAGTCGTAGTGTAATTAGGTATTAGTTTATCTTAACTAATAAATTACACTAGTACACTCTAAGTGTATTGAGTAGGACCATTTTAGGTAAGTTCTTTTTATACCGACTTAATAAAAGAACTAGACCTTAGTTATTATGGAAGTGTGTGCTCTTAATCCTAATATAATAATAAGCATATATATTTAGTATTTATTTCTTTAACTTATCAAAGGGTGAGATTTAGCTTGATAAATCAATAGGTCCGATAAGTTGGGAAATGATATTACTTATAGTGTGTGTTGTTGATTATAGAAGGAAACTGTGTCCTAGTAATCTAGGTTGAAAATGTCCCCAAGAGGAGCTCATAAGGATTGTCATGTTAAACCCTGCAGGTGGACTTAGTCCAACATGACAATGAAGTTGAGTGGTACTACTCTTGGAGCTATATATTAATTAAGTGAGTTGTCAGTAACTTAATTAGTGGATATTCGTTATCTTAAATATAGGGAGACTAACACACTCATATATGAAGGAGCCCATAATGCAATTTGGGATTGGTGCGGTAGTGCAATAATAACTCTCTAGTGGAATAAGTTATTATTGATGAACTTGAGTTGTGTGTTCAGGGCGAACATGGGATACTCAAGCTCATCGGAAGGCCAAAATCAATTTCTCCTCTAGGTCCCTGTCGTAGCCTCATTAAAGCCTCAAGTCCACCCATATAAAGCCCTTCTTGGTGTCCAAGAAGAGGTCGACCCATGGCTTGGTGACCAAGCCAAAGGGGTCGGTCAATCTCCTTCACAAAGGGGTCGGCCTTTTGCTTGGTGTCCAAGCAAAGAGGGGCCGGCCATAATATGTTAAATAAGGAGGGGTGTTTTGAATTTTTAAAATCTTCTCTTTGTAGAAAACTATAAGTTTTAAAAGAGAGTTTTTAAAATATAAAACTTTCCTTATTTGAATTAGGCCACATGGTTTAATAGGAAGTTTAAAAGTTTTAAAACTTTCCTTTTTTAACCATCCTCATGATTTTTAGAAAAAAGGAAGAGAAGTTTTAATATTGAAATTTTTTAATTTTGTAACCATGTTTAAAAAGGAAATTTTAGAAGAGAATTTTTAAATTTTAAAACTTGGTTTTAATTTTTAAAACTTTCCTTTTTTTAACATCCACAATAGGTAAGAGAGCTTGTAAAATTTTATAAGAGGATTTCTTCTTTTATAAAATTTTATAAAAATTATTTCCTTCCTTTTTAAGGGGTCAGCCACCCTTTCTTGGTGCCCAAGCAAGGGGCCGGCCAAATTAAATCATCATCCAATCTATGATTGATGATTGATTCAATCAAGAGGAAAGAAAAGGAAAAATAAAAGGGAAACGGAAAAACAAGAGGAAGATTTTAATTTTTGTAAAAAGTCTTTCCTTATTTGCCTTGGGCAAGAAATATAAAAGAAGGGGAGAAGAGGCCTCATGATATAACAATTCTTATTCTCTTGGTGGAGTTCCTTCTTGTGGCCACCCTTTGCTCTATTTTGCTCCTTGGTGGTGGTGGTGGCTGAAACTTAGAGAAGGAGAAGTTCTTTGGGTGGTGTTCATCTTGGAGGATCGTTGCCCACACAACGTCCAAGGCGAGGCGAGGAATACTGCAGAAGATCTCGAGGTTATTAGCATACAAAGAAAAGGTATAACTAGTAATTTTCTTCCGCATCATGCTAGTTATTTTTTTTTGTTAGAATTCCAAACACAAGAGGCATTAGATTCTAGTTTTTCGAATTGTAATTCAAGTTTGTGTTTTTTTTTTTTTTCAAATTTGTGATTCGATTGTTTTTTTTGTTAAACCTAGAGTTATATAAGGAAATTAAATATTAGCTTTCCTTAAAAGGCTTTGTCTAGGCGGTGGTAGATGCTCCCATACCCAAGAAGGCCATGTGCCTCACCATGCAGTTCTGGAAGCTAATTTTGAAAATTAATAGTTAATTGAATTTATAACATAGGTTGATTTGGATCAATAGTATTAAGTTCCGCTTGCGATCCAAATCTAAACCATTAAGAACAGATAAGTTAAATTTGGAATCAATAATGTTAAGTTCCGTTTGTGATTCCTAATTTAACTTCTAAAGAACACAATAGGTTGTTTAGGAAAGGTTCGACACTTGTATAAAATTTTTGTATAGTGGAACCGGTACGATCTTCCTAGGACCAACCAACAGTCTGAACATATTAACTTGTCGACTAAGGAAATTCCAATATGTTTATAATTGCACGTGTAAAGATAATCATAAGTTGTGATCCAATCATAAATTCTCTCATGCTATAAATTGTATTACACTCAAATAATGATTTATATTTAGTAAAAAATCGTAAAACGATTGCCTTAGGGCATCCCTCAAAATCTAATAGGAAGGAATAAGAGGATTTTACCAATTTCCCTATTTGCAGGATGTCAAAGTGGAAGTTGGGTAAAAAATCTACAATAAATGAAGGAGTTCCTACAAAGGTCCTTTGGTATTTCCCACCTATTCCAAGATGGTTTCAGAATAAGGTGATATCTAAGGAGTTAACTTGACATGCTGATAAAAGAATTCATGATAGATACTTGCATCATCCGGCTGATTCACCCTCTTAGAAAGTGGTGGATCACAACTAATCATATTTTGCTTCCGAGCCAAGAAATCTAAGATTAGCTATATCAACAAACGGAATTAATCCCCATAGTTCGATGAGTTATGTATATAATTGTTGGCCAATTGTAATGATCACTTACAACCTTCCTCCAAGGTTATATATGAAGGGAAAGTTTATGATGCTCACTTTGATGATTTTTAGTCCCAAACATCCGAGAAATGATATTGATGTTTACTTAACACCTCTAATTGATTACTTAAAATGCTTATGAGATATATATATGTTGATACATATGTGCATATCGAGAAGAAAATTTCTTACTTAGAGCTGTTTTACTATGGACAATCAATGATTTTCCTGCATATGAGAACATGTCAGGTTATGTTGTGAAAGGATATTATGCATGCCCAATATGTGGTGAAGAAACATATTCAACATGGTTGAAGCATAGTAGAAAATTTTCATATATAGGCCATAGAAGGTTTCTTCATATAAGCTATCGTTATCGAAGGCAAAAGAAAACATTTAATGGGAACGAAGAGCTTAACCTCACACCAAAACCATTAACTGGACATGAGGTTTTAGAAAGAGTTAAAAATATTAATTATTGTTTGGGAAAAATGAGTGGGAAGCTTCAGTTAAAGGATGTTGATGAAAAATCATGCTGGAAAAAGAAATCTATATTCTTTGAACTTGAGTATTGAAAACATCTACATGTTTAACATGTTCTTGATGTGATGCATATTGAAAAAACTATTTGTGAAAGTCTCATTGGTACATTACTTGACATTCTAAGAAAAGTAAAGGATGAAGTAGCAGCAAGACTAGACTTTATGGAGATGAATGTGAGGATTGATTTGGCACCAAAGATGGGGGATAAGAGAACATATTTACCAACAACCTGTTATACACTAAGTAAGGCTGAGAAAAGAAAATTTTATAATTCTTTGTTAGGAATAAATGTCCCAACAGGTTACTCCTCCAATGTTAAAAATCTTATGCTAATGAAGGACCTAAAACTTGTTGGCCTTAAGCCACATGAGTATCACACTTTGATGCAACAATTGCTTCTAGTGGTTGTCCGTGATGTCTTGCCTAAACATGTTAGAGATATTATCACTCGGTTGTGTGACTTCTTCAACGTGTTATATAATAAAGTGATAGATATCTCAAAATTGGATGATTTGCAAAGAGAGATTGTGATACTATTGTGTTTACTTGAAAATTATTTTCCCCTATCTTTTTTTGATATAATGATTCATTTAATTCTTCATCTTATGCGAGAGGTTAAATTGTGTGGACCGGTGTGGTATAAGCATATGTACCCATTTGAAAGATTCATGAAGATCTTGAACAGTTATGTGCGAAATCACAATCGGTCTGAAGGGTGTATAGCCGAAAGTTATATTGCTGAAGAGACTATGGAATTTTGCTCGGACTACATGTCTAGTGTGCATACAATTGGGATCTCATCAAGGCATCGACAAATAGAACTCACTAGGCCTTTATCTAGTTCAGTAATGCACTCCACTAGCCATGATGAGTTGCATCAAGCACATCGTTAATCGATTGATGAGGGTTGAATCAATTAGCCAATCGATTCAGTGTCTCTCTGTTCTCATAGAAACAACCTGTTGATCCCTTTGGCGGTCGGCTAAAGGGAGGTGAATGGCCCTGCAAAGATAAATGAAAAACCTTCCTCGAGCTTCTATAACTTTAAAAAATTAACACTTGCATAAAATATATAAGACTAATTAAAAAAGAAGAGGCGCACGGATTTACTTGGTTACAACCGGGGAGGTTGTTAATCCAAGGAAGTGGAAAGCGCGCTAATTTCTTCTTTAAGTGGAGAAGCCTCTTCACAGCAGTTGAAGTACTAAAAATAAGAAGCTAGACAAAAGAAATCGTTTACAAGTGTTCTCCGGTGTTGTATCTAGGATTTTAGGATCAGGGTTGTATTTATAGCCTTGGTCGAGGCGGCTGGAGGGGGATAAAACTTTATCCTCATCGCAACAGATCGCGTTTGACATAATCCAGATAAATATCATGGTTTGGGCACCCGGAACGATTCCGGGCACCCAGAGTCAGGCGAGTCCGGGCACCCGGACCAAGAAAGTCAACATCCTATTGACTTTTAGTCCCGGTCTTCCTCTTCGATTCCGCTCGCCTTGGTTTGGGTCTTTCGTCGCGTGCTTCCTTCTCATCCGCTGGCGTACTCTTCCGCAACGCCTCGTCCTTCTGAGGCACCGAGCTCGTTGGCTCTCTCACATGCCGCCCTTCTCGCTAGCCGCGTATTTTGCTCGTCTCCTCAAGCAATCTTCCGCTCCGGCTTCTCATCCCTCAGAAACACCGCGTACCTCCTTCTCGTCCGCCCGCATACTCTTCCATAGCACTTCATCCCTGAGACGCACCGAGCCCGTCGGGTCTCTCCTGTGCCGTCCTTCTCGCTAGTTGCGTCTTTCGCTCGACTTTCTGTTCTCCTAAGTTCCGGCACACTTACACATAGGGTTCAAAACCAACAGGACCTAACCTGTCTTGGTTGATCACATCAAAACTACCTTGGGGTACTAACACAACCTCAATCAATCAGGTAGTAGATTGGCTTCTAGCTAAATCTATTACCCGATCAATTCACCGCGCCTCATCACAAAAGCACTCCCAATCGATCCACTAATCGATTGAACTTGGGCTAATCGAATACTCAATCGATTGCTCCAACCCTACCTCACTTAGTCTGAGTCTAGGGTTCTTTTGCCCAATATTTCGATCAATCATGATCTGTTAGGATGCCCTTACTAAGTGTCTGATCAACCTTTTGACCCACTTGGACTTCGATCACTAAGTGCGGTCCTCCTTGACCCTTGGATTTTTCTCTTGCCAACGTGCGGTCCTCCTTGATCTACTTGAACTTTTCTTTGCCTAACTGCAGTTATGACTTTCCTCTTGCCAATATGCAATCCTCTTTGACCCACTTGGACTTTCCTGTTGGTTAGTCCTAGGAAAACGTATCGATTCCACTGTACAAAATTTTTTTGTATAAGTGTCGAACCTTTTCTTAAATAACCTATTGTGTTCTTTAGAAGTTAAATTAGGAATCGCAGACGGAACTTAACATCATTGACTCCAAATTTAACTTATCTGTTCTTAATGGTTTAGATTTGAATCACAAGCGGAACTTAACACTATTGATTCAAATCCACCTATGTTATTAATTCCATTAAATATTAATTTCCAAAATTGGCTTCTAGGACTGCATGACGAGGCACATGGCCTTCTTGGATATGGGAGCAACCACCACCGCCTAGACAAAGCCTTTTAAGGAAAGCTAATATTTAATTTCCTTAAATAACTCTAGGTTAACCAAAAAGAACAATCGAATCACAAATTCGAAAAATAAAACAAAAGAAACACAAATTCGAAACAAATCCGAAAACTCTAGAATCATATGCCTTTTGTGTTTGGTATTTCCAAAAATAACTATACAAAGAAAACTAGTATGATGCGGAAAATAATTACTAGTTATACCTTTCTTTGTAAGCAAATAACCTCTTGATCTTCTACCGTATTCCTCTTCTAACCTCGGACGTTGTGTGGGCAACGATCTTCCGAGATGAGAACCACCAAGCACCTTCTTCTTCCTTCTAGGTTTCGGCCACCAAAAGCTCCTCCAAAGATGAAGAGGTTCGGCCACCACCAAGCTCCAAGGGATGCTAGAAATATCGCCTCCTTTTCTCTCCTTCTTCTCCAAGCAAGATCCGGCCACCACAAGGACTCCAAGGATGAGATGAGGTTCGGCCACAAGATGGAGAAGAGTGAAAGAGGAGGGGCCGGCCACACCCAAGGAGAAAAAGAGAGGAGAAAAATAATAGAGTCGTTCGTCATGAAGGCACCTCTACCTCCTCTTTTATATTCCTTGGTCTTGGCAAATAAGGAAATTTAATTAAAAACTTCCTTAATTCTTTTGCCATAAAAAGGAAAAATTTATTTAATTAAAAATAATTTTCCTTTTCATTATTACATGGTCGACCACTTATTTCCCCAAAACAAGGAGAGTTTTAATTAAAACAAAAATTAAAACTTCCTAATTTGTTTTCGGAAATTTATAAAAATTTCTCCAATAATTTTTTCCTTCATGGTGGGTTATAAATTAAAATCTTTCTTTTAAACATGTGGATAATTTCCAAAAAGGAAAGTTATCTCTAAAAATTAAAATCTCTTTTCAATCTACAAAGAAGGAAAGATATCAAATCTTTTCTTAATATTTTGTAGAAACTAATAAAAGAGAATATTTAATTTTTAAAACTCTCTTTTAAATTATGATCATGGTTAAAAAGGAATGTTTTCTCAAAATTAAAATCTCCTTTTTATCTACAAATAAGGAAAGATTTCAAATCTTTTCTTAATCTTTTGTAGAAAGCTATAAAAGGAAAGATTTAAATTTTAAATTCTCTTTTAAAACCATGATATCCACATAAGAAATAATTTTAAAAAAATCCTTTTTAATATGATGTGGTCGGCCACCTAAGCTTGGGCTCCAAGCAATTGGTCGGCCACCTTAAGGCTCAACCTTTAGGCTTGGCCGGCCCTAAGCTTGAGCTTCAAGCTTGGCTTGGCCGGCCCCTATAGGTTGGGTAAGAAAGTGGGTATGTGGTGAGTGTAAATCTCTATATACAAGAGGCTACGATAGGGACCGAGAGGAGGAATTGGTTTTGGTTTCCCGATGAAATTAAGCTTCCCGTGTTCACCCCGAACACACAACTTAATTCTATCAATAATAATTCATTCCACTAAAGAATTATTATTGAACTACCGCACCAATCCCAAATTACATTTTGGGCTCCTTCTTATTATGAGTGCGTTAGTCTCCTTGTGTTTAAGATGTCGAATGTCCACTAATTAAATGAGTTACTAACAACTCACTTAATTAATATCTTAGTCCAAGAGTAGTACCACTCAACCTCATCGTCATGTTGGACTAAGTCCACCTGCAGGGTTTAACATGACAATCCTTATGAGCTCCTCTTGGGGACATTATCAACCTAGATTACTAGGACACAGTTTCCTTCTATAATCAACAACACACACTATAAGTGATATCATTTCCCAACTTATCGGACTTATTGATTTATCGAACTAAATCTCACCCATTGATAAATTAAAGAAATAAATATCAAATATATGTGCTTGTTATTATATTAGGATTAAGAGCACACACTTCCATAATAACTGAGGTCTTTGTTCCTTTATAAAGTCAGTATAAAAAGAAACGACCTCTAATGATCCTACTCAATACACTCTAAGTGTACTAATGTAATTATATAGTTAAGATAAACTAATACCTAATTACACTACGACCTTCCAATGGTTTGTTCATTTCCATCTTGGTCGTGAGCTACTGTTTATAATTTATAAGGTGCTGATAACATGATCCTCTGTGTGTGACACCACACACCATGTTATCTACAATATAAATTAATTGAATAATCTATATTTATCATAAATGTAGACATTTGACCAATGTGATTCTTTTATTTCTAAATAAATGTTTATACAAAAGCTAGGCGTTTAGTATACACTCTAACAATCTCCCACTTATACTAAAAGACTAAGCTGTCATATCTACTGCCATACATCTGATTCAACCCTTCAACATGCCTATCAAAAACTCTTGCTTTAAGAGCCTTAGTGAAAGGATCTTCCAGGTTATCACTTGATGTAATCTAAACAGCAACAACTTCTCCTCGTTATACGATTTCTCGTATTGGGTGGTACTTGGCTCTATTGTGTTTACTTACCTTATAGACTCATGGTTTCTTCGAGTTTGCTACTGCACCACTATTATTACAATAATTTGTAATAATCTTTGGACAAACCAGAAATCATATCTAAGTCCATCTTGAGGTTACTGAGTTATTCAGCTTCTATGACTGCCTCAGAGGCTGCCACTTACTCAGCTTCTATGGTTGAGTCCGAAAAAGCACTTTTGTTTATCACTCTTCCATAGTTATGACTTTACCTCCTAAAGTAAACACAAAACCCCGAGGTCGACTTACTATTGTCCCTATCTGATTGGAGGTCAAAATCCGTGCAACCCACAGGGACCAAATTATCTGCCTTGTAAGCTAGCATATAATCTCTAGTGCCTCTAAGGTACTTTAATATATACTTTACCGCAGTCCAATGTCCTTGTCCAGGGTACTTAGATATCTGCTAACTATGCCCTCGACAAAACAGATTTCTAAGCTCGTGCATAGCATACATTAGGCTTCCGACAGCCGAAGCATAAGGAACTGCTTTCATTTCCTCTATCTCCTTTGATGTCTTCGGAGACATCTCTTTAGATAAAGCTACTCCATGCCTAAAAGGTAAGAAACCTTTTCTTGGAGTTCTGCATGCTAAAACGAGCAAGGATTGTTTCAATATATGAAGCTTGGGATAAGTAAAATATATTCTTTTCTTGCGATCCCTTTGATCCCAAGAATATATGCATTCTCCTAAGTCCTTCATATCGAATTGTTTGGACAACCATACCCTTACTTCTGACAACATTCTGATATTATTTTCAACTACCAAAAATATTATCTACGTATAGTACAAGAAATATCACCATGTTTCCATCACATTTCTTGTATACACAAAACTCATTCGGTTATAAAATAAATCCATAGGTCTAGATTACTTTATTAAACCGGATGTACCAAGACCTTGAAGCTTTACTTCAGTCCATAGACTGTTTGAGCTGACACACAAGATGTTCTTTGCTCTTTGCAATGAACCCTTCTAGTTGCTTTATATGGATGTTTTCTTCAAGACTTCAATATGCCTAACAACCCTCCCACTACGACGAGGTACTTTATACAATTGTGTATCATTTGTGATACGTGTTACAGTTTCTTGTGATATTTCATCTTGTACAGTTGGTACTAGGTTAGACGTGCCCTTTAATTTTCTTAAGAACAATTTTTACTCATGGTCTTGTGGTTTATAGTATAGTCCTTTTCTCAAATCGAGCATTGGTGCCAACAATGACCTTCCGATTTTAAGGACTACAAACCTCTTTTCGTTTTTCTAGGATAACTCACAAACAAGTGAACCCATGTCCAATTTTTCAATGTCTCTCACATGCTAGACCACCCAAATCCTAATATGCTTCAGACTAGGCTTATGCCCATTCTGTAATTCTGTGGGAGTAGAGAGTTCTGACTTAGAAGGTACTATGTTAACTTCCGTTTCCAGTGTATATCCTTAAAATGAATTTGGTAATTTTCTAAATAACTCATCATCGATCTAATTATTCCATAAGAGCCTTATACCTTCTTTCTGCTACATCATTCTATTGGGATGTACCAAGTGTAGTTAGTTGGGATTGAATCCCTACTTCTGATAAGTGACTCCTAAATTCTCCCAAGAGGTATTTGCTACTATGATCTCACCGTAGTGTCTCGATATTTTTACTCTGACATTTCTCCGCATCAGCCTCGTACTCTTTGAACTAATCAAAGCACTTAGACTTGCGGTGTATGAAGTAAATCTATCTGTCTCTCGAATAGTTGTCTATAAAATAGACGAAATATTCGAAACTACCTCTTGTCTGGATAGTCATAGGACCACACAAATCAGAATGAAGCAATTCCATTATATCTTTGGCTCTATATCCCTTAGACTTAAAAGCTTCTCGGTTATTTTTCCTTCCAAGTAAGACTCTCAGGTTGGAAAGATTTCCACTACCAATGAACCCAAGAGTTCATTGATTATTATCCTTTGAATCCTACTCAAGTTAATACAACCTAGCCTTAAACTGCCAAGGATGTGATTGGTTCATTTTCGAAGGTTGCTTTCTCTTATTAAAGTTAGAAGATGTGTTATTTATTGCATTATAGGAGTTATTGGATTTATAAATTGTCAATCAACGTACCAGAATAAATATCTTTCCTATTTTCTTGATAACAACTTTGTTATCAAAATAGACACAATATCTATTCTTTAATAGTTTAGAAACTGCAATCAGGTCCTTTCTAAACTTAGTACGTAAAGACAATTTCTAAAATCCATATTTTATTCCTATCATAGGATAAGCATCTCCCACTACAACAGTTACCACTTTTACAGCAGTGCCCATGTAGACGGTGACTTCCCCTTCATATAGTTATCGGGTTTCCTGGAACCTCTGCAATGAATTGCAGACATGATCAGTGGCTCCCGTATCTACACACCAGGTATCGGTAGATAACACAACTAATCATGTATTAACTAATGAATGAAATACACCTCTTTTGTTCTTAGTTTTAAGAGGACAGTCTACCTAAATGCCCAAGTCCTATTTTCAATCATTATAATTGGGACTACTAAGTCTATTCTATAGAATAACAACTAGGGAATTGACAAAAATTTTAAATCCTAAGAATCATAAAAATATTTGGTCAAGACCAATACCTTAAAATCCCCATGAATTTTGTATGCCACGATAGTGTGGACGTATACAAAATCAAAAAAGGAGATTTTATCCATTAATTTTATTATCTCGTCAACTTTACTTTATGACGAATAAAATTAATAGTTGATCTATCTTTGATCAAATATTTGGTCAAATATTTGAATTTGAAATAATATTAATTCCTCAAAACAATATCATTTAAATTCACCAACACCTCAAACACCGTGAATTTTGCATGTCACGATAGTGTGGACGTATACACATTCAAACATTTATAAGAGGAGGGTTTTACCCATTAATTATCTTGTCAATAAGTCTTTATGAAAAATAAAATTACCTCATACACCGTGAATTTTGTATGCCACGATAGTGTGGACTGGACGTATACAAAACTAAACATTTGTAAGAGGAGTTTTTCCCATTAATTTTATTTCCTTGTCAAACTGACAAATAAAATTACCTCATACACCGTGAATTTTTGTATGCCACGATAGTGTGGACGTATACAAAATCTCAACATTTGTAAGAGGGGGTTTTAATTTTATTATCTTGTCTACCTATCTTTATGACAAATTAATAGTTGGTTTTCTTCGATCACACAAATAATAGCAGTGACTCCGATGGGGAGGATACTATTAGACGTGCCTAAGTGTATACAATTACTTGACACTAAGTCGATTAATAAGATTATGCCCCTTCCGATGGGGAAGATCACACGCTCTTAATTAATTTCCTATAGTCATCCTAAATGGAAGTTTGATCTAGTGATCCGCAAACAAACTCATCCGATATGGAGGAAGGCACTCGGAGCCAACGCCAAGTTTGTTTGCATCACTTACAAACCAGTAATGGAGACCGTGGAACTTATTAAAATAAATCCCTCTCCCACTTAGTTATTTAAAGTGAGGAATTTTAAGTTATCCTAGCAAACATAACATGCATACACACACATCACAGTAAATAAAAGCAATAAATATGGAAATTATTTTCCAACTATTATGACCTTTTCCTGTTACTGTCCTCCATGTGCTCCAACCCTAGATACTTCCATCTTTAGCCACCGTCATCGGGTCGAGTTGTCGCATCCATCTTGCTTCTTATTCCGCTGCGCCTCTGGTGCTCCAAAAGTACCACGCCTCACAAGAATCCGATCCGCGACAAAAATAGAATTTTACATATATCGATCTTATATTCCACGAGGGAATGTATATGTAATCTAGATCGAAAATAAAATTCTAAAATCCTAGGGCTAATACAGCTCCTGCTGTATTAGTTACATACAATCATGCACACACAAAATAATGCCCTTGACATGTCCAAGGGTCCAATCACACACAACATCTATAAGTCATAATAGTTGGAGCCTGCAACCACAAAGTTAGCATATCCTACTATTATCCTGCCTAAATTATGTATGGCATGTGCATAACCTAATTTGAAAACCAAACACACAGAGACAAACCCTAGCTCTGATACCAATTGTTAATTAGTCCTAGGAAAACCGTACCGGCTCCACTGTACAAAATTTTTTACAAGTGTCGAACCTTTCCTAAAATAACCTATTGTGTACTTTAGAAGTTAAATTAGGAATCCCAGATGGAACTTAACATCATTGATTCGAAATTTAACTTATCTATTCTTAATAGTTTAGATTTGAATCGCAAGCGGAACTTAACATTATTGATTCAAATACACCTATGTTATTAATTCCATTAAATATTAATTTCCAAAATTGGCTTCCAGGACTGCATGGCAAGGCACATGACCTTCTTGAATATGGGAGCAACCACCACCGCCCAGACAAAGCCTTTTAAGGAAAACTAATATTTAATTTCCTTAAATAACTCTAGGTTAACCAAAAATAACAATCGAATCACAAATTTGAAAACAAAGAAAACACAAATTCGAAACAAATCTGAAAACTCTAGAATCATATGCCTCTTGTGTTTGGTATTTCCAAAAATAACTATACAAAGAAAACTAGTATGATGCGGAAAACAATTACTAGTTATACCTTTCTTTGTAAGCAAATAATCTCTTGATCTTCTACCGTATTCCTCTTCTTATCCCGGACGTTGTGTGGGCAACGATCTACCGAGATGAGAATCCACCTAAGCCACCTTCTTCTCCAAGCAAGATTCGGCCACCACAATAGCTCCATGAAAGGATGAGGTTCGACCACCACCAAGCTCCAAGGGATGCTTCCTTTCTCTCCTTCTTCTCCAAGCTAGAATCTGGCCACCTTCAAGCTCCATGAGATGATGAGGCTCGGCCAATGAAGAAGAAAGAAAAAGAAGCAGAGAAAACTTCTATGGTCGACCACACCAAGGAAAAGAGGGAGAGAAAAAGAATAGAGTCGTTAGCCACGAAGGCACCTCTACCCCCTCTTTTATAATCCTTGGTCTTGACAAATAATGAAATTTAAATAAAAAACTTCCTTAATTCTTTTGCCATGAAAAGGAAAATTTATTTAATTAAAAATAATTTTCTCTTCTCACATTACATGGCCGGCCACATTTTTCCAATGTCGTGTATCGGGACTCGACCCCTTTCAATAAGTGGCTGAAGAAGTACACTGACCGCTGTACATCATCAATCTCTTTTACTAGCACCGCCCCCACGACCTCAGGGGTGGCTGACAGATAGATCTAGAGCGGCACTCCCGCAATGAGCTTAAATAGTGAGGGCAAGGTCTCCAAGTACTTTTTCAATTCTTCGAAGGCCTGGTTGCATTCTTCATCGCATTGAAACTTGACCACTCTCCTGAGCATCTTGAATAAGGGTAGTGCTCGATCGGTAGACCGAGATATGTGTTGGTTAGTCCTAGGAAAATCGTACCGGCTCCACTGTACAAAAATTTAATACAAGTGTCGAACCTTTCCTTAAATAACCTATTGTGTTCTTTAGAAGTTAAATTAGGAATCGCAGACGGAACTTAACATCATTGATTCCAAATTTAACTTATCTGTTCTTAATGGTTTAGATTTAAATCGCAAGCGGAACTTAACACTATTGATTTAAATACACCTATATTATTAATTCCATTAAATATTAATTTCTAAAATTGGCTTCCAGGACTGCATGGCGAGGCACATGACCTTCTTGGATATGGGAGCAACCACCGCCGCATAGACAAAGCCTTTTAAGGAAAGCTAGTATTTAATTTCCTTAAATAACTCTAGGTTAACCAAAAAGAACAATCGAATCACAAATTTGAAAAATAAAAAAAAAGAAACACAAATTCGAAACAAATCCGAAAACTCTAGAATCATATGCCTCTTGTGTTTGGTATTTCCAAAAATAACTATACAAAGAAAACTAGTATGATGCGGAAAATAATTACTAGTTATACCTTTCTTTGTAAGCAAATAACCTCTTGATCTTCTACCGTATTCCTCTTCTAACCTCGGATGTTGTGTGGGCAACGATCTTCCAAGATGAGAACCACCAAGCACCTTCTTCTTCCTTCTAGGTTTCGGCCACCAAAAGCTCCTCCAAAGATGAAGAGGTTCGGCCACCACCAAGCTCCAAGGGATGTTAGAAATATCGCCTCCTTTTCTCTCCTTCTTCTCCAAGCAAGATCCGACCACCACAAGGACTCCAAGGATGAGATGAGGTTCGGCCACAAGATGGAGAAGAGAGAAAGAGGAGGGGCCGACCACACCTAAGGAGAAAAAGAGAGGAGAAAAATAATAGAGTCGTTCGCCATGAAGGCACCTCTACCTCCTCTTTTTGTTGGTTGCTACTCGGAAAACCTAGAGGTTCCACTGTACAAAAATTTTGTACAAAGGTCTGAACCTTTTCCTAGCTACCATGTGTTCTTTTAAATTAAATTTTGGATCGCCTGCGGAACTTAACACGTTTGATCCAAAACTTAATCTATTTGTTCTTTTAGGTTTTGACTTGGATCTCCTGCGGAACTTTACATGTTTGATCCAAATCACCTAAGTTATTAATTCCATTAAATATTAATTTCCATAATTGGTTCCCAGTACTGACGTGGCGAGGCACATGGCCTTCTTGGATATGGGAACAACCACCACCGACTAGACAAAACCTTTTAAGGAAAGCTAATATTTAATTTCCTAAAATAACTTTAGGTTAACCAAAAAGAACAATCAAATCACAAGGAAAAGAAAAAACAAAAGAACACAACATCGAAAAACATATTTGAAATACTAGAATCATAAGCCTCTTGTATTTGGTATTATTTCCAAAAATAACTAGTATGATGCGGAAAGAAAAATTACTAGTTATACCTTTTAGAAAAACCTTTTGATCTTCTACCGTATTCCTCTTCTAACCTCGGACGTTGTGTGGGCAACGATCTTCCAAGATGAGAACCACCAAGCACCTTCTTCTTCCTTACAAGTTTCGGCCATCAAAACTTCTCCTAGGATGAAGAGGTTCGGCCACCACCACCATGCTCCAAGGGATGCTAGAAAAGAGGCTTCTTTTCTCTCCTTCTTCTCCATCTTAGATCCGGCCACCAAAGCTATCTCCACCATGAGAAGGTTTCGGCCACACAAAGGAGAGGAGAGGAAAGAAAGGGCCGGCCACACCCAAGGAGAAAAGAGAGGAAAAATAGAATAGAGATGTTCTCAATGAAGCCTCCTCTACCCCCTCTTTTATAATCCTTGGTCTTGGCAAATAAGGAAAATTTAATAAAAACTTCCTTAATTCTTTTGCCATTGAAAAAGAAAATTTATTTAATTAAAAATAATTTTCTTCTCATCAATTCATATGGCCGGCCATATTAAAGCTACAAACAAAGAGAGTTTTAATTAATTAAAACTTCCTAATTTGTCTCTAGAAATTTATAAAAAATTTCTCCAATAATTTTCATCCCTTCATGATTGGTTAATAAAAAGGAAATTTAATAAATTAAAATCTTTCTTTTAAACATGTGGATAAAAATAAAGTTATCTCTAAAAATTAAAATCTCTTTTAATCTACAAATAAGGAAAGATATCAAATCTTTTCTCAATCTTTTGTAGAAACTAATAAAAGAGAATTATTAATTTTTAAACTTTTCTTTTAAATCATGAACATGGTTAAAAAGGAAAGTTTTCTTAAAATTTAAAATCCTCCTTTAATCAACAAATAAGGAAAGATTTCAAATTTTAAACTCTCTTTTTAACATGTAGATGATTTACAAATAAGGAAAGTTTTTACCAAAAATTAAAACCATCCTTTTAAACTACAAATAAGGAAAGAGATTAATCTCTTCTCTTAATCTTTTGTAGAAAACTATAAAAGGAAATTTTTAATTTTAAAACTCTCTTTTAAAATCATGATATCCACATAAGAAATAATTTTAATAAAAATCCTTTTAATATTCTAGTGGTCGGCCACCTAAGCTTGGGACCCAAGCTTTGGCCGGCCACCTACATGACTCATCCACTTGATCTTGGCCGGCCCTAGCTTGGGTTCCAAGCTAGCTTGGCCGGCCCCATTGGATGGGTAAGAAGGTGGGTATACGGTGGGTATAAATCTCTATATACTAGAGGCTACGATAGGGACCGAGAGGAGGAATTGGTTTTGGTCTCCCGATGAAATTAAGCATCCCGTGTTCGCCCCGAACACACAACTTAATTTCATCAATAATAATTCATTCCACTAAAGAACTATTATTGAACTACCGCACCAATCCCAAATTACATTTTGGGCTCCTTCTTATTATGAGTGTGTTAGTCTCCCTGTGTTTAAGATAACAAATGTCCACTAATTAAGTAAGTTACTGACAACTCACTTAATTAATATCTAGCTCCAAGAGTAGTACCACTCAACTTCATCGTCATGTCGGACTAAGTCCACCTGCAGGGTTTAACATGACAATCCTTATGAGCTCCTCTTGGGGACATTCTCAACCTAGATTACTAGGACACAGTTTCCTTCTATAATCAACAACACACACTATAAGTGATATCATTTCCCAACTTATCGGGCTTATTGATTCATCGAACTAAATCTCACCCATTGATAAATTAAAGAAATAAATATCAAATATATGTGCTTGTTATTATATTAGGATTAGGAGCACACACTTCCATAATAACTGAGGTCTTTATTCCTTCATAAAGTCAGTATAAAAGGAACGACCTCAAATGGTCCTACTCAATACACTCTAAGTGTACTAGTGTAATTATATAGTTAAGATAAACTAATACCTAATTACACTACGACCTTCCAATGGTTTGTTCCTTTCCATCTTGGTCGTGAGCTACTGTTTATAATTTATAAGGAACCGATAACATGATCTTCTGTGTGTGACACCACACACCATGTTATCTACAATATAAATTAATTGAGCAACTACATCTATCATAAATGTAGACATTTGACCAATGTGATTCTTATTTCTAGATAAATGTTTATACCAAAAGCTAGGCTTTTAGTATACACTCTAACAATCTCCCACTTATACTAAAAGACTAAGCTGCCATATCTGCTGCCATACATCTGTTTCCCATGCCTTTCAAAAAGCTCTTGCCTTAAGGATCTTAGGTTATCATCTGATGCAATCTAGGCGGCAACAACTTCTCCTCGTTATACAATTTCTCGTATTGGGTAGTACTTGCGCTCTATTGTGTTTACTTGCCTTATAGACTCATGGTTTCTTCGAGTTTGTTACTGCACCATTATTATTACAATAAATTGTAATAATCTTTGGACAAACTAGAAATCATATCTAAGTCTATCTTGAGGTAATTAAGTCATTCAGCTTTTATGGCTACCTCAGAGGCTTGCCATATACTCAGCTTCTATGGTGGAGTCCAGAAAAACACCTATGCTTATCACTCTTCCATAGTTATGACTTTTCCTCCTAAAGTAAACACAAAACCCCGAGGTCGACTTATTATTGTCCCTATCCGATTGGAAGTCAAAATCTGTGTAACCCACAGGGACCAAATTAACTGCTTTGTAAGCTAGCATATAATCTCTAGCGCCTCTAAGGTACTTTAATATATACTTTACTGCAGTCCAATGTCCTTGTCTAGGGTTACTTTGATATTTGCTAACTATGCCCTTGGCAAAACAGATTTCTGATCTCGTGCATAGCATACATTAGGTTGTCTAACTGCCGAAGCATAAAGAACTACCTACATGTCCTCAATCTCCTTTGATGTCATCGGAGACATTTCTTTAGATAAAGACACTCCATGCTTAAAAGGTAAGAAACCTTTCGAGGAGTTTTGCATGCTTAAAACGAGCAAGGATTTTCCGATGTATCAAGCTTGGGATAAGTAAAATATATTTTTTTCTTTCGATCCCTTATTACTTTGATCTCAAAAATATATACATTCTCCCAAGTCCTTTATATCGAATTATTTGGACAACCATACCCTTACTTCTGACAACATTTTGATATTATTTCCAACTACCAAAAAGTTATCTACGTATAGTACAAGAAATACCATCACGTTTCCATCACACCTTTTGTATACACAAGACTTATCCGTTTACTCAATAAATCCATAGGTCTGGATTACTTTGATAAACCGGATGTTCCAAGACCTTGAAGCTTTGCCTCAGTCCATAGACTGATTGAGCTTGCACACAAGATGCTCTTAGCCCTTTGCAATGAACCCTTCTGGTTGTTTTATATGGATGCTTTCATCAAGACTTCCATTAAGGAATGTTGTCTTGACATCCACTTGCCAAATAGATAAAAGAATCCGGATAGACTTAAGCATGACTACCAGTGAAAAAGTTTCCTTTTTCATCAAGCCTTGCTTTGAAAGTTACTACCTTCCTTTCTATCCCTCTTTTCCTATTATAGACCTTTTTACACCCAAAGGCTTTTACACCATTTGGTGGTTCTACAAGCTTCCAGATTTTATTAGAATACATATATTCTAATTCTGTTATTCATTACTCTTTGCCAAGATATTGCATCTTTATCTTGGAGTGTTTCGTCATATGTCCGGAGATCAGGTTCATGTCCTCCAGGGATCGAGTCCAAAAACTCTCCCAAAACATGAATCTTTTTAGGTTGCCTAACAACCCTCCCACTACGACAAGACACTTTCTACAATTGCGTATCATTTGTGATACGTGTTGCAGTTTCTTTGTGGTATCTCATCTTGTACAGTTGCTACTAGATTAGACATGCCTTTTATTATTTTCTTAAGAACAAATTTTCTTATGGGCACATGGTTTATTACATAGTCCTTTTCTAAAAATCGGTCATTGATGCTAACAATGACCTTCTAATTTTTAAGACTATAAACCTACTTTCATTTTACTAGGATAACCCACAAACAAGTGAATTCCTGTCCAACTTATCATTGTCTCTCTTCTGCATATGTACTGGACTACCCGAATCCGAATATGCTTCGAAATAGGTTTACGCCTATTCAGTAATTCTATATGAGTAGAGAGTTATGACTTTAGAAGGTACTATATTCACTCCCGTTTCCAGAGTATATCCTTAAAATGATTTTGATAATATTCTTAATAACTCATCAATCTACTTATTTCCATAAGAGTCCTATACCTTCCTTTTCCTACACCATTCTGTTGGGGTGTACCAGGTGCAGTTAGTTGGGATTGAATCCCTACTTCTGATAAATGACTCCTAAATTCTCCCAAGAGGTACTTGCCACTACGATCTTACCGTAGTGTCTTGATACTTTTACTTTGTCGTTTCTCCACATCAGCCTCGTACTCTTTGAACTAATCAAAGCACTTAGACTTGCGGCACATCAAGTAAATATATCCGTATCCCAAATAGTTGTCTATAAAATAGATGAAATATTTGAAACAACCTCTTGCCTGGATGCTCATAGGATCACACAAATCAGAATGAACCAATTCCAATATATTTTTGACTCCATACCCCTTAGACTTAAAAGCTTCTTGGTTATTTTTCCTTCCAAGTAAGACTCGTAGGTTGGAAAGATTTCCACTACTAATGAACCCAAAAGTTCATCAGCTACCAATGAATCCTACTCAAGTTAATATAACCTAGCCTTAGTTGCCAAAGATATAATTGGTTCATTTCCGAAGGTTGCTTTCTCTTAAAGTTAGAAGATGTGTTATAATTTCCATTTATTGCATCGTGGGAGTTATTGGATTTATAAATTGCCAACCAATGTACCAGAACAGATAACTTCCCTCTTTTTCTTAATAACAACTTTGTTATTTAAAAGAGGCAGAATATCAAGTTCTTTGAATAGTTTAGAAACTAAAAACTAGTTCTTTCTAAACTTGGTGTGTAAAGACAATTACTCAAAAATCCATGTTTTATTCTTATCAAAAGATAAACATCTCCCACTGCAACAACTACCATTTTTACAGTAGTGCCCATGTAGACGGTGTTTTAATTTTCATTTAGTTGCCGGGTTTCCTGGAACCCTGCAATGAATTGCAAACATGATTAATGGCATCTGTATCTACACTCCAGGTTCTGGTAGATAACACCACTAAATATGTTTCAACTAATGAATTAAATACACCTATATTGTTCTTAGTTCTAAGAAGACAGTCTATCTTAATGTCCAAGTCCTATTTCCAATCATTACAATTGGAATTACTAAGTCTTTCTTATAGTATGACTACTAGGGGATTGACAAACATTTTAAATCCTAAGAATCACAAAAATACTTGGTCAAGATCAACTCCTTAAAAATCCCCATGAATTTTGTATGCCACGATAGTGTGGACGTATACAAAATCGAAGAGGAGATTTTATTCATTAATTTTATTATCTCGTCAACTTTACTTTATGACGAATAAAATTAATAGTTGATCTGTCTTTGATCAAATATTTGGTCAAAAACTTTTGAATTTAAAAAAAATATTGATTCCTCAAACAACATTATTTAAATTCACCAACACCTCAAACACCGTGAATTTTGCATGCCACGTTAGTGTGGACATATACAAATTCAACATTTGTAAAAGGAGGGTTTTAACCCATTAATTTTATTATCTTGTCAACCTAACTTTTTGACAAATAAAATTAATAGTTGGTATCATTTGGTCACACAAATAATAGCAGTGACTCTGATGGGGAGGATACTATTAGATGTGTCTAAGTGTATACCATTACTTGACACTAAGTCCATTAATAAGATTATGCCCCTTCCGTTGGGGAAGATCACACGCTCTTAATTAACTTCCTATAGTCATCCAAAAATGGAAGTCTGTTCTAGTGATCCACAAACAAGCTCATCCGTTATGGAGGAAGACACTCAGAGCCAACGCGCAAGCTTGTTTGCATCACTTACAAACCAGTAATGGAGACCATGGGATTTACTTAAAAATCCCTCTCCCACTTAGTTATTTATAAATGAGGAATTTTAACTATGCTAGCCTACTAAATATGTAAACTAACATGCACACACAGCACAATATAAAAGCAATAAATAGAAAATCTAATTTTCAACTATTATGGCTTTTATCTCTTGTTGTCCTCCGTGTGTTGTCATCCCAAGCTGCTGCCATCCATCTTGCTCCTAGTTCCACTGCGCCTCTGGTCCTTAGAAGGTTTCACGCTTTGCAAGATTCGATCCGCGACATAAATAGAATTTTACATTTTGATCCTATATTCCTCGAAGGAATATACATGTAAACTAGATCGAACATAAAATAAAATTTACATCCATCGATCCTATATTCCATAAAAGGAATGTACATGTAACTAGATCAAAAATAAAATCCTAATCAAACTAAATACAGCTCCTGCTGTATTTTATAATACAATCATGCACACACAATAAAATGCCCTTGACATGTCCAAGGATCCAATCACACACATAATAACTATAAGCCATAATAGTAGGATCCTGTATCCACAAAGTTAGCACATCCTACTATTAACCTGCCTAAATTATGTATGACATGTGCATAATTAAACTAATACCAAATACACAGAGGCAAAACCCTAGCTCTGATACCAATTGTTGGTTGCTACTCGGAAAACCTAGAGGTTCCACTGTACAAAAATTTTGTACAAAGGTCTGAACCTTTTCCTAGCTACCATGTGTTCTTTTAAATTAAATTTTGGATCGCCTGCGGAACTTAACACGTTTGATCCAAAACTTAATCTATTTGTTCTTTTAGGTTTTGACTTGGATCTCCTGCGGAACTTTACATGTTTGATCCAAATCACCTAAGTTATTAATTCCATTAAATATTAATTTCCATAATTGGTTCCCAGTACTGACGTGGCGAGGCGCATGGCCTTCTTGGATATGGGAACAACCACCACCGACTAGACAAAACCTTTTAAGGAAAGCTAATATTTAATTTCCTAAAATAACTTTAGGTTAACCAAAAAGAACAATCAAATCATAAGGAAAAGAAAAAACAAAAGAACACAACATCGAAAAACATATTTGAAATACTAGAATCATAAGCCTCTTGTATTTGGTATTATTTCCAAAAATAACTAGTATGATGCGGAAAGAAAAATTACTAGTTATACCTTTTAGAAAAACCTTTTGATCTTCTACCGTATTCCTCTTCTAACCTCGGACGTTGTGTGGGCAATGATCTTCCAAGATGAGAACCACCAAGCACCTTCTTCTTCCTTACAAGTTTCGGCCATCAAAACTTCTCCTAGGATGAAGAGGTTCGGCCACCACCACCATGCTCCAAGGGATGCTAGAAAAGAGGCTTCTTTTCTCTCCTTCTTCTCCTTCTTAGATCCGGCCACCAAAGCTATCTCCACCATGAGAAGGTTTCGGCCACACAAAGGAGAGGAGAAGAAAGAAAGGGCCGGCCACACCCAAGGAGAAAAGAGAGGAAAAATAGAATAGAGATGTTCTCAATGAAGCCTCCTCTACCCCCTCTTTTATAATCCTTGGTCTTGGCAAATAAGGAAAATTTAATAAAAACTTCCTTAATTCTTTTGCCATTGAAAAAGAAAATTTATTTAATTAAAAATAATTTTCTTCTCATCAATTCATATGGCCGGCCATATTAAAGCTACAAACAAAGAGAGTTTTAATTAATTAAAACTTCCTAATTTGTCTCTAGAAATTTATAAAAAAATTCTCCAATAATTTTCATCCCTTCATGATTGGTTAATAAAAAGGAAATTTAATAAATTAAAATCTTTCTTTTAAACATGTGGATAAAAATAAAGTTATCTCTAAAAATTAAAATCTCTTTTAATCTACAAATAAGGAAAGATATCAAATCTTTTCTCAATCTTTTGTAGAAACTAATAAAAGAGAATTATTAATTTTTAAACTTTTCTTTTAAATCATGAACATGGTTAAAAAGGAAAGTTTTCTTAAAATTTAAAATCCTCCTTTAATCAACAAATAAGGAAAGATTTCAAATTTTAAACTCTCTTTTTAACATGTAGATGATTTATAAATAAGGAAAGTTTTTACCAAAAATTAAAACCATCCTTTTAAACTACAAATAAGGAAAGAGATTAATCTCTTCTCTTAATCTTTTGTAGAAAACTATAAAAGGAAATTTTTAATTTTAAAACTCTCTTTTAAAATCATGATATCCACATAAGAAATAATTTTAATAAAAATCCTTTTTAATATTCTAGTGGTCGACCACCTAAGCTTGGGACCCAAGCTTTGGCCGGCCACCTACATGACTCATCCACTTGATTTTGGCCGGCCCTAGCTTGGGTTCCAATCTAGCTTGGCCGGCCCCATTGGATGGGTAAGAAGGTGGGTATGCGTGGGTATAAATCTCTATATACTAGAAGCTACGATAGGGACCGAGAGGAGGAATTGGTTTTGGTCTCCCGATGAAATTAAGCATCCCGTGTTCACCCCGAACACACAACTTAATTTCATCAATAATAATTCATTCCACTAAAGAACTATTATTGAACTACCGCACCAATCCCAAATTACATTTTGGGCTCCTTCTTATTATGAGCGTGTTAGTCTCCCTGTGTTTAAGATAACAAATGTCCACTAATTAAGTAAGTTACTGACAACTCGCTTAATTAATATCTAGCTCCAAGAGTAGTACCACTCAACTTCATCGTCATGTCGGACTAAGTCCACCTGCAGGGTTTAACATGACAATCCTTATGAGCTCCTCTTGGGGACATTCTCAACCTAGATTACTAGGACACAGTTTCCTTCTATAATCAACAACACACACTATAAGTGATATCATTTCCCAACTTATCGGGCTTATTGATTCATCGAACTAAATCTCACCCATTGATAAATTAAAGAAATAAATATCAAATATATGTGCTTGTTATTATATTAGGATTAGGAGCACACACTTCCATAATAACTGAGGTCTTTATTCCTTCATAAAGTCAGTATAAAAGGAACGACCTCAAATGGTCCTACTCAATACACTCTAAGTGTACTAGTGTAATTATATAGTTAAGATAAACTAATACCTAATTACACTACGACCTTCCAATGGTTTGTTCCTTTCCATCTTGGTCGTGAGCTACTGTTTATAATTTATAAGGAACCGATAACATGATCTTCTGTGTGTGACACCACACACCATGTTATCTACAATATAAATTAATTGAGCAACTACATCTATCATAAATGTAGACATTTGACCAATGTGATTCTTATTTCTAGATAAATGTTTATACCAAAAGCTAGGCTTTTAGTATACACTCTAACACTTTTTATATTCCTTGGTCTTGGAAAATAAGAAAATTTAATTAAAAACTTCCTTAATTCTTTTGCCATGAAAAGGAAAAATTTATTTAATTAAAAATAATTTTCCTTTTCATTATTACATGGCCGACCACTTATTTCCCCAAAACAAGGAGAGTTTTAATTAAAACAAAAATTAAAACTTCCTAATTTGTTTCCGAAAATTTATAAAAATTTCTCCAATAATTTTTCCCTTCATGGTGGGTTATAAATTAAAATATTTTTTTTAAACATGTGGATAATTTCCAAAAAGGAAAGTTATCTCTAAAAATTAAAATCTCTTTTTAATCTACAAATAAGGAAAGATATCAAATATTTTTTTAATATTTTGTAGAAACTAATAAAAGAGAATACTTAATTTTTAAAACTCTCTTTTAAATTATGATCATGGTTAAAAAGGAAAGTTTTCTCAAAATTAAAATCTCCTTACAATCTACAAATAAGGAAAGATTTCAAATCTTTTCTTAATCTTTTGTAGAAAGCTATAAAAGGAAAGATTTAAATTTTAAACTCTCTTTTAAAACCATGATATCCACATAAGAAATAATTTAAAAAAAAATCCTTTTTAATATGATGTGGCCGGCCACCTAAGCTTGGGCTCCAAGCAATTGGCCGGCCACCTTAAGGCTCAACCTTTAGGCTTGGCCGGCCCTAAGCTTGAGCTTCAAGCTTGGCTTGGCCGACCTCTATAGGTTGGGTAAGAAAGTGGGTAAGTGGTGGGTATAAATCTCTATATATAAGAGGCTACGATAGGGACCGAGAGGAGGAATTGGTTTTGGTCTCCCGATGAAATTAAACTTCCCGTGTTCGCCCCGAACACACAACTTAATTCCATCAATAATAATTCATTCCACTAAAGAATTATTATTGAACTACCGCACCAATCCCAAATTACATTTTGGGCTCCTTCTTATTATGAGTGCGTTAGTCTCCCTATGTTTAAGATGTCGAATGTCCACTAATTAAATGAGTTACTGACAACTCACTTAATTAATATCTTAGTCCAAGAGTAGTACCACTCAACCTCATCGTCATGTCGGACTAATTCCACCTGCAGGGTTTAACATGATAATCCTTATGAGCTCCTCTTGGGGACATTATCAACCTAGATTACTAGGACACAATTTCCTTCTATAATCAACAACACACACTATAAGTGATATCATTTCCTAACTTATCGGACTTATTGATTTATCGAACTAAATCTCACCCATTGATAAATTAAAGAAATAAATATCAAATATATGTGCTTGTTATTATATTAGGATTAAGAGCACATAATTCCATAATAACTGAGGTCTTTGTTCCTTTATAAAGTCAGTATAAAAAGAAACGACCTCTAATGGTCCTACTCTGTTAGGGCCAAAAGTAGCTAGAGGGGGGGGGGGGGGGGAATAGCTTGTCGCGTGCCCGTTGTTCGGCGTTGCTTGTTTCTTCGAAGATGTGCAGCGGAAAATACAGAAACAAATCACACAACGCTAACACGGTTGGTTTACTTGGTATCCACCTCACAAGAGGTGACTAGTCCAAGGATCCACACCAACACACACACCCTCCACTAATGAAACTCTCCTTTATGGTAACTACCAAGGGCGGAGAAGCCCTACAAGACTCAATACAAGAAGAAGAAAGGGTAGTAAAGAAATACAAGCTTACAATGAGTGTACAAACCCTAGCCCTAGTTTCTTCTTCTTGCTTTGATCCGCCTCTTGACTTGGAAGAGCCTCCAAGAACCTTCAAGAACTGGCGATCTCGAGCTTGAAAAGAGCTGTGGCGAAGCTGGTGAAGATCTGAAATGAATCGGTGAAGAAGTGCCGAAGACAATGCTCGCCTGCGGCTCAAATACGACTCAACGGTCGGATCCCGATCGATTCGATTTTTCCCAATCGATCGGGGAGGCTTTGGATTGATCCACGGATCGATTCAGAGCGCCTCTGTGCTCTGGAAAAGCGCCTAGATCGATCCACGGATCGATCCAGTGCTTATCGCGCGAAGCAGCAGCGTCCCAATCGATCCACTGATCGATTGAGACCTCTGGATCGATCCACTGATCAATCCAGAAGCTTTCTGTTCGCTGGAAAAGGTCTGGATCGATCCACTGATCGATCCAGCACTTGGTTTTTGCCCAAAACCAAGTCCCAAACCTCCCAAACCAACATCCGGGCAACCTTAACCTGTTGGTACGTCATGCCTAGCATCTAGTCACTCCCTTGACCTGCTAGGACTCCCTCACTAAGTGTCCGGTCAATCCCTTTGACCCACTTGGACTTTTCTTTCATGCCAAGTATCCGGTCACTCTCTTGACCTACTTGGACTTTTCTTTCATGCCAAGTATCCGGTCACTCTCTTGACCTACTTGGACTTTTACCTAGCTTCACTCACTAGGGTTTTCAATCTGCCTAGCTTCACTCACTAGGACTTTCACCTGGCTTCACTCACCAGGATTTTCATACTGCCTAGCTTCACTCACTAGGACTTTCACCTGGCTTCACTCACCAAGATTTCCATCTGCCTAGCTTCACTCACTAGGACTTTCACCTGGCTTCACTCACCAGGGTTTCCTTCCAGTCAGGTATACCTACTTGACTCTTCTTCATTCACACTGATCATTCCCTGATCAGAATCTCCCCATATGAACAACTGCACCTGCATTGTCCATGTGTCTACATGTATTGTCAAACATCGAAACTATGACCAAGACTCAAGCTTGGTCAAACCAGTCAACCTTGACCTAAGGGATATTGCACCAACATACTCAATATACTCTAAGTGTACTAGTGTAATTATATAGTTAAGATAAACTAATACCTAATTACACTACGACCTTCCAATGGTTTGTTCCTTTCCATCTTGGTCATGAGCTACTGTTTATAATTTATAAGGTGCTGATAACATGATCCTCTGTGTGTGACACCACACACCATGTTATCTACAATATAAATTAATTGAACAATCTATATTTATCATAAATGTAGACATTTGACCAATGTGATTCTTTTATTTCTAAATAAATGTTTATACAAAAGTTAGGCTTTTAGTATACACTCTAACATTTCCTTTGTCTATCCATCGAGTTAGGACTTGCTTTGCCAATGTGCAATCCTCCTTAGCCCACTTGGACTTTTCTTTTCTTTATCGCATTTAGGACTTTCCTTTTGCCAACGTGTGATTCTCCTTTACCCACTTGAACTTTCTTTTATCTAATCATAGTTAGGACCTTGACTTGCCTAAACTCCAAGTTAGGATTTTGCCTTTGTCTAACCTCCAGGACTTTACCCTTGCCTAACTCTCGAATTAAGACTTTGCTAGTCAAGTATCCAGTCCTCCATGACCTACTTGATTTTCCTCTCACATATCATCAAGTATCCAGTAAACTTTAACCTACTTGACCTCTTTCAGATATTTTCCAAACATCAAAACTCAAACTTGAATCCACTTGAGGTTAGTCAAACTGGTCAACCTTGATGCAAGGATGATTACACCAATAATCTCCCAACAATATGTGTTCATCTCATTAGTGTTTACGAACAACGTTCGTGAATAATATTTGTAAATAATGTTTGTGAATAATTTTTGTGAACAATATTTGTGAATCATGTCTATCAATAAAACTCTTATCAGCATGCTAAATAAACAAATAAAGTTTTAAAATGAACAAATAAATTTGTATTATTAAACTCAATAACCAACCAAACAAGTTTAAAAGATAAAAGTTTCAAATAATCAAACAAATTTAAATTTAGAATTTGATAATATCTAAATGAACCAAGATCAAGCCAAACTTGAACCAAGCACAAGCTCATAAAAAAAATCCAAGACAAGCTATAAACAATCATTTCAAAAGCTTGGTTCATTGTAGGCTCTCATTGGCTTAATTACTTTATTAATAAAATTAAATACCATAAACCAGAAAAAACTCCTTTCATCTTTAGTTGGTCAGCTATAATCTGACCTTCTGATTTATATCCTTTCATATGATCTAGGCACAAATTATAAGGGACATCTGGAATAAGTATAATCATCTTTTATTATAATTATTAAGAATTAATAGATAATTAAATATGTTAAATCATATCTAAATCCATAATACTTAATAATAGGGACGGAGCAGAAATTTCATATTATATTTGCCTCCATTTTTATACCCTTGCATCTCTTGCACTAAAACAAAGTAAAGAGGGCTACTGCCGCCATCGCCCCTGGCTCTGTGCTCACTCAATATCCTTTTAGTGTCGTAGAATTGACCTTTCAGATCAACGCGATTCATTTGAGAGACCTTGTAATATTCTCTCTAGCGTTTTATCTGATGATGTAATTCAGAAGAGAATAATTTGATGGATCATTGTCGTGTGATTTAGGGACCATAATTTCTTATTTACAGAGGGTGTATTATCTTTCTAGTATTTTTTTAAAATTTTTTTTTATAATCTATGTATTCAGTTCTTCCAACCGATTAATTATGGAGATGATCAATCCGATTCAATAGAAGTTTTCTACCGATGGCTACTAAGATAAATTAGAGAGTACTCATAGAGGCTCATCCAAATGATCAGTATTCTTAGATCTACCTTTTACTAGAGGAAAATCTTCTAAAATAGACAATTGGCCAATCATATTACTAGTTCCCAAGACAAAGAATAATTAAAAGATGAGCCAGGATTCTCTGGTCTACTTTTTATAGACCAGGGATGATCCATAATCTAATTGCGGTAGGATCGTACGTGGCCACAATTTGATCTGATCACAATTGGTTGCGATCCTCCTTGGTTCATCTTCACATCCAAGTTGTAGTTTAGGTCGGAATTGACAGTGGAGGTCGTCCGGAGGCTGCTGCGGTGAGCTAATGGTCGGGCTGCCGGGTGCCGGGTGTCGAGTGGGGGACGACCTCCGAACGACCTAATTATTAATCTATGTATTCAGTTCTTCCAACTAATTAATTATGGAGATGATCAATCCGATTCAATAGAAGTTTTCTACTGATGGCTACTAAGATAAATTAGAGAGCACTCATAGAGGCTCATCCAACTTCTGAAATAGACTATTGGCCAATCATATTACTAGTTCCCAAGATAAAGGACAATTAAAAGATAAGTCAGGATTCTCTGGTCTACTTTTTATAGACTGATCCCGTTCGGAAGCTAAGTCGGACAGAGGCTGACTGCGCTGTCGCTGGTGCTAACGAAAAGTCGTGGAAGCACCTGGTTACTCTGGCACCTACCGAAAGGGTTCTCATGGACGGATGATGGGGGGTGATGACGGGGACGATGACGCGAGGGCTCTGCGCACACTCAGACAAGCCGCCTCTGTGTTAGAGACCAAGAACCACGGAAAAAGTCCCCGGGTCAGGCCCTCCGACGCTCAAGTCAGGTACTTTTTCTCCAAAAGCACAGTGAAAGGACGAAAAGTAAAAAACGAGAATGAAAAGACGAGTGAGCGTACCTGCGTAGGGAGAAAGCCTCCCTTTTTATATGGTAGTGGGTGCTTCTGGAGTCTGACGAGTGTCAGGGAATGTCGGGTGTCAGGATTTGTCTGGCGGTGAATGACACGTGACATCTTTCTATAGGTCTGAGGAGGAATTAGTGGGCAGTGAGCCCTAGACCATTAGCATATTCTCTGACATGCAGTGATTATTCTCTGACGGGTTGTTACAATTCCCTGGCTTGCTTGTCGTATAGTGTAGGCTCACCCCGGTCTGTTAACCCTCGACTGGGTCCTCGTACCTGTAAATCTTGACTTGTATGCACAGACCTGCCTTTCCCAGCGCATTCCCTGGCTTGTTTGTTGTCCCGCCAATCCAGATCTGTACGTCCCGCCCTGCATTTGCCATTCGGTCTATCTCGGTAGATCCAGACCTATGTCTATCGCCCTGCCAATCGAGGCCTTCGCTTATCATTCCTTCAGTATCGTCCCGTATGCACAACCCCTTTTCCGTATCTTACCCTGACCTGTAAGCCTTCGTTCACATATCCTGACCTGTATGTCTTTGGTCCGCGTATCCTGTTCTGCCTATCTTGTCCTGTAGATCTTGACCTGTAAACCTTAGTCCACATCTCGACCTGTATGTCTTTGGTCTGAATATCCTGCTCTGAGAGCCTTGGTTAGTGTGTTCCGACCTATACGCCTTGGTCCGTGTGTCCTATTCTGTAAATCTATAAGTCCTGACCTGTAATCCTTAGTTTGCATATCCCGTCCTATACGCTTTGATCCGCATATCCTGACCTGTAACCCTTGGTTTACATATCCCAACTTGTAATCCTTGGTTTGCACATCACGACCTGTACGCCTTGATCCGTGTATCCTGTACCGCAAGTCCGCAAGTCTTGACCAGTAATCCTTGGTTTATCTATCCCGACCTGTACGCTTTAGTCCTCATATCTCGACCTGTGTCTTAGCTCCGCGTATCCTACCTTGCGACTCTTGGTTCGTATATCCCGACCTGTACGCTCTGTCCGTGTATCCTGTACCGCAAGTCCGCAAGTCCTGACCTGTTATCCTTGGTTTGCCTATCTCGACCTGTACGCTTTGATCCGCATATCCTGACCTGTAATCCTTGGTTTGCACATCACGACATGTACGCCTTGATAGGACCTTTGCGTTCGGCTAGAGGGGGGGTGAATAGCCTTCTTTGATTTTTCACCTACAACTTGTTAGCGAAAGAAAATAAAGAGAAATGAAAGACAATACAAATAAGAAAACAATGTTAACTCCTTGGTTTACTTGGTCTCCATTTCATTGAGGTGACTAATCCAAGGCACACACTCACACGATCAAACTCCAATATGAACTTCTCCTTCTCGTTATCACAAACGAAGGTGGAGAAACCTTCACAAGGTTGCCTCTTCCTCTTACAAGATGAGATCTAGTCTTAGGAAGAAGAGACTCAAAATCTATCACTTTGAAATCACTTAGAGAGCTCTCTTTTTGCTTAGCATAATGAATATTCAATCGTTATTTTTGCTACAGTGCATCTCCCCTTTTTATTCGTCTTTAAAAATAGTCGTTTCTCACGTGATCGTCGCCATCGATCGATTGAGCACATCTCCTATCGATTCAAATATAGCCGTTGAGCGTCGTCACGATCGATTGGGCCAACACTGGATCGATTCAGCCGCAAACTTCATAGTACAAAGGTGGATTCAATCGATCGACCGATCGATTGGTTACCTCCAATCGATCGATTGATCGATTCAAAATCGCACTGCTTCTTCGTGCAGAAATCTTGTGAGTTGATCGACTGATCGATTGGTTATCTTCAATCGATCGGTTGATCGATCCAGGTTCACACTGTGTTCTTGTGCAGGAAGCATGTGAATCGATCGGTTGATCGATTGGATTCCTCCAATTGATCAACGGATTGATTCAAGTTCCCTCTGTGCTCTCGCACAAAGGCTATCAATCGATCGGCCAATCGATTAATTTTCTCCAATCGATCGGCTGATTGATTCAGCAGTATTCTGTTCCATAGTTATGCGCCTCAATCGATTTAACAATCGATTGCTTGCTGGTTTCCCAACTAATACCTCGTGTCATATGAATGCATCCCTGAACTTTCTTGCCAAGACTCCGGTCCTCGACCTTCTTGGACTTCTCTTGCCTTACACCTGGTCTTCTGACCTGCAAGGACTTTTCCTGCTAAGACTCCGGTACTCGACCTTCTTGGACTTCTTCCTGCAAAACTTGCAGCACACGTTAGATCCAAACGTATTAACGTAAACTTAAATAGTTCTCAACACATTGAAAACATCCAAGGAATGATTGCACCAACAATCTCCCTTTTTTTTGATGTTTGACAATCTATTTGAGTTTAGGCTAATTTCCAACACACCATAATAATAAGATGATAAACATTAAATAGCAATAAGCATGAGCTAATAGTAAATGACAATATTGTTATTAACTACGCATAAAATTCATCTTACTTGATCATACGCAATAATAGCAAATTCATATATGACTAAGCATGAATCTCCTTCCTAATTAAGCATAAACTTCAACTCTCCTTCCTAATTAAGCATAAACTTCAACTTACTTCTCACCCTTTGTCAAATATCAAAATAAAAACTCCCCCTTAATTGGTGCACTAAACAAACACGATAAACCCGAGGGGTACTCCCCCTAAAGCACACAAGTATCAACATAAGATAACAATTTGGATTCAAAAAATGAAAGATAATAGAGAAAAGCAGTATATTATACATCCAAAATAAAGTGAAGTTCACAAAAGGGACTTCGCAACAAACATCCACATAACGGACAAGATCACATGTCATAGAGATACAAAGAATTCAAAAGTATCATCTCCCGAAGGAATACGAACAGGATCAGAAACGTCGATAGGATCAGAAGGAGGGGCAGATGTAGTAGCAGGAGCAGGAGCATCAGTAGACACAACAACCTCAAGAACATCCGCAACAGGAGGAACAGATGGAGACGGGTGACGCGTCACCCAAGAGCTCACCAAACCCACCAGAGTATCCAGAGTCGCCTGCATCGTGTCAACCTTGGTGGTCAGGGCAGCCATCTCCATATGCAGCTCCTCAAGACGGGTATCCACAAACTCCTTGAATGTCGGAGAATCAGGCTCCACAATATCCTCTTCGGCATCAGCCGCCGCAGGAACTAGTGCCTGTGCGGCCCCCTTTTGGCGAGCCCTGGGTCCCTCACCAAGAGCACGCCTATCGCGCCATTGGACTCCCGCTGGACCAACCTTTAATCCCGTCTTCGTGAAAGAGCGTGAAGAAATCCAAGAGTAGGCAACAGCCATGGGCTCCAGCCGCCCCTGAGAGACATCTATCTTCATGAACTCCAGCCAGTCAGTGATGAGATGACCGAAAGGCATGTGAATCATCTGCTGCACTGGCTGAGTAAAATGAATGATGCAATGAAATATGTTCAGAGCAATATTGATGTCAAGGGAATGTCGTATGGCATATAATGCAAACATGTGAGAGGGTCGAAGAGCGGCTAAAGCACGTGAGACAATGGGAAAGAGACAGTTAATGACTACTTTAAATAGGACAGCGTTCTCAGCCGATAACGCAAGAGAAGAGAAAGTAGTGATCTGTGCATTTGGCCCGTCGGGACGAAGATGACCAAAAAGGGTCTGATGCATAGATGCAATGCTGATATGCTCAAATGGTGGAAGCAACTCATCAGGCAGTGTGGGATAGAAAACAAAATCATTTTCGGATGGTAGACACCCTAGAAAGGACTGAAGGATCGCATAGGAAAAGTCCAAACTTCGCTTCGCAACACGAGTACGATAGTTGACACCATCAGAAGTGTGTAAGTTGTTATAGAATTCAGAAACAAGACTGACATTTATACTCCTCTCACAAGAGAAAATCGACTCAAGTTTATAGTGCTTGAAGAGGGAATAGATATCAAAGCAAGAGTCTTTGTAGAATTGAAGATCAACAGACCTAGGGGTTATAAGTTTGAAGATATGTTTGCTAAAAGCATGTTGCATAGCAACATTAGGAAATCGCTGATCAGTGGGAGGTAATGGGCGTGATGGTGGTATGGACAACCACTCGCCAATTCATGAACTTTTTGTTTCTTCCTATTCAATACGAAATGAAGAAATGCAATGTGACAGAGGATGCAGGGCCATGAAAATGATGCAAGAACAGTGCATAAAGGGCAGACAATGCAATGCATGAGTGAAATGCAATGCACCACACAAAACACACAACAGGTACATTAGCAATCTAGGTTTAGAAGAAAGAGGCAAAGATAAAATGAGATGAGAGTGAAGAGATTACTTAGGGTTCAGGGTCCTCATTGCTTATGGACAACGCAAAGACGAGGAAGAAGAAGCGGCCCGTTCGTCGAGAGAGGAGAAGAGGGGTTGTCACAATGAGCTCGCTTGCTGAGAGTGGACAAGCAGAGTTGAGGGAAGGAAAGCAGAAGCTCATCGCCGGAGAGAATCATCGGAGAGGACGGTAGATGCAGGCGGAGGAGTCGCCGGGAGAAATCGCCCCAAGTTAGGGCACAGACGAGTTGAAAGAGAGTGAGCGGTGGAAGTGAGATTAGACTTAGGTCAACAGTGCCTTAAGTTGGATTTCAAGTCCCCCAATCGATCGACCGATCGATTGAGAGAAAGTGAATCGATCGGGAGATCGATTGAAGAAGCCTCTGTGCAAATTTGAAAATACATCTCAATCGATCCATCGATCGATTGAGACATGCTGAATCGATCCATTGATCAATTCAGATGGCCTTTGTGCATTTCGGAAAGGCACTTTAATCGATCCATTGATCGATCGAAATACTCTGAATCGATCCATTGATCGATTTAGACGCCCTCTGTGGTGAAGTGTGAGCTCCCCAATCGATTGACCGATCGATTGGGAATTCTGATATAACTGCATTTCTGAAAAACTTTCAGATCCAAGTTTTAGAAATGTACAAATAATTGTACACTATTCTAAAAATCATGAAATTTTGTGTAGACACTATATATGTCTCATATTATCAAGGAAAAATAAAGTTTTGACAAAAATTGACTCTTATTAGCGAGGATTTACACAAAATTGAAAGTTGTCGAAAACGTCAATATTTTGGTAAGTTCGTATCTAATTATGCAATGATAACTCCCATCCAAAGACAAACTTCAACAAAGGTTTCAAAAGTAAGTTTTATATGTATTTCAAATTAAAATTTTCAATCACACTCGTAGAGCTAAGTGCACATGATTTGTACACTTGCTTTCCCTATGATTGGACCAAAGTAATGTATCATGATGAACATGTTGAACCAAAAGTATTATCCTAATCATCTCACATAATGTCTAATTGAAGAAATACACAAGCAAGCCTTCTTAGGTCTATTGTGAGATGCAATGAGGTAGATTCTTAATGTGATATGGGATCATGTAATGTTATACTCACTGTTCTACAAAACACATCCTAAGTTCTCTCCTAAGTGAGGTAAATTCCGCCTCAGGTAGTGGTTTGGTAAATATGTCGGCAAGATTTGACTTAGAATCAACATAATTTAGTATAATGTCTCCTCTTGCCACATGATCCCTAATGAAGTGATGTTTCACTTCAATGTGCTTTGTCCTAGAGTGATGCACCGGATTTTTGGTTAAGTTAATTGTGTTAACATTATCACATAATACCTTAATTTTGGAATAGTGAAGCTCATAATCTTCTAAAGTATGTATCATCCAAAGTAATTGAGCTACACAATTACCCATAGCTACATATTCGGCCTCGATGGTAGACAAAGCAACACAAGGTTGTTTTCTACTACTCCAACTCACTAGAGAGGATCCAAGAAATTGACATCCACCACTAGTACTTTTCCTATCCAATTTGCAGCCTGCATAATCGAAATCGGTGTACCCAATCAAATCAAAATTTTGAGTCCTAGGGTACCAAAGACCGACATTAATGGTACTCTTGATGTATCGCAAAATTCTCTTTACCGCCACTAAGTGAGATTCCTTGTCACATGATTGATACCTTGCACACATGCCTACCGCAAAGAGTATATCTGGTCTACTAGCGGTTAGGTATAACAAACTACCAATCATACTTCGATATTGCTTTGGGTCTACTAATTTTCCTTCTTGATCACTATCTATTTTGGTATTAGTTCCCATGGGAGTAGATACTACCTTAGCATTTTCCAACCCAAATTTCTTGATAAGTTCCTTAGCAAATTTTGTTTGATATACATGGGTTCCTTCTTTAGTTCATTTGACTGGTAATCCTAAGAAGAAACTTAGTTCTCTAACTAGACTCATCTCAAACTCACTTTCCATATGTTTAATGAAATCTTGAAGAAGTTCATTATTTGTTGAACCAAAAATGATGTCATCAACATAAACTTGTGCAACAAAGATGTCTCCATCCTTAGACTTTAAAAATAAGGTTGGATCAATTGTTCCTCTTCTAAAATCTTTGGAGATTAAGAAGAATGAGAGTCTTTCATACCAAGCCCGGGGAGCTTGTTTTAACCCATACAACGCTTTCTTAAGTTTATAAACATGATTTGGATAATCTATGACTTCAAATCTGGGTGGTTGTTCCACATACACTTCCTCCTTAATGAACCCATTTAGGAATGTCGATTTCACATCCATTTGATAAAGTTTAAAGCTCATATAAGCGTCATATCCTAATATTATCCGAATGGACTCTAATCGAGCAACCGGGGCATAAGTTTTATCATAGTCAAGTTCTTCAACTTGATTGAAACCCCTAGCTACTAACCTAGCCTTATTTCTAGTGACTTTTCCTTGATCATCCAATTTGTTTCTAAAACCTCATTTTGTTGTAACAATTGTACTATCATTTGATCTTGGAACAAATTCTCATACATCACTTCTTTCAAATTGATTCAACTCTTCTTGCATTGCTAGAATCCAATCCGTATCAATTAAGACTTCATTAATTGATTTTGGTTCAAATTGTGATATTAGAGCAATTTGACTAGTATTATCTCTAAAGTAGAATCCAGTCCTTACCCCTTGAGCCACATCTCCAACTATTTGATCAATAGGATGATCTTGATGATGCCTTACGGTCCTCAAGGTTATGGAATCATCATTTTTAGGAGGGTCATTGTCTACATTTACCTTTTGAAGGTTGAAACATTTTCTTCACATCCTTTCTTGTGAATTTCCTTGATCTTCCCATCATCTTCTTGACATAATGTGTCACTTCACTTGCCGACATTTCATCATCACTATCCGATGATTCTTGCTCAGATTCGGATGATGAGGATTCCACCTTCTTTTCTTTCTTCTTTTTCTTTTCCTTCTTTTCTACAATAAGAGTCATATCTTTCTCTGTTAAAACCACATTAGCTTATTCATGAAGTTCAAATTCGTAAACTAATTCATCAAGCTTAACTAAAGAAAGATCCCTAGATACCTTATACGCATCAACCATTGATGCCCATAAAGGTGGTTCTAGGAAAAGATTAAAGAACATACCTTACTAGATCCCTATTGTCAATTTTCTCACCTATTACATGGAGTCCATTCACTATCTCCTTAAATCTTCCATGCATTTGACTCACGGTCTCATTGGTTTTCATGGTGAAGGTTTGAAGTTGCCCCAACAAAAGATCTCTCTTGGCCCTCCTAGATTCGCTTGATCATTCATTTAATTCAATGAGCTTTTCCCAAAGCTCTTTGGCGGAGTTGAATGGTCCTACTTTGCTTAATTGCTCCTTTGAGAGTCCACATTGTAATGTTGTTGTGGCTTTAGCATTTGCTTGGGCCTTCTTTGCCATCTCTTTTGTCCAATCCTTGGTTGGAAGAGGTGCTCCCGATCCGTCTTTTGGTTTCTCAAATCCATATACAACACTAAACCAATTTTCAATATCATTCATCAAATAATATTCCATCTTACCTTTCCAATATATGAAATCGTTGTCATCAAAGAAAGGTGGTCGAGCGGTGCTATATCCCTCTTGAAACGCCATCTTGATGCTTCGGTTGACGATGAGTTCTTCCGATGCGAACCTGCTCTGATACCAATTGATAGGACCTTTGCGTTCGGCTAGAGGGGGGTGAATAGCCTTTCTTCGATTTTTCACCTACAACTTGTTAGCGAAAGAAAATAGAGAGAAATGAAAGACAAGACAAATAAGAAAATAATGCTAACTCCTTGGTTTACTTGGTCTCCACCTCCTTGAGGTGACTAATCCAAGACACACACTCACACGATCAAACTCCAATATGAACTTCTCCTTCTCGTTATCACAAACGGAGGTGGAGAAACCTTCACAAGGTTGCCTCTTCCTCTTACAAGATGAGATCTAGGCTTAGGAGGAAGAGACTCAAAATCTATCACTTTGAAATCACTTAGAGAGCTCTCTTTTTGCTTAGCACAATAAATATTCAATCGTTATTTTTGCTACAGTGCATCTCCCCTTTTTATTCGTCTTCAAAAGTAGTCGTTTCTCACGTGATCGTCGCCGTCGATCGATTGAGCACATCTCTAATCGATTCAAATATAGCCGTTGAGCGCCGTCATGATCGATTGGGCCAACACTGGATCGATTCAGCTGCAAACTTCATAGTACAGAAGTGGATTCAATCGATCGGCCGATCGATTGGTTACCTCCAATCGATCGGTTGATCGATTCAAAATCGCACTGCTTCTTCGTGCAGAAACCTTGTGAGTCGATCGACTGATCGATTGGTTATCTTCAATCGATCAGTTGATCGATCCAGGTTCGCACTGTGTTCTTGCGCAGGAAGCATGTGAATCGATCGGCGGATCGATCCAAGTTCCCTCTATTCTCTCACGCAGAGGCTATCAATTGATCAGCCGATCGATTGGTTTCCTCCAATCGATCAGCTGATCGATTCAGCAGTATTCTGTTCCATAATTATGCGTCTCAATCGATTTACCAATCGATTGCTTGCTGGTTTTCCAACTAATACCTCGTGCCAGATGAACGCATCCCTGGACTTTCTTGCCAAGACTCCGGTCCTCGACCTTCTTGGACTTCTCTTGCCTTACACCTGGTCTTCTGACCTGCAAGGACTTTCTTGCCAAGACTCCGGTACTCGACCTTCTTAGACTTCTTCCTGCAAAATTTGCAGCATACGTTAGATCCAAACATATTAACCTAAACTTAAATAGTTGTCAACACATTGAAAACATCCAGGGCATGATTGCACCAACACGCCTTGATCTGTGTATCATGTACCGCAAGTCCGTCAGTCCTGACCTGTAATCCTTGGTTTGCATATCCCGACCTGTATGCCCTACCTTCCGAGTTCCTACTTGTAAGCCTAACTCCGGCATGCCACTTATGTCTGACTAGGACCATCCTGTAACTTGACCCTTTGCACCCTACGTAGGGCGGACTTTTGACCTCCACGTAGGCTACATTTTTGACCACCACGTGAGCTTGACTTCTGACCGTCACATGAGCTTGACTTTTGACTGGCTCATGGGCTTGACTTTTGACCGCCCCGAGGGCTTGACTTCCGACCACGTCCGCTGTCCGACCCCACTATCATGCACCGTATCATAGACCAAGGATGATCCATAATCTAATTGCGGTAGGATCGTACGTGGTCGCAATTTGATCCGGTCACAATTGGTTGCGATCTTCCTTGGTTCATCTTCACACCCAGGTTGTAGTTTGGGTCGGAATTGACAGCGGAGGCCGTCCGGAGGCTGCTGCGGTGAGCTAATGGTCGGGTTGCCGGTGCCGAGTGGGGGACAGTCTCCAAACAACCTTCGATTACTTTTTCCAAATCAAACTATAACCTAAATAGAAAGATAAATAAAAAAAAAGATAATAATCAATTACAATCTAATTATGATTACGATCCGATTATAATTAAATTATGGGTTCATCTCCTCATTAAAAAAAAAAAAAAAGGACCAACGGATCTTATCAGTTAAAAGATTTAATCATCGTAGTATTATCATGAATCCCGATTCTCATAATAAAACGGCAATGAATAATCAATTAATTATGCAGATCAGGAAAGAAGGAAAGTACAGAAATTTCGAAAATCGGCAATGAATCCCGATTTTCAGTGTGGATGCGTATTAATTAAGCAGCTGGTCCATGCACGAGGGCGTGGGCGATGGCGTCCCTCGCCTGCGCCGCCCTGGCAGACCTGACGCCGACGTTCTCGCACACCATCTCATGGTCCTCCAGCCCGAACCCTTGCAGCTCCTCCCCCATCTCCTCCTGCCTCATCTCGCACAGGTTGTGCAGCACGCAGCAAACCCCGATCACCAGCGGTAGGTCCTGCTGCTTCACCTCCGTCCGCTGCCGCAGGCACCCCCACCGCCCCTTCAGCCGCCGGAACGCCTCCCTCGCCACCGCAGCCGCCGTCGCCGCCCGCTCGTTGAACGTGAGCTGCTCCAAAGTTAAATTTTCCTGCGCGTTCGATTCAACGCCGAAGAATTAATTAATTTGCTTCGGTTCAGTTTAATCAATTTATTTCGATTGATTTAAACGAATGGAGAATCCTGGCGATCGACCTGAACGTATGGCACCAGCAGCCAATCGAGAAGCGGGTACCCTGCTCCGCCGACGATCCAGTAAGGCCCGCCGAGCATCCCTCCGTTCCCGCGCTGGTACAGAGCCGAGTTCTCCAGTACCTGCTCGTCGGCCAACGAGCCTGGCCACCCAATGCAGACGTCGGTGAATACGCCGTCGGGGTCCACCACCCCTTGCAGCGTCACCGTGTACGACGTCCTCTGGTTCCGGTCCGTGTGGCGGCGGTTGAAGTAGGCGGCGGCGTTCTCCCGTGGCGCCGTTACCGGGATGTGAGTCGTGTACATCGCGCCGACCATGCCGGTGATCCCGCCGGAAATCGCCTCGAACCTCGCCGCCGCCGCCGCCGCGCGCGCCGGGTCGGGCCACGCCAGCATCCCCTGCATCAGCACGTGTCGGATGGCGGCGCAGACTTCCAGGACGATCTTGTGGCACGTGGAGATGCCGAGGCCGAAGCGGCGGGAGACGAGGCGGAGCGACTCGCCGGTGGCGAGGCGCCACACGCACACGGCGACGCGCTGGCGGACGGGGATAGCGGCTCGGAGCGCCGTGTTCTCCCTGGCCACGGCGGCGGCCAGGACTTCGCAGAGGAAGTCGAAGGTGGCGCGGGACATGCGGAAGGCTCGCCGGAACTCTGCCTCCGGGAGCTCAGGGGAGTTGTGGCGGTCCCACCACTCGCTGGACCGTTCCCTGACCCATACCCGTCGGTGCGGCGGAGGCGAGGGCGGAGGTGGGGGCGGAGGTGGGGGCGGAGGCGGCGGCATCATATCATTTGCGATGGAGTTCGTCGACGAGGAGGCGGCGTAGTGGTCCATGAGATGGAAACTTCGAAGAACTAGAATCCGAAACAGAGTAGTTTTAACTTTTAAATGCGTTTGCGCGAGGGAACGAGGAAACGATGGAGAAGGAGCTCGCGGCTGGGAACATAGCTAGACTGCGGCTCACGCGGATGGGCGGACCGGGCCGGAGACGGGTCAGACCGCACGACCGGGACGCGGTGGCTCTTGTTCGAGCCTTTCGTTTTGATGAACAGTTCGTGGACGGCAGGTGGGTCCGATAAGTGAAGTCTAGACTCTAGACCCGCGAGTTTTTCGGTTGAAAACAGACCGACCCGGTCAGTAAAGTTATACTCGGTCCGTCCGGCCGTTGGATTTGAATTTTTAGAATTAATATCACGAGATTATTATTCACTCCGAATTGTTCTAAGTATTTAAACCGGACTAGCTTGACTTGGAATCTACAGAGACAATGAAAATCCAAGAGACCGGTCCGCGATGGCGCCGTGCGCACCGTTAGATTTCTCCGTCCAGGTGAGAAGATATCGTGTCGAAAGATTGTGAACCGAATCCGACGGAGGATGGGCTCCACCGCGCTGCTGCATCTGGCTTTTGATTCTGTCCAATGGTGACTTCGGAAAAGAGTATGACCAATGTAAAAGCAGAAGCGACGAATAATAATGTGGACGCATAAGACGCCGTCATGGAAGTATTATAAATGAGAATTTTTATTTTTTCAAACGTCGTGCCGTCTGAATCCTCTGATTTCATACTAATCACACTCCCCCCTCTCTCTATCTCTCTCTCTCTCTCTCTCTCTCTCTCTCTCTATATCTTATGCTGCGATGCCTTATGTACGATTTTACTACGGTACTTGTCACATCAGCGAGAAAACACAAAAAAAAATCAACGCTGTAAGATATCTGATCAGTCACCAGACCGATCAGGAAATGATCAGGAGACAGAAAAAGGTAGGGGGATCGGTCTGTGGACCGATCCACCTATAGCCTGATCGGTCTGTGGACCGATCAGGCTTCGAAGCCAACTCTCACAGAGAGTTGGTTGATCGGTCTGAGGACCGATCAGCCTAGGGCCTGATCGGTCCACAGACCGATCAGGAGACTCCTAGACCGATCAGGTTGGAGCCTGATCGGTCCAGGCCTAGATTTATGTGTTGTTCTTTGTCTTCTTCTTCACAGGTGCAGATATAAATCAGATGCTGATTTTTTTTTGTGTTTTCTCGTATATATATATATATATATATACTACAATTAGAAGCTCAAATTAAAAATACAACTAAAATCACATATTTACATGAAGGTATCAACACTATAACAAAAGATTTACGTAAACTCTATTGGAGTCATAATCTCTTGAAAGAAACCAGAAAAATATAAATTTTTAACATACAATGAGTCAAACACAATCTAGAACACAATCATTTTCAAGTATCTCACAAACAATAAGAGGACAAATGGAAGCAAATACTAATTCCTGGTTAGATAATATCATAACGCAAGGGAGAAATAGTACCTCAACAAGTACATATCAATTAGAAGATTTAATAGATGTCGAAAGTAACATGGTTACTTTTTCCGACAGACAATTAACAATTTTAAATCCAAGACGATTATATAACCAAGGACTACTAAACTTCTCAACAGCACTTTATAGGCATCATAGGACACAACCACTATATTTACCAGACGGAAGAGAAGAACACTTGACTCTCATGACCACAAAATCAGCAAGAGCACTATCACAAAAAAGACATAACTATATCCATTTAGGACTATTGGTAGTAGAACTTAGAGGACTAACAAGAAAAAGGATAGGAGCTAAAGTATTCTTAGTCCTCTATGATTCTCGTTTTTCAGAAACAGAACAGGCAATTATTGGCCTTATAGAAGTGGATATGAATAACAACCTCGGAATAATATATTTCTGTCCAAATTTTAATATGATTATAGAAGATTTTATTAAACATATCAAAATAAATATTTAGGCAAAATGATATGGAAATTTTCTAAGAAACAACATCCAAATCGACATAATCTTCTTGGGAAAAATAATGACACAAATTAATAATAGTTACAAAGTCCAAATAAATTCTATCATAAAAGCCTTAACTTCAAAAGGGATATCCTTTCTAGAACCAAAGGAGTCTAAATCTAGACCTCAATACACAACAAAGAACGTTAAGACTAAAAGAATCTATTATGTACAAAAAATAGGTATGGAAAAACAATAGTCAGGTTTAATGATTATCAACCTTTTACTTCTCAAAATGAAAAAGAAGAAGAAGAAGAAAACTTTAATTTAATGAACATTGAAAGTCTACTCGAAGAAACTCATAATCAAGAATTTCAAGGTTTTTATAATGACTTAGACGAATACATGTACACTCCAACCGGATTAACATCCTACAAAAGTACAGAAGAATTGTTAGAATTTGAAAACAATGAAAAAAAAATTACATAGATTAGAATGGGATTGGGAGCTATATTTGATGATGATCATAATATAATTGCTAGAAAATTCTCACAAATAAATCTTATGAATCCAGCAGAATCAACAGGGACATCCAGACCATCTGGACCAATACCCTTAAATATACCTCCATTAGCCACGCATTATCCTGAAAGTTCCATGGGAATGAGGGACTATGGCCAAGGGCATCCCCCTAGAACTAGGATTACTCCATACACCAATAATAATCCATTACTTAGAACAATAGGAAAAAGACGACCACCATAAATTACTTATTTTGGAAAAAACTCTGTACTATTAAATATAGCAAAATGTGATGATCCCCAAATGTATGACACATATCTAGAACAATGGATTGTTTCAGTCCAAAGGGACTATCAAGCCAAACATGAACTTGACAATGAATCAGGCGAAGCTATGATTCGGATAGGAGAAAATTACTTAAGAGATATAGCAAGAGCAGCATGGGAAGCATATAAACAAAAATTTCCAGAAGACATTGCTAGAATAGCAGCCCAAGGAAACAATATTCTAAACTTTTGTTATACTATACATCGCTTGTTAACAGCTAAAGATGCTAATACAGGCTTAGACCTAAGACAAAGAGAAGCAATGAGAGACTTAGAGCAATTACAGCTTCTAAGTTGGAATTGGATAAAATCATTTTGTAATGATTTTTTTGCTCTAATAGTAAGATATTGTAGAGAACACTACTCTTAAGTATTCCTAGTCGAGCATTAATATACAAGGACAATATTAATGCGTTGAGACTAGCATGTAGGTCAGCGGATGACTTGATCTCACAAGTCATGGATATGAGATATCAGGTTGACACATGAGTATATATTAGAGAATATATACTGAATGACCCGCCATGAGAATATTTCATGGATCGTCGTATGAGTGTCATAAACATTCTCATGTGACTATTGGTATGAATAGTCCTTAGACCTGAAGTCACTATGGTTCCCTACATAAGGAGTTGTGTACTTTGGTATCGTCAAACGTCACCCGTAACAGGGTGGACTATAAAGTCGATCACTGGGTATGCAATGAATTATGCGGAGGGATGTGAGTGATGTAGATGGGATCTATCCCTTCCATATGACGGAAGCGATATCTATGGGCCCCTTGATTAGTAGGACACAAGAAAGCATGGTCATGCGTAAATAAGTTAATATGAGATATTGAGCTTATTTGATAAGTGTGTCTACTTGGAGATCAAGAAACACAAAGATTGATAAGAGGATGACACGGTCTATGCCTCATTGATCAATCTAGATATCAAAGATAGAGGGACCAAGTCATACAACATGATAGCCATGGAAAAGTTAGGTCGGATCACGACTTTCTCGTCACTTGAGTAGCAATGATGCCTTGCTAGATGTCACTCATTGCTTATGTATCGCAAATATTGATTTGGATACATTGCCAACGTTACGAGAGCCTACAGGGTCACACACTAAGAACAAGTTGATATGGAGATAGGTTCATGTGATGAATCATTGGATTAAGTGTAATCCAAATTTGACTCATTGAGTTACACTCAGAGGGATCCAATTATTGGATTGAGTTCAATTGCATGGGAATTAATGAGTTAGACTCATTGGGTGAACTTGAGTTCACAAGGAAGATGAATGGTCAAAATTAAACCATTGGATTGAATGGTTAATTTTGAGCCATTGGATTAGAAGATGAAGGTCAAAACTCTTGGTATTCCATGAGATGGATATAAATATTATTTTGAATGATATTTTTAGTGAGATTTTCATTAGATGAGAAGGGGAAAAGTTTCCTTTGCTTCTTCTTCTTCCTCCTTCTCTTCTTGGCCGAAACACATCAAGGGTTACTAGCACAACCTTGTGTGTTTTTCTTCTCCATCTTGTTGAGTTTGTGAGACAAACGAAGGCAAGGCTTGTTCGTGTGGATACCGTAGAGGCGCGAACAATTGATCGTACTGTGATCCGAGCTGTCGGGAGATCGTGAGCACGCTTCAAAGGTATAACTATATCATGTCTTTAGATCTAACTTAGTATAAGATTGTGTTTCCCTTCTCATGGATCTTCTGGAGGAAATAGGTTTTTTTCCGCTGCGCGTTTGCGTGTTCAGCAACCTATTTCCCTACACTCGGTGCATCCGAGGGATGAGGTGCTGTGGAAGAGTACACCGGTGGACGAGAATGACGTGCACAATGTTACAAAGGATGATAAGCTAGAGTGGAAGCCTGCTCGAGGAGAAGGCCGAAAAATGAGTCTAGGTGAGCCCTATTTCAGATGGTCGTGATCACCCAGGTGATCGGAGCAACAGAAGAGCTAAAGGAGGCTAGAATTACTGCTGGAGGCGCCTTCAAAGTGAATTAAAGATGCCCCCGCACCTTCACTGTGGAAGGCGCCTTCCATGGTAGGAAAGGGTCCTAATAATCCACTCCCTCAAGATAGCCACCAAGGGTCCCAACAAGTGGTATCAGAGTCAGGACGCCTCAGAAGGACTAACCACCGATTGAAGCAATGAGACGATGGCCGGTGTAAGCATTCACCCACCAAAATTCGAGGCAGTCTTCGTGCAATAGAAACGCTGGATGGACGTATTCTTTGAAATAGATTTTGAAATTTTGTTAATCATGAAATATGGTTTCGCAGTTTCGAAAGAAAAAGAAGAATATCAGTGGACGAAGAAGGAACAAGCCGACTTCGTAGCGAATGGTAAAGCAGAATTCCATCTGCTCAGCGTCCTTCTGCCCCAGGAAGTCAATCGAATCGACAGCTATGACTCTGCTATAAAGCTCTGGGAGAAGTTCCTAGAACTCCACAAAGGTACTTCTGAAGCAAAATTGGTAAGGCGAGACATCCTCCGAACTCAACTGACAAACCTGCGAATGAACAATGGAGAAAAGGTAGCGCAACTCCAAGCACGGATCAAGGAGCTCATCACTCAGCTCAACAATCTCGGAGAAATGGTAACGAATCGAGATTCAATTTGGTACGCGCTTAACGCCTTCCCGAGAACTCCAAAGTGATCATCCTTAGTAGATGCATACTACATCTCTAAGGACTTCGATGTAAGTACATTAGAGAATTTGTTTTCTACCTTTAAACTTCATGAAACTCGATGTGCAGATTCTAAATAAATCAAAAAGTCGAACAACGATATTGCCTTGAAAGCCAAGATGGAAGATCCTGACTCTGAAGCGTCGATCGACAAAGATAAAGCGGCGCTACTGGTAAGAAAGTTTAATAAATTTAAATCACAGTCAAGAAAGCGTTATCAAAACAAAAGAAAGATCTGATATTACAACTGCAATGAAGAAGGTTACATTAAGGATGACTGTCCAAAATTGAAGAATAGGGACAAGGAGAAAGACAAGGGCAACAGATCAAAGTACAAGAACTTGAAGGCCACATGGGATGAATCATCATCCTCTGAGTCTGAGATCGAGGCCTTCTCCCGACTAGCCCTAATGGCAAGCCATCAAGAAGATGAAAACAGCTCAGAAATGAGCATCGATGAAGGGGGAGGATCCTCAGAGGAAAGCTGCAACAAAGGGGGAGCATCAGATCACGAGGTAAGTGAGGTACGTGCACTATCTCCAGAGCAGTCCTTTAATTTTATCAAAATACTTTCTAAAAATTTATGCAAATTAGAAAAAAAAAATTGCTAAGTTAAAATTAAACTTAGCAAATTCATGTCCCTTAGAAATGTATGATAATTTAAAATTAGAAAATTATAAATTGAAAACTCATAAACCAAAATCTAAAAAGTATGGTAGACTAAATTGGTACATTAGACATCACCTAGGGAAAATTAGGAATATTCCTAAAAATTATATACCCCCCCCCCCCCCCATTTTTAATTAACGCAGTAGATAGGAACTTATATTGGATTTCAAAAGCATACTTAGAGTAAAATTCTTTTTAAAAAGGGTTGAATGCAAGAAAACAAATTAAATATTAATTTCTTTAAAAGGCTTTGTCAAAGAAAGTGTTGTTGCTCTAATATCTAATATCTGTTAACAAAGTTAGATCTTTTTTTATAAAATGTTTTTTCGTTAATTTTTTTTTTAAATACAAAGTATGACTTTATAAAAAATTTTAACCATTCTGTTTACTATTTTATTAAGTACCCTAAAAATTAATTTCAAAATATTCTAACTTCTTATGTTATTTTTTTGATGTAATCAAAGGGGGAGGAATAAGTACAAGTTGGAGATTTTAGGGGGAGATTTTAAAATTTTGAATTTTGCAAAATTTTAAATTTTGCAACATTATACTTAATGTTCCTAAAATGTTATTATTGTAATTTATTTACAATACTTTTATTGCATTGTTTTTACCCTAACTTGAATCTGGGTTGATGCATATCAAAAAGTGAGAGATTGTTAGAACCCCGTGGTAGTTTTGATGTGATCAATCAGGTTAAGTTAAGTCCTGTTGTGTTTGACCCTTGTGTCTAAGTGTGCAGAAGCTTTGGAATACAAGAAGTCGAGCGGATCGAAGACGCAGCTAGCGAGAAGGATGACACGGGAAGGGAGCTGACGGGCTCGGCGCATCTGAGGGACGAGGTGCTGCGTAAGAGTACACCGGTGGATGAGAAGGACGTGCGCGACGTTCCGAGGGATGAGAAGCCGGAGCGGAAGCTTGCTTGAGGAGAAGGCTAAAAAATGGGTCCAGGTGAGCCTATTTCGGATGACCGCGATCACCCAGGCGATCAGAGCACCAGAATAACTAAAGGAGGTTGGAATTGCTGCTAGAGGCGCCTTCAAAGTGAATTAAAGGTGCCCCCGCACCTTCACTATGGAAGGCGCCTTCCATGGCTGGAAGGCGCCTTCAATGTGTTGGGGTTGCAAGGTTGCAAATATAGTCCCACATTGAAAACACATGGGAAAGATCATGGGTTTATAAGAGAAAAGATATCTCCATTGGGATGAGACCTTTTGGATAGAGCCCAAGAGTAAAACCATGAGGGCTTTGGCCCAAAGTGGACAATATCATACCATTGTGGAGATATCTAAATTCTTTTTGATCCTACAAATGGTATCAGAGCCCGGACTGCCAGGCGGTTTAACCTCCAACTGTGCACAAGAGTGGTCTGATTGAGCCATGTGGGTACAATATTGACCTGGAACAAAGAAAATGGGGGCTCCTATGTTCGGATCAAGAGGACCAGACACCAGGCAAAAAGTCCTAGTTGCGACTAGGCAAAGAAGACCTAGTAGGTCGGGTGGACCGAGGGGCAAGAAGACCTGGTGGGTCGAGGATCGGACGTGGGAAGCCTGTGGTCCTTTGTTTGAGGGGGGGGGGGGGGGGAATTGTTGGGGTTGTAAGGTTGCAAACATAGTCCCACATTGAAAACACATGGGAAAGATCATGGGTTTATAAGAGAAAAGATATCTTCATTGGGATGAGGCCTTTTGGGTAGAGCCCAAGAGCAAAATCATGAGGGTTTTGGCCGAAAGTGGACAATATCATACCATTGTGGAGATATCTAAATTCTTTTCAATCCTACACAATGAACAATATGAAGGCGCCTTCGACCAGGCTAATTTTACCGTTGCTAAGGGATAAAGCCTTATCCTTTGGTGTCTTGCTGGAGGTGCCTTCTAGCCTGTTGGAGGAGCCTTCCACCCACGGATAGGATTTTTCAGGAGCTATAAAAAAACCCCTGGAACTAGGAAATAAAAAACAACTTTGCTATCAACTCTTGTAATCATTTCCTAGTAACTATCTGAGCTTTTCAACGAGTGTAAGAGGCTTCTCCGCTTTCAACGAAGGAAATTTTTATTGCGCTTTTACTTATCTTGGATTAACAACCATCTAGGTTGTAACCAGGTAAACCTTGTGCCTCTTCTTTCTAGTCGTTATTTTAATTTATCATTATTGTTGCTTTTAATTAGAGTTGAAAGAATGGGAAAGGTATTCTTTTCTTTTTCAGGCAATCCACTCCCTCAAGACAGCTGCCAAGGGTCCCAACACTACCCCCACAGCCTCAGGGGTAGCTGATAAATACACCTAGAGCGGCTCCCCCGCAATAGGCTTGAATAATGAGGGCAGAGTCTCCAAGTACAGCTTCAATTCCTCGAAAGCTATGTTATATTCCTTGTCCTACTAGAACTTAGCAGCTCTCTGGAGCACTTTAAAAAAGGGGAACGCTCTATCTGTAGACCGGGATATAAACTTGGAGAGCGTGTGATTCTTCCCACCAGCTTCTGAGCTTCCTTTAGATTTCTAGGAGTCTGCATATCCTAGAGCACTTGGACCTTCTCCGGGTTGGCTTCAATTCCTTGCTCGGTGTCGAGATATTCCAAGAACTTTCCTCCTTGAGCTCCAAACATGCACTTCAATGGATTTAACTTTATCCCATACTGCTGCAGCGTGAATCATGTCTCCTCCACATCAGAAATAAGGTTTATTGCCATAGTAGATTTAATAAGGATGTCATCCACGTAGACTTCCACGTTCCACCCTATTTGTTCTCGGAAGATCTTTTCCATCATCCTTTGTTAAGTATCCCCTGCATTTTGTAATCCAAATGACATAACTGTATAACAGAAAGTACCATCTACCGTGATGAAGCTAACTTTATCCTGGTCTTCTAAGGCGAGAGGAATTTGATGGTATCCTTGGTAAGCATCGAGCATGCAAATCCTTTCACAGCCTGAGGTCGAATCCACCATCTGATCGATCCTCGGTAATAGGTATCAATCTTTAGGGATGGTCCGGTTGAGGTCTCGAAAGTCAATGCAGACCCTCTACTTATTGTTGGGCTTAGACACCAAGACCACATTAGAGAGCTAGGGCAGGAATTGTACCTCTCTAATGTGTTCTACTTTCAAAAGCTGATCAACTTTAACTTGGATTATCTTATTTTTCTCAGTCAAGAAGTTTCTCTTCTTCTGCTTGACCGACTGGGAATCAGGCAGGAGATGAAGCTTGTGCTCAGCTACCTTAGGCTTGACTCCCGGCAGCTCCTTGGGGGACCAAGTGAAGACGTCTCTGTTGCGCACCAGACATTCTACCAGATCTGACTTGATTTCAGACGGTTGGTCGCTTGATATGCGAGTGATGCTTTCTGGATGATTAGGATAAAGCTAGACCCCCTCTCAGGGAATGAGTTCTTTCGCTATAGGTAAAGGCTCCTCTTGAATAACGTGGATTCCCCCATCCTGGGTCTTCTGAGCTTTGTAGGCTCGACCTTCATCATGTCTACATAACACCTGCGGGAGACCAGCTATTCACCTCTAACTTCCCCGACCCGGTCTCCCACCGAGAATATTATCTTTTGATAAAAGGTGGAGACTGTCGCTTAGAATTCATGTAGGGCGGGTCTCCCTAAAATAACGTTGTAGGAGGATGGAGAATCCACGATGACGAAGGTGCTCCTCCATGTCCTCACTAATGGTTCACTACCCAAAGATATGGCAAGCTTAATCTGACCCATTGGTCACACTTCATTACCTGTAAACTCGTATAAAGAGGTGGCTATGGGTTAAAGTTCACTGGCGTTGATCTGCATGTCATCAAATGTATTTTTGAATAGTACGTTGACAGAGCTTCCAGTGTCAACGAAAACCCTGGCCACGCGGCTGTTAACGATGACGACTTTGATTATTAGGGCATTGTCATAAGGGAGCTCCACTCCCTCAAAGTCTTGCAATTCGAAGCTGATTAAGGGCCCTACAGCTTTCTCCCGGCTGCAACCCACCACGTGTATCTCTAAGCGGCGTTCATGGGACTTCCAGGCTCTGGAAGAATCTCCATCCGTGGGTCTTCGGAGATCATGCCGATCTCCCGGATGGCGATATTTCCCCTATTCTCTTCCTCAAGAGACTCCATCGGCTCCTTGCCCTGGTCTGCCTGCTAATTTCCCTAACCTCTGCTCTCGGGTAAGGGTTTTCTTGATTATCCTGTGGTAGTAGGCAAATTGTCCAGCAGCCTTTGGAGTTTAGGCGTGACCTCAGGTGGGGCTGGCCAAGTTCGGTCGCCCGTCGAGAATCCCGGACGAACTGGACGTAATCTCCTGTGTAATGGGTGTGGGACCTATGGTAGGTGCAATAACAGGGCCCCCACTAATCGAGTTTAGGAGCTTAGACAGTCTCGACTTGCTACGCCGCTCTGGTTTCCTGGACGGTTGGAAAACCAGGTCGGGCATCGCTGGAAAGGGTGAAGGGTCGAGCGGGAGGTTGGGGCAATTTTCTTTCCGCCTTGTTGACAGGAGCAGGTGCTTTGGCTTCTTTCCTCCGAGTAGCCTGGACTTTCTCTATATTGATGTAGCTTGTAGCCTTCCTAAGCATCTAATTGAAATTTTTCACGGGCTCTCGAATGAGGGCTCAGAAGAAATCCCCCTCCACCAAACCTTGGGAAAAGGCGCTCATCAAGATATCAGAGATAACAGATGGTGTTGGACCCCGTGGTGGTTTTGATGTGATCAACCAAGTTAAAGTTAGGTCCTGTTATATTTAGATTTATGTGTCTAAGTGTACAGGAGCTTAGGGACACAAGAAGTTGAGCGAAAGATGCAGCTAGCGAGAAGGATGGCACGGGAAGGGAGTCGACGGGCTCGGTGCATCCAAGGGAAGAGGTGTTGCAGAAGAGAAGGATGTGCGCGACGTTCGAGGGATGAGAAGCGGAGTGGAAGCCTGCTCGAGGAGAAAGCCGAAAATTAGATTCGGGTGAGCCCTATTTCAGTTGGCCGACATCACCCAGGCGATCGGAGTAGCAGGAGAGCAAAAGAAGGCTGAAGATGCTGCTAGAGGTACCTCCGCGACACCTCTACGCTTCACTGTGGAAGGCGCCTTCCATGGCTGGAAGGCACCTTCGATGAACAGTACGAAGGCGCCTTCTAGCCCTATGGAATGGGCCTTCGACTAGGCAGATTCTGTCATTGCAAGAGGATAAGGTTTTATTCGTACTTACCTTACTGGAGGCGCCTTCCAGCTCCGGATAAACTTTTCCAGAGGATATAAAAAGATCCCTGGATCTATGAAATAGAGCATCAACTCTTGTTTTAATTTCCTAGCAACTTTCTAACCTTTCAACGAGTGTAAGAGGCTTCTCCACCTTCAACAAAGGAGATTTTATTTCAGTGCTTTCATTGGTCTTGGATTAACAACCACCTAGGTTGTAATCAAGTAAATCTGGTACATCATCTTTAAGTCGTTATTTTCATTTATAATTATAGTTGCATTTAATTAGAGTTGAAAGAATGGGAAAGGTGCTTGTTTTATTTTGACAGGCAATTCACACCCCTCTTGTCGGCCCCACTGGGCCAACAAGTGGTGATCCTGTCCAAGCGGTGAGTAGATGGACGCTGGGGACATGACACTCTCCGTTGTCCTTTGATGATGATGTAGACCTCCGGCGAACCTGCAAAGAAGCCGAGCCGGGAGGGGTTTCCCGGCGACGACCCTCCGACGCTCAAGTCAGGCAACGAGAAAAAAGAAGAAAACAAGCAGTGGTCAGGGAAAGAGTCCCCTTCTTCAAAATCTAGGGGTCCTTTTATAGGACCCTGGGAGGCACGGGCATGCTTTTTGAGGCGTGCACGTGTCCCCCCCCATACCTCAGAGTGGGCTTGTCAGAAAAGTCTGTCTGACGCCATACCGCAACAGTCCAAGCATGTCCATGATGGGACAGTGGAACCTCCCATCATACGATCCTACGTATGGCTTGGCGCTAACCATGCCGATTGTCGGAGGCCGCAGTCCCTAAACTGATCTCCTCAACTATCCCGTGTCGTCCTCTTGCCGTGTCTGTTACTAGTCCGATCGGGTTAGTCGCTTGGCCCTCCGCCGTACGGGATTATGAGATCATCGATCCGTCCGGAGCGGACATGGTCTTGTACTCGGATGAGGGTGCCACATTGGCCTATGGCTCGGCCGAGCGGCTGGGCCGCTCGGCACCTGCGGTCTTTTACCTTTGAGCATCGAAAACCCGCCCCATGGTCGGGTTGTTTTTCGTTCGGTCCGGGAGACCTCTTGCCTGCTGTGCCACGTGGTGCTCATTAAATGCGCCCCTATGGTGCTCATTAAATGCGCCCCTATGGCAAGGTGCCACGTGGCACTTCCGTTGGCGTCATCGTACGGCTCGGCGATGTGTCCGAGGGGACATCGGCGGTTTGAAATGAACGGCCTGATGTGGGCCTCGATTCCTGTGACCTGCATCCGACGGTCGAGGCCGATCGGGCCCGACCTTATAAAGCCTTCACCTTCTTCTTCCGCCGCACCTTTGCCTTCGCATGTCCTGCAGCCTTCCTCCTGCTCAGTACCCCGGCGACCCTGCTCCTTGGCATTCCGGCGATCCCTTGCCTTCTTCCTTCGCTTCTCATCTTCTCTGTAAGGTTCTTTGTCTTTCCCTCTTTCTTTCTGTGTTTTCTTTGCGTTCTTTGCCGAATTCTCGTCTTTTGGTTACTGTTCCGTTCATCTCCCTCAAGCCTTTGCATTTTCTCCAAACGTCCGCCTTCTCCATTGTTGTTTGATAAGCCCTAATTTTGTCGTGAAACGGGTATCAAAAGAATTAAGTGACCGAATTCATTCTACACTAATGTAGCATAGAGATGACTCGGGTCGTCTCCCAACAAATGTAATGATGATGGTATTTTAGGATTGATTTATTGGATATGGGGTTTTGGGTTTTTAAACTATAAATGCTAAAAGACAAGTAATAAAAGATAGCCTATATAAACTACTAATGGAATGAATTAAAGAAGAGCAAAGCAATTAAGAAAACTTGAGCACTTGGTTGAAACCGATCTGACCTACTTGCATTCTAAACAAACAGCAAACAAGATCAAAGCATGAATTAAGCAAAGTCATAAATGGCAAACATGAATCAAGATCATGTAACAGAATCAAGATCCTTCCACAGCTAAACTAATGAAACTAACTAATACTTCTCAAATTGAACAGTGCTAACAAAATGAAAACTAAGCCAGAACAAGGCAAGAACAAATTGAATCATGAAGATCAGATGCATAAAGGATCAAGCCAACCATTCGTCACATGGAAGGAGATCTACTCAGTTAAGTGAGAATGAACAAATAAGGAGTACAACAACTAGAAATAGAAACTAACTAAAGCTAATTCAGATCTATGAAATTGAACAGAAACAAGAACAAACATTCTCAACTGGAAAAGTGTTGAACCGAAGTGAGCTAGGGCATTCCCGAACACTCACTGGATCAGACGAAGATGTCCACAGCACACAAGTGATGAATAACCGATCAAATAAGATGAAATGCAGCTAGAATTAGAAATCGATGCAGAAATCAGAGAAATCAGAAGCTTCAAGAAAGGAAGATCTCCGGCCGGAAGGAAAGTGAATCGGTTGAAACCACCAAATTCCTCCACCTTCTTTGCTTCTTCTTCCTCGCACAAAGTCACGGCAGAAATTGGTGTTCAGATGGTTGAGATGGCGTCGCCGGCTGGAAGATGGCTGGTGACCGGAGGAAGGGACGCCCTTGACCTCTCTTGACCGCCGGCGGTGGAATGAATCGAGGAAGAAGATCGCGCTCCCCTGTCTGGGCACGAAGGTACTGTGGAAGTTGACGCCAACACTGTAGCTTCTCATCCCTTTAAATCTAATCTCAGTTCTGTGATGGACGGCTGTGATTATCCTGCCTCTGATCCAACGGTGAATCTTGATCTACATCTGATCCAAAGGTTCAAATCTTCATCACGGGACCTGATCTATTCTCTCCTAGCTCGGATGAACTAGATCTTCAATGGATGGTTCAGATCTCTCTTGATCTTGAATGAATGGTTCATGTAGCTTCAAAGCTTGATCTTCCCATTCAAGCTCAGATTTGAGTTCAATCTGGTTTGATCAACCTCGGATCCATGATCCCTTGATGCCTACAAAGAATATAACCAAATATTAGCATAAAAACCATAAATGTGATATAATTTGCAATTAGGTCCATAAATGGCTCTAACTCATGAAACATGGTGTAAACATGACTTTAACATATGAGAAGATTAAAATGTATGCCTATATGGATCAAAATGTCATGATAAAATGATGGTTATCAAATTCCCCCACACTTATTCTTGCACGTCCCGGGCAAACAAACAAAACAAAGGAACACTAAAAACCATCTCCACAATAATTCCCTAGGAATACCTAGAAGATAATAAAAGATATTTAACTAAAACCATCTAAAGATCACAAACAATCATGAATTCAACCCAAACAATAATCAGTAAGTATGGTGGTTTCAATCCAATTGAAAAATTAAACAAGATGCAATCTCACAAGGTATTCACCTATTCTAGCTCTCACACTCAAAATATGTATTAGTGGAGCTCACTCAATGCAACTCACAACATTTCACTACCATAAGCTTGCTTAATGTCTAATTCTCCACCACTATAAACATATCATACATGAATCAAAAGGATTTTATCAACAAGAATTGAAATGAAAGCAAGAAAAACAATTAAAGTGAATGAAATTGCAAAAGAGAAGGTATCAATGAAGAGAATGAGAGTATGGAAGGAATTTACTTGATGAGTTGACCCATTTGATGTAAAAAGAAATGAATACCATTTGTTTTTATCAATACAAAAAAACCAAGCCAAACTCTTCTTCAATTTGATCACTACCGTAGAATCTTGGCACACTATCCTCTCTATTTGATACTCTTCTTTACTACTATTTTTTTTCACACTTTAATTTTAGAATTTGGAAGCTAAAATAATCCCAAATCACTTCATAGAGAAGAGTGAGAAGAGTTCCCTCCCCCACACTTAAAATATTGTCCGTCTTGGACGATGCTACAAATCATGCTATCCAATTACTTAGTACTCTTCTTGGATAATTAACCTCAAGATAGAACTAATCTTTGCATTTGTGGCATCAAAAAGTAGAGTCAGTGTATGCCTTATATCATGGAGCACCATTCTTTATTCTTGTTTCATGTTTAGCTATTTTCTGAATTAAATCAGAATTTGCAGCTATACAGTTCTTGCACCAATTCCAGTTTAGGATCAGGAGTCCTTGATTTAAAATCCACTGTTATGATTCAGCTTCAACATTTGACATCAGAAATGAATTTCACTACAGCATTGTCAATTCGGAATTCACAAAATCAAATCTGGTTCCTATAATCTATTACAAACATTAAGGGTCAATGCAATCCAAACTTAAATCCTGTAAGACTTTTGGCATTGCAGTGATCAACAGAGAACTGGTGAGGAACTCATCACATTCAGAATCAACAACTTAAGCAACTGAATGTCCATCAACTCAGCTTTTATAGTTCTAGAGATTACCATTATTGAATTCATTGTAGTGGAGATTAGAAAACAAGATCAGAGTAAACCCAATTTCTACTCTACAGTTTCAGAAATCAACTCACTAGAGTTGCATGCTCTGGACCATAACAGGCTTGAAGAGAAGTAACACAAGTAATACTGAGAATTTAAATCCTTCACTTAGACCTTTTTTTTAATGATTGGAAACTTGCAACAAGAGCTTGGCACGTTATATTGAAACTGATACATCACTTCAAGTTTTATTAGCTGTCTCCAAACTTTTTATGTCTGGTAAACAGCTGTTTGAACTTCTTGTATCATCCTTCAAACTCACATATAACTCAATGAAGGTGAGTGTTCAGTTTCCCCAACAGTTAGTTACATCCAGCCCTTGCACTTAAGTAAACTTAGCTCCACAAATCCCAGAGTTACACAACAGAATCTGATTTCAGAATACAGAATCTATGACTCTAAATTTGTTTCCTTTCTTCCTCTGCATATGACCATCATTTCCAACCAGCAAGAGGAGTGCATTCCATTACATTGGTAGGGAACTAAACCAAGCTTGAAGTAGCCCAATAACAACAATTCAGAATTGAATTTTTTTCTAGTTTTGCATTCACAGTTTCCAGGGCTCAAATTCTGCATTTTCAGCAATCCCTTCGTCCAAGGATTTTTTTAAACGGAAACAATTGCAACTTAGATACTGATCTTTAATAGTTAACCAATTATATAGTGATCATATATCAAATTTAACACATCAGATTCCCTGCAGATCAGTTCAAAATTCCAGCACTTCAGTCAATTAATCAGATCCAAGGGATTCAGTTTCATAACTCTAGTTCTAGGAAAATTTCAGGTTAAGACATGAAGGATTCAGCTTGAAAAGAGATCTCATTTAGCATTGAATTTATAGGACTTGAGTTCAGTTCATTTTCCAATCAGAAGCAACATAAGACAATTCTGAAATCCTGCATCTTCACTTTTCTGCATTTTGGCAATTAGAATCTGATTCCAAAATTTCAGAGCTGATGTTGATTTCTGGAATTTCATATTTCACATTTCAATTCCCGAAACTGTGAACTCACTGAAGTTCTAGCTTAAGTTTTGATAAGCTTTCAGTAACCCAATAGCTAGAACCTTAAATGGAAGCATTTGATTTAGAACCTATGGCTCTGTTATGCAACTTACAACAGCTTTGTTGTCCCTATTTTTAGATGACACTTGCCATATCTCCACTGATCTTTGATTTCTGCAGCATATTTCAGAGATTATCTCAGCTTCAAACAGACTTGAAATTCCATAACCATTTCTGACAGCAATTTCTGATTTCTGAAAATTTCCTGCATAAACCATTCTTTGGATCCAACTTCTTACTGATAAGAACTGGCACATGGATTCCTCATAATATTTGTATTAAAATCAACTTCAAAATTACGTCATGCAATCACACAACCCAAATCCAGAATTTATATTTCCTGGAAACCCATTTTGCATGCTAAATTCTGTTTTCCAGTTTCCAGTTTCAACACTTGAGAGATGAGGTAATTCTATCTTGACTTATAAAGATCTCAATGCATCATTGTTTCTCATTTAGTACTGAATTAATAAGAAGTTGAATTCCAACTTCAATTGTACAAAATCAACACATTAACTTGGCACTAAACAGGGTTTTAAAGAAATAATTGCTGCAACTAATTCTAGAATCATTTCTTGAACTCATATCAACTTGTTGAATCCTACACTGCAGGTTACAGCAAATTTTCTTCATCAGCCTATCACAAATTTGAAGCTTTCAGATTCTGGATTCACTGGAGTTACATGCTATAGTGCTGTTTTCAGAATGCCAAATCCAGATTTAAAATTCCTCAATTTGCAGTAGGGAACCTCTATGTACTTTAAACATATGCAATTCTCCAGCATTTTAGTTTCAGATATGCATTAGTCTAAGTCCTGTCAAGTATGCTTCATTTGAAATGAGATTATGATCCCTTCACAGATATTAGCAACAAGAATAAGGGACTATTTCCAGCTTACAAGTTCAGCACAGAATTCAGCAAATCAGCCTCACAAGCTCAACTTACAGCTCATATATATACTGATTCAAACTTTGAACAACTGTTACAACAAGCTTCCAACCATAACTTGATCGAAACTCTCATCCAAACCAACCAACTCACAGCAATAAAAATTCCAGTAAATCTTACAATTAAAGAACTCCTGTCACTACCATATCATGCTCAAAATTCAGAGATCAATCTTCATGAAGTCATCAAAGATTTTCAAGACCTCGGTTTAAATCCAAATCCTTCCCCCACACTTGAAATTTATCCATCTCGAACAATCCACTCATCAAGTAAATCAACCAAAGCTCTCAATAAAAGAATGACAAGCAAAGATTATCAAGAATTAAAATGCTTGATGAGAATATTTCAAGAAAATTGTGGAGAAAGAAATGGGAAATAATGAGGGAACAAAAAAAATGACAAATATCCTTAATTTCCACGTATACATATGCTATTGTGATTTTGAAAAGAAGCTAAGCAAGTTCTAGAGTTCAATTTGCTATGAGTGCATGCCACACAAAGAAAATAATAGAATATAGGCTTGAAATGGTCCTCTCTAGGTATTTTCATGCAATCAAGCTCAATCAATCAAATTGGAACCCACCACCAAACAAACCAATATCATGCAAGTAAAGTATTCAATCATGTAAAATGACCTAACTTGATGGTCAAAATTAAAGAACTTTTACCATCTTAAAAGTATTACTAGAACAATTTCATGGAGAATTTTATTCCAAATGAGATGCTATGTATACTAAACAAAGTACAAGGTATTAAGCAAAATGCGAATGTAAAGTATGCAAAGCAAAAGAAACGTATAAAGCAAAAAGAAAAATAAGGAATGAACTCCCCTTTATTCCGGGCGGTTGCAAACGATTAAGAAGTAGTATCCACGCCGGTATTGGAATGGTTCTTCCCGGTGGTTGGAGTCGGTTAAGATGCAAAATCCACTTTGGAAGTGGAATAATTGTAGTTGCAGTCGAGTCCACTTCATCCAACATTTTTCCTTTGAAAATTCTTCCTGGAGGTCGAAGGCGGTTTAGATGGAGCAACCATTTTGGAAGCCTATGGCGACCTACAAAGCCAAAGGAAGACAACACCTCTTGCAAGCATGGGAAAATATTAGTTTCTACATTACATGGTTCAAAGAATATATCACATCCAACAAAATTAATTAATGGTACCTTAATAAAATCTTCTAATGAATTACAAGAAATACTAACCTTGTCATGTTGGAAGGTACCTGGAGGTTCTGGAATGGTGACTGTGACCTCCTCATCATCAGATAATAGCTCAGACTCTGGCTCAGGTAGTGTATCTAAGGGAAGTGATTCTTGGGGCTCTGCTTCGACAGCATAAGTCCCTACACTCTTATCATCAACATCTGGTTCAGGTGATTCTTGGGGTATTGCTTCCAATATGCAATCCCTTACACTTACATCATCATCTACATTAGTACCTGCATCATCAACAACATCTACAACAACAATATCAGTAGAATTAGAATTCCTTACAACTACAGAATCATAATAAGAAATATTAGAAGAGTCTTGTGGAGTATTGGAAACAATATCAGGTCTATCCAAAACACTACAATCCCTCTTCTCACTGAAGCATGGTGCTTGTTGCTGGCTAATGGATGATGCAAATTGGTCTACTTGTATCTGAAAGTTTTGTATCTCTGCAAATTGTTGCTTTTGATACTCTATCATTTGCTGGATAATCTCTTTAAGGTCCTGTGTTGAATTAGGAGAAGGAGCTTCATCTTGAAATGTTCCCCATGGAGTTGGATCGCTCTGATGGACTGGATGTGGCCAAGTAGGTGAGTAATCTCCCTGAAATCCCTGTGGACTCTGATATGCTGGATATGGATCAGCGAATTGTCCTTGTGTATCCTCATACCTGAAATGTGATTGATCCAACCAATTAGAATTATATGAATTTGGAAATAACCCATACCTATTTGGCTGCTCTATGGGTGGATAATATTGAGGTCCAGATTGATAGTACTGAGTCTGAGGATGATAATACTGAGGCTCAGGATGATAGCATTGAGGTTGATTAGGCTGATAATACCGACTCTCCATCTCACCTCCAAAATGCTGATAATATGGATCCATGGTCAAAGAAATTTCCTGCTCTTACACTGAAACACTAGCAGATAAGATCAGAAGATACAGGAGCATATAAGATCAAACACATGGATATATGAACATGAAAGCAATTGCAACAATTTTTTTCAAATTTTTATGTGAAAAGAAAAAGAAACAATCCTAAGGTATCAAACACCGCTACATTCCCCGGCAACGGCGCCAAATTTGATAAGCCCTAATTTTGTCGTGAAACGGGTATCAAAAGAATTAAGTGACCGAATTCATTCTACACTAATGTAGCATAGAGATGACTCGGGTCGTCTCCCAACAAATGTAATGATGATGGTATTTTAGGATTGATTTATTGGATATGGGGTTTTGGGTTTTTAAACTATAAATGCTAAAAGACAAGTAATAAATGATAGCCTATCTAAACTACTAATGGAATGAATTAAAGAAGAGCAAAGCAATTAAGAAAACTTGAGCACTTGGTTGAAACCGATCTGACCTACTTGCATTCTAAACAAACAGCAAACAAGATCAAAGCATGAATTAAGCAAAGTCATAAATGGCAAACATGAATCAAGATCATGTAACAGAATCAAGATCCTTCCACAGCTAAACTAATGAAACTAACTAATACTTCTCAAATTGAACAGTGCTAACAAAATGAAAACTAAGCCAGAACAAGGCAAGAACAAATTGAATCATGAAGATCAGATGCATAAAGGATCAAGCCAACCATTCATCACATGGAAGGAGATCTACTCAGTTAAGTGAGAATGAACAAATAAGGAGTACAACAACTAGAAATAGAAACTAACTAAAGCTAATTCAGATCTATGAAATTGAACAGAAACAAGAACAAACATTCTCAACTGGAAAAGTGTTGAACCGAAGTGAGCTAGGGCATTCCCGAACACTCACTGGATCAGACGAAGATGTCCACAGCACACAAGTGATGAATAACCGATCAAATAAGATGAAATGCAGCTAGAATTAGAAATCAATGCAGAAATCAGAGAAATCAGAAGCTTCAAGAAAGGAAGATCTCCGGCCGGAAGGAAAGTGAATCGGCTGAAACCACCAAATTCCTCCACCTTCTTTGCTTCTTCTTCCTCGCACGAAGTCATGGCAGAAATTGGTGTTCAGATGGTTGAGATGGCGTCGCCGGCTGGAAGATGGCTGGTGACCGGAGGAAGGGACGCCCTTGACCTCTCTTGACTGCCGACGGTGGAATGAATCGAGGAAGAAGATCGCGCTCCCCTGTCTGGGCATGAAGGTACTGTGGAAGTTGACGCCAACACTGTATCTTCTCATCCTTTTAAATCTAATCTCAGTTCTGTGATGGACGGCTGTGATTATCCTGCCTCTGATCCAACGGTGAATCTTGATCTACATCTGATCCAAAGGTTCAAATCTTCATCACGGGACCTGATCTATTCTCTCCTAGCTCGGATGAACTAGATCTTCAATGGATGGTTCAGATCTCTCTTGATCTTGAATGAATGGTTCATGTAGCTTCAAAGCTTGATCTTCCCATTCAAGCTCAGATTTGAGTTCAATCTGGTTTGATCAACCTCGGATCCATGATCCCTTGATGCCTACAAAGAATATAACCAAATATTAGCATAAAAACCACAAATGTGATATAATTTGTAATTAGGTCCATAAATGGCTCTAACTTATGAAACATGGTGTAAACATGACTTTAACATATGAGAAGATTAAAATGTATGCCTATATGGATCAAAATGTCATGATAAAATGATGGTTATCAAATTGTTCCGGAGATGGCAAGTTCCTCTCAGCCCGCGGACCTCACGCTCGGCCCATGGTATACCACCATGGAGTCACGGTTCGATCAGCGCGATGCCGAGAGCCTGATTAACGCTTTTGACATCCCTTCTGATTTCGAATTGATCTTACCTTCCCCTTCCGCTCGGCCACATAACCCTCCGCGCGGCACTATCTGTTTTTTCCGCGAACAGTTTACAGTCGGTCTGCGGTTTCCTCTCCACCCCTTCATCGTCGAAGTTTGTAACTATTTTGGCATTCCGCTTGCCCAATTGGTTCCCAACACTTTTCGCCTCCTGTGTGGAGTTGTGGTCTTATTTAAGATACACAACATTCCCCTCCGCCCGGAGTGTTAGTTAGAGCCCTAGAGCCAATCATTTGATGATTGTATGGACTCATGTATATCATATTCATGTATATATATTAAGGCATTTGGTTTTTGGTTATTATGCTTATTTGTATTAGTGTCAGATAAAATAAGTATAGTAACGTCCTAGAGTAGAAGGTTCATACCTATATCAATCGATTAGTTGAATCGATAGTGAGATGATATAGGGAACACTACTCTAAATCATTCCTAGTCGAGTATTAACATTCAGGGACAATGTTAATGCAATAAGACTAGCATGTAGGTCAGCTCGATGACTTGATCTCACAAGTCATGGATATAGAGATATCATGCTGACACATGGGTATACATTGGAGAATGTATACTGAATGACCCGCCATGAGAAAGTATCATGGATCGTTATATGAGTGTCATATACATTCTCATGTGGCTATTAGTATGACTATTAGTCCTTAGACCTGAAGTCACCATGGATCCCTACATAAGGAGTTATGTACTTTGGTTTCGTCAAACTTCACCAGTAACTGGGTGGACTATAAAGGCGATTACTGGGTATATAACGAATTATGTAGAGGGATGTGAGTGATGTAGATGAGATCTATCCCTCCCATATGACGGGAGCGACATCGGTATTCTTGATAGAGTGAGACCACTAAGTGCATGGCCATGCCCAAATGAGTCAACATGAGATGTTGAGCTCATTTGATCGAGTGAGTCCACTTGGAGTTCAAGATTTAGATTGATTAGAGGATGACACGGTCTATGCCTCATATTGATCAATCTAGATGTCTAGGATAGAAGGACAATGTCACATATTTTGTGAGGAGTCACAATTGGTAGTCACAAGGTGATGTCGGATCTCGACATTCTTGTAACTTGGGTAGTAATGATGTGTTGCTAGATACCGCTCATTACTTATGCTCCTAAATGGGTTTAGGGCATTGCCAACGTTACAAGAACCTATAGGGTCACACACTAAGGACAATTAGATGGAGATTTGGTTCATATGATGAACCAAGAGGATTAGATTCATTTGATGAATCATATTGGATTAAGAGTAATCCAAATTGGGCTAATTGAGTTGGACTCAAGTTGATTCATGTATTCAATTAGTCTAATTTAGATTATGACTCATTAAATCAACTTAATTTAATGAATTAGATTCATTATATTAAGTTGGCTTGAATCATATGGTTGGATTAGATCAACCATGAGAGAGATTTGATCAAGTTTGACTTGATTTGAGAGGAAGAGAAAAGTCATGTTTGACTTGACTTTTTGCCACATCACTAGTGAGTTGGCAAGATGTGGACCAATAGGATTGCTCCACATCATCAATGTGTGCCACCTCATGGAGGTTACAAGCCTCCATAGCATTTAATGTGGCCGGCCCACATTAAATGAGGAGGTTACACTTGTTGCCATGTCATTTAGTGAGGTGGCAAGATGTGAACCAATAGTGTTGATCCACATTATCCTAGAGTGCCACCTCATGGGGGTTACAACTCTTAATGGTCTCCACATTAATTGGAATTAATGTGGGGGTTACACCTCCTAGAGTGGCCGGCCACTTGATGGCTAAGGGGTTTTTTGAATTTCCTCTCATTGATTCATTCACTCTTCTTCTCCCTTGGGTGCTCTCTCTTCTCCTTCTCCCATTCCTTGGCCGAACACTCCATTGGTGCTAGCACACCTTGTGTTTTGGTCATCTCCTTCTACTTGTGTCCGTGTGGATACATATAGAGGTTGTCTACTTTGACAACTAGAGATCCGGCGACATCTTGGACAAGCGGGAACGCGAAGGGCTTCGCTACAAGGGTAATGATCTTAACTTTAGTATAGATCTAAAGTTTTTACAAACTCGTACAAGAAAAAGTTTTTCGATAATTTTGTTTACGAATCTTTGCACGAGATCCATGGCTTTGGGTGACTCGGGGTTTCCGCGACGCGAAAAAGCGGTTTTCGCGGCCCGAAGAACCCAACAGTGGTATCAGAGCCACGTGCAAAGACTTGTACGAGTTCGTTTGTATTTTTATGAAAAATATACCTTCTGTGATTTTCTGTAAAAATTGAGTTTTTAGAGTTTTTATGAGTAATTTTTCCGTAGAAGCGAAGCACAAGTGTCTCGGCACTTGTAGGCTACCGGAAAGTTTTCTTTTAAACGGCTTCGTTTTGCCCCAAATCCGTTTGGGACAGCGGGGTCGGGTGCCATTAGATCGCAAAGGAGCAACTCACGATGGTTAGATCGTGGGTAGGGGCATTGCCCCTAACCCCGCAAGGGAATTTGCTCCGCGATTGCACCCGAAATCGCTAAAAACGAACCCGCCGGGAAGATTTTTCCGAAACGGCAATGTCTCGACACAAATCGTTTTGGGACAGCGGGTTTAGGCGCTGTTGGATCGCAAAGGAACCCTCGTGATGGTTAGATCGCGGGTAGGGGCGCTGCCCCTGGGCCCCGCAAGGGGATCCGTTCCGCGATTGCGCCCGAAACAGCTAAACGGGACCGCCGGGAAATTTTACTCATAAAAATTATAAAAAATTATTTTTAAAATTACAGAAAAATTATGAAAAATATATAATTTTGAATTATATATTAATTTGTGATAGTCATGGCCCAAAATACCCAATAAGATTGGATTTGTGTTGTAATTCATAATACGGCCTGCGTGCCGTCATATGATTGTGTGTGCTGTATATTTATTTTTTTTCCACGGCCTGCGCGTCGTGTCTTTCTCTTATTCTGGTTGTAAATTAGATTTAGACTCGAATGTAACTCGAGTTTCAAATTGTAATGTACAAATTGGAGCGGTGGAGGGTCCACACGAGACGGAGTTCCGAGGCGGGCACGAGCAACACAAGGTGGTCAAAGGGAGGAGCTTGGAGAAGCTGTTGACCCTAGGTTGACCATTCAATCTTCTCATTGGCTTGAGAAGATCGTAGTAGGGCCATGACTAAATCACAAATAGATTAATTAATTAATTAATTATGTATCTGATGCATGTTTAATAATTAATTAATTAATTAGTGCCTTAACGATTAGATTAGATCTAAGTCGTGCACATGATGCACCCTTGCGATTAGATTAGATCTAAGTCGTGCACAAGATGCATCCTTCTCGATTAGATTAGATCTAGATTGAACCAACTATAAATGCCTAACCGTGTCGTGATACCTATCACTACCTCGATCACATGTATTGTTGAATCTGCCAAAGCAGAGCAATACATATTATCTTGGTAGGGTACGGAGGGACAATCTTGGTCCCGCCTATCAACGCATGGGTGAATACAAACTCAATTAGATTGAGTATTCCTAGTTACTCAGTTGGATCGAGTCAGCTATAGGCATTCTTCCAACGGTTGGAAAGGATAGGTCAAAATCACATCTATATTAACTCTCGGGCGTATTAGCCAAAGCTAACTCGAGTTTTAATATAAATGCGGATATTGATTCTATAAACAAGAGTTGCATAGAGATGTAAGCCTTGGACGTATTAGCCAAAGCTAACTCAAGGGTTAGTATGATGTGGATCTTGTCCCACAAGAATTATAGAATTCAGTGGGAGCATCATTTAATTAAAGGCCTAATTAAATGATTTTTAAAAGAATATGATATTTATTTCTGCAAATTTTCTGTTGTAGATAACCATGACGTAGAACACGAATTCTTTCTCTCTGCGATCTGTCCTTAAGAAGGACAAGCTCAACGGAGCAAATTTCCTGGACTGGTACAGGAACCTGAGAATAGTTCTCACTCAGGAACGTAAACTGTACGTTCTGGAGCAGCCCATTCCGGAGGCTCCTCCTGCCACTGCCACGCGAGCTGACCGGGATGCTTACAAGAAGCATCAAGATGACGCATTAGATGTGTCCTGTCTAATGCTCGCAACCATGAACTCTGAGCTTCAGAAGCAACATGAGTTGATGGGTGCTTACGATATGGTTGCACATCTTCGTCAACTATATCAAGGACAAGCAGGACACTGGAAGAAGAACTTCACAGGACACCTGGAAGATCTTAACAAGAAGAGAAATAAGATTTCTACTTCAGGTATAAATGTTATAGAAGTCAACCTCTCTATTTCTTCGTCGTGGGTATTAGATACCGGATGTGCTTCGCACATTTGTACTAATGTACAAGCACTGAGAAATAGCAGAGCATTGACAAAGGGCGAGATAGACCTACGAGTAGGCAATGAAGCACGGGTTCTTGTGTTGTAGGGACTTATTTTCTATCTACGCCCTCCGGGCTTATACTAGAGTTAGGCGATTGTTGTTATGCCTGCATTGACTAAGAACATTATATCGGTTTCTTGTTTGGATAAGAAAGGATTCTCGTTTATAATAAAGAACAAATGTTGTTACTCTATTTAAACGATATGTTCTATTGTAGTGCACCTCGATGAACGGACTCTATATTCTAGACCTTGAGAGCTCTATCTATAACGTTAGTACTAAGAGGTTCAAATCGAGCGATATGAACCACACCTATCTCTGTATCGCTTGGGTCATATAAATGACAAGCGCTATCCCACTCCATAAGGATGGTTTTTTGGACTCATTTGATTTAGAATCATATGAGATATGCGAGTCATGCCTACGAGGCAAGATGACCAAGACTCCCTTTAGTGGGCACAGCGAGAGAGCGACTGATGTGTTAGGACTCATACATAGTGATGTATGTGGCCCTTTCAATGTCGCTGCTAGAGGCGGTTATAGGTACTTCATCACATTTACTGATGATTTCAGTAGATACGGTTATGTGTACTTGATGACACATAAGTCGGAATCCTTTGAAAAGTTCAAAGAATTCAAGAATGAAGTACAGAACCAGCTTGGCAAGAGTATTAAGATACTTCGATCAGATCGAGGTGGTGAATACTTAAGCCATGAGTTTCGTGACTACCTAGCTGAGTGTGGGATTCTATCCCAACTCACTCCTCCTGGAACACCACAGTGGAATGGTGTATCCGAAAGTAGGAATCGTACCCTATTAGATATGGTACGATCTATGATGAGTCACACAGATCTTCCGACATATCTATGGGGATATGCTCTAGACACGGCAGCTTTCATTCTCAACTAAGTTCCATCCAAGGCCGTGATAAAGACACCATAAAGAATATGGACTGGGAGAGATGCCCAGGTGTCTTTCATGAGGATTTGGGGTTGTGAGGCTTACGTACGAGGTCAAGTCTCAGACAAATTAGGACCCAAATCCGACAAGTGCTATTTCATCGGATATCCCAAGGAAACTAAGGGATATTACTTCTACATTCCCAGTCAGCACAAGGTAGTTGTGGCAAAGACTGGGGTCTTTCTAGAAAGGGACTTTGTTTCTAGAAAGACTAGTGGGAGCGCGCTCGATCTTGAAGAAGTTCAAGATGCGAACAATAGCACTGATGCCTCGATGGAAATTGAACTGGAACCACAAAGTGTTGTGGATGATGTTGTTCCACAAGGAGTTGAGGAACAACAACCGGTTCAAGTAGACATACCTCTTCGCATGTCTGATAGGGTACGTCGTCAGCCTGAGAGATACTCTTTTCTCTTGTCTGACCATGATGACATTGTGCTCATAGAGGATGAGTCTACCACCTATCAAGAAGCTGTGATGAGACCAGATTCCGAGAAATGGCTAGAAGCCATGAGATCCGAGATGGAATCCATGTACACCAACCAAGTATGGATTTTGGTTGATCCACCTGAAGGGGTAAAACCCATTGGGTGCAAGTGGGTCTTTAAGAGAAAGACTGACATGGATGGACTTATCTATAAGGGTCGCTTGGTAGCTAAAGGTTTCAAGCAGATTCATGGTATTGACTATGATGAAACCTTTTCTCCAGTGGCGATGTTTAAGTCCATTCGGATCATGCTTGCTATTGCAGTCTACCATGACTATGAGATATGACAGATGGATGTCAAAACTGTGTTTCTGAATGGAAACCTACTCGAGGATGTGTTCATGACACAACCTAAGGGTTTTGTAGATCCACAGCATACTAGTAGAGTATGCAAGCTGCATAGGTCCATTTATGGACTAAAGCAAGCTTCTCGGAGCTGGAATCTTCGATTCGATGATGCGATCAAACAGTTTGGTTTCATCAAGAACGAAGATGAGCCTTGTGTCTACAAGAAGGTTGTAGGGGACATAGTTGTTTTCGTCATATTGTATGTGGATGACATACTACTCATTGGGAAGGACATCCCTATGCTTCAGTCTGTCAAGACCTGGCTAGGGAGTTGCTTCTCAATGAAGGACTTAGGTGAGGCATCCCGCATTCTAGGGATACAGATCTATAGAGATAGATCTAAGAGATTGCTTGGCCTAAGTCAGAGTACATACATTGACAAGGTACTCCTTCGGTTTGCCATGCAGAATTCCAAGAAGGGATTTCGATGTCACATGGCGTGAGTCTTCGAAGACTCAAGGTCCCTCTTCTAGAGAGAGAGAGATCGCATGGATCGGATCCCTTATGCCTCAGCCATAGGATCGATCATGTACGCCATGCTATGTACTCGACCGATGTCTCGTATGCTTTGAGCATGACGAGAAGATACCAGTCCAGGTGAAAGTCATGGATAGCGGTCAAGAATATTCTTAAGTACTTACAAAGAACTAAAGAATATTTCTTGATATATGGAGGCAATGATGAGCTAAGCGTAAAGGGTTACAGTGATGCCGACTTCCAGACCGATCGGGATGATTACCGATCACGATCGTGGTTCGTGTTTTGCTTAAATGGTGGTCTTTGTGGTGGAAGAGTTCAAGCGAGACACGATGGTGATTCTACAACGAGGCAGTATATTCGCATCGAGGCAAGAAAGGAGGAAGTTTGGATCCATAAGTTCATCATTGAACTTGGGGTGGTTCTAGCATCGCTAATCCAGTTGACTCTATTGTGACAACAATGGAGCTATATGACGAAGGAACCTCGCTCACACCAGCGGACCAAGCATATACTACGGCGCTTCCATCTTATTCGAGAGATTATCGATAGAGGAGATGTGAAGATTTGCAGAGTACCTACAGAGGCTAACATCACAGATCCCTTGACCAAGGCTTTGGCACAGAGGAAGCATGATGGTCACACTAGGTCATTAGGCCTTAGAGCCTATACTGATTGGCACTAGTGCTAGTGGGAGATTGTTAGTTAGAGCCCTAGAGCCAATCATTTGATGATTGTATGGACTCATGTATATCATATTCATGTATATATATTAAGGCATTTGATTTTTGGTTATTATGCTTATTTGTATTTGATCCTGTCCGAACCAGGAGCCAACGGACACTGGGCACGTGGCGCTCCCTGCAACAAAACCGAGCCGGGAGGGGTGTCCCGGCGACGGCCCTCCGACGCTCAAGTCAGGCGAGGAATGACAAAAAAGGTGGCCTCCAGATGAAGATTTTTCATACCTCCGGTGAAGAAATGGAGGCCTTATATAGGCCTCTCGAAGAAGCCTGGGCGCGCCAATCAAAGCAACCACCTGCCTTTGACCATGCCCAGGTATGGGTCTGTCAGAAGGGTCATGCCCAGATATGGATCTGTCAGGAAGACGTTCATGAGGCCATACTGCTACTGTATCAACCTTTCCATGATGTGACGGCAAAATCCTCCATCGTGCGATCTTGTGTACGGCCTAATCATCAGACATGCTTCTGCTGATATCTCATATCCCGAGCCGAGCGCATAGGCCGCTCGGCCACCTTTGTACCCTCGCCCTTATCTGGGCCGAACGGACAACCCGCTCGGCCCTTTGGCCCCAGCCGAGCGGACTCCCGCTCGGCCCTTCGATCATCATGCCTTGGCGTCGGAAACCCAAGCCCATGGATGGGTTATCTCTAGCTCCGCTCGGACCTACTCGGCTGCTCGGCGCGGCCATTAACCGCTTAGTCAGCCCTTCATCGGTCCTCAAGCTGAGACCCTTCAGGAAGTGGGTCCCCCATTCTTACCGCCGGATCACTTGCCTTCCCTTCAAGTCTAGTCGAAGGAGGCAGTGAGTCCGACTGACTGGACTATACGTGCCCGAGCGGGCGGTCGCCGCCTTTCCGTGGCTCATAATATTCTTGGGGCCGTTCGGCTCTTCATTTCAGTTGTCTTGTCGCTTAATGTGGATATTTGCTTGTCTAGATCTTCTCGAAAATCACACAAATCCTCTCCATTAAGTCAAAGCATGCGCGGTATGGGCGCATTAATTGTGCTTGGCGACAGAGCGCCACGTGTCGACCATTGTGTGGCGGCGACATCACTCACGATGGGACGCCCTCGTTTAAAATGGACGGCCCGATGGCGTCCTTGTCCTTCGTGACCTGGATCGGACGGCGGAGGCCGACGGGCCCCGGCTGTATAAAGTCTCAGTTCTCCTCCTCTGCCGCACGCTGGCTCGTGCTTCCTCCTTCTGCCTCCTCTGCCGCTGTAGTCTTCGGCGATCCAGTCCCACTTTCCGGCTGCTACCTTTTCCCCGGTGATCTTTTCCACCCGTTTCCTTCTCAGTGAGTCTTCTTCCTTCACTTACTAGGTTTTCCCTGCTCATTTCGCCTCTTTCGCTCCCCTTCTTTCGATTTCTTGCTATCCTCTTGCCTCTCCGAGATGGCAAGTTCCTCTGAACCCGCCACCAACGTTCACGGTCCCTGGTATATGACCATGGAGAGTCGGTTTGATGAGGAGGGTGCTCGGTGCCTGGTTCGGACGTATGGGATTCCCGATAACCATGAAATAGTTATAGCCGACCCGACTGACCGACCACATGACCCGCCGATCGGCACAATCTGTTTCTTTTTAGACCAATTCCAGGGTGGCCTTAGATTTCCGACCCATCCCTTTATTTTAGAGGTTTGTAACTATTTTCTCGGCCAACTTGTGCCGAATTCCTTTAGGCTGCTGAGCGGGGTGGTCGTCCTCTTTAAGCTGCACAGTATCCCTCTTGACCCCAAAATATTCCACTTCTTCTTCTACCCCAAACAATCCGAGCCGGGCACTTTTATTTTCCAAAGTAGAATAGGCTTTAAATTTTTTGATAATATGCCGACCTCCAACAAACACTGGAAGGAGTTTTTCTTCTATATCCGACTTCCCGACAAGACCAAATGGCGGCATGTGCGAATCAGGAGCTCGGCAAGTTCAGAAGCAATCCAGCCTATCTTCATGCGGCGAACTGGTTGTCTAGTCAGCGCTACAAGATCGACCAGTTGCTGCTCAAGGGGGTGTTGTATATTTTCGGATTGTCTCCCGTTCGGGTAAATCTCCCCTTCCGCATGAGTAAGGATTCTTTACTCTCTTAGTCTTTTTTGTCTAATTGATTTTAATTTCGTTTACTGCAGCTGAAGTTATGTGGCGTTCCAAGGCTACCGCTCACCTGAAATTGAAGTCCGTGGAGATTGAAGCGGCTACGAAAAAAGAGCTCGCCGAGCGGGGACTCATCCCCAGCCGCCCGGCGGATGCAGGAGAGGGGGGGGCGCAGTCCGCCCCTGAAACAGAAACTGTCCCATCCGCTTCAACGGAGGTTGAGGCGGATCCTGTTTCCTCGGCCCCCGCCGAGCTGGGCGTCCCCCAAGTTGGAGATCCACCATTGGAGGTTCGGCAGAAACGTCGAAGAGACCCCAGCCTTCCGCCGACCCAAGAGGGGGAACCACAGGCGCCGATCGGCGTAACTTCGCCTGACCGCACGCCACCGCAGATTGGGACCCCTGTGGCATCGCCTATCGCACAGCCCTCCGGCTCTCCTCCCCGAACTCGCCGCCGCTTACGTCGGTTGGGTGAAACTTCCACCATAGGGGAGTCCTCGCATCAGGCAGCCGCGACTGAAGAAGCGCCGTCCGGCCACCCTACCATCAAGACTACCCTCCGATTCCCGTCAGAGGAATATTTACTGTTTGCCGATCGGCCATCGAGCCCCGTTCACGAAATAACCCTGACTGGTCCGATCGCCAAGCTCTTCGAGGACGCCCAGATTCAGGTGGCCCTTATGACGCCCAAGCAGCTCGGCGATAACAATATGCAGCAGGCCACTCAGGTAAACCCATCTTCATTCCCGTGTCATGCTATTGTGTGATTCCTGATATTATTATTTCCCTTACAGCGCTGGGCTGAGCAAATCGCCACGAGCCATCGGCTAGCCGAGTTGGAGGATCTCCTAGAAAAACTCCAAGTGTCTGGAGGTCCCACGACCGAGCGGGAGAAACAAGCTCTTGAGGCCGAACAGAAGAAGACTGCCGATCTGGCTGCAGAGGTGGCCCGACTCGAAGACTTGGTGAAGAAGCGGGACGGGGACGTGAAGCGCGCCAATGGCCGGAAGAGGCGGGCAATTGCTGATCTAGATAAAATGAAAGTCGAAGTCCGGGCCCTAGATCAGCAGTCTAAGAAGCTAGAGGCCGAGCTGGATGCCGAGCGGGAGATCCGTTCGGCCGAACGCACAAAAGCTGAGATGGACTTGAAGGCAGTCCAAGATACCTTAACCGCCTCCCGAGCGGCACTCAAAAAATATAAGGAGGGCGAGACAAGTCGGCTAGCAGCAGCGCGCCAGGAATACATCCGCTCGGAGCGATTTGGTGGAAAGTTTGGTGGCAACGTCTCCTCAACCTTCCTCGAGGCGGTCAAGGTCACCACGGCGTACTTCAAGAAGGGGGGGCATCTTCCTGCTGACCTGAGCATTCCCCCTCCCGAACTGGCGGCCATGATTGACGACATCCCGGACACCTTTTTTAATTTTGAGGATCCGGAGTGATGCGGGTTATTTCAAGCACTTTTTGTACTTCATCCGCTCGGCGGATGTAAAATTTTTGTACGTGCCGTTCGGCATAATTTTTCTTCTAATGAAACGATGCCCCTTTGCCTGTCTTCCTACTCATTGTCCATAATATTCTTCTGTTTGCTTAACATTGATGCTTGTAAAATTTTTGTCAGTCATGCTCTTAAGCTTTCTCCCTCACGCGTCCGATCGGCTTGGCTCATTGCATAAAGTCCGAGCGAGAAGGCCTACTCGCTCTGCACGTATCCTGCCTGCGTGAAGTCAATCAACGCCGAGTATCGAAGGACCAACCCCCAATCGGGCCTGAATGTTTTAATATTTGTAGTTTCCACGGTTTCTTACTCTGATATTCGTTCTTCCGCTTGGTATATTTATAGTCGATCGACGCGGCTCTCGATTTTTAACGACGGTGCTCGTCGGCGCGGATATTTATAGCCGATCGGCGCGGCTCTCGATTTTTAACGACGGTGTTCTTCCGCTTGGTATATTTATAGCCGATCGGCGCGGCTCTCGATTTTTAACGACGGTGCTCGTCGGCGCGGATATTTATAGCCGATCGGCGCGGCTCTCGATTTTTAACGACGGTGCTCGTCGGCGCGGATGTTTATAGCCGATCGGCGCGGCTCTCGATTTTAACGACGGTGCTCGTCGGTAGCGGATATTTATAGCCGATCGCGGCTCTCGATTTTAACAGCGGTGCTCGTCGGCGCGGATATTTATAGCCGATCGGCGCGGCTCTCGATTTTAACGGCGGTGCTCGTCGGCGCGGATATTTATAGCCGATCGGTCGCGGCCTCGATTCTAACAGCGGTGCTCGTCGGCGCGGATGTTTATAGCCGATCGCGGCTCTCGATTTTTAACGGCGGTGCTCGTCGGCGTGATTATAGCCGATCGGCGCGGCTCTCGATTTTAACGGCGGTGCTCGGCGCGGATATTTATAGCCGACGGGCGCGGCTCTCGATTTTAACGGCGGTGCTCGTCGGTAGCGGATGTTTATAGCCGATCGGCGCGGCTCTCGATTTTTAACGACGGTGCTCGTCGGCGCGGATGTTTATAGCCGATCGGCGCGGCTCTCGATTTTTAACGACGGTGCTCGTCGGTTTTCCGCTCGGTTTTTATAGCCGGTCGGCGCGGCTCTACGGTTTAACGTCTGGGCTAGACGACTCTGGCTAATTTTGACGCTTCCGTTCGGCGAAGCTTTTTGCCCTCCTTTTTATCACTTTTGGTTCCTTTCACCCAGCTCGGATAACGTACTCTTGGCCGAATGGCTCAGGGTCTGCTTCGTCGAGCATCTGGGCTAGGATAATATACCTCCGTCCGAATGGTACGGGGCCTTCAATTTTAGAGCGCTTGGCCCGACCCATTTACCTCCGGCCGAGCGGCTCGGGGCCTTCGTTCTTTTGTTGGCGATGTCTTATTTGTTCTCTTGATTTTTCGTTTCTGCATTTCAAGTATTCAGTCGAAAAAAGTACACAAGATGATTTACATAGGCACACCTTTCACCATGCCCGGTAAGGCTGGAGGTGGTTCGCGCTCCACGGCCTATCTAGCTGCCGACCTTCCTCATCCTCCAGATAATACGCGCCCGAGCGGAGCTTTTCGATGATTCTGAAGGGACCTGCCCATGGAGCTTCAAGCTTGCCGACGTCACCGACCGACTTGACTTTCTTCCAGACAAGGTCGCCAACCTGGAATGATCGGGGAATGACGCGCCGGTTGTAGTTTTGCTTCATCCGTTGACGGTACGCCATCAGCCGAACGGATGCCTTGGCCCGCTCTCCATCGACCAAATCCAGCTCCATGTTCCTCCGCTCGGCGTTGTCTTCATCATAACACTGGACCCGGACGGACTCGACACCGACTTCAACCGGAATGACCGTTTCGCCATCGTACACCAGATGGAAAGGTGTAACGCCCGTTCCTTCCTTGCGAGTTGTTCGGATGGCCCATAAAACACCCGGCACTTCATCCGGCCAACTTCCTCCCAAGTGGTCGAGCCGAGCGCGCAGAATACGAAGAATTTCCCGATTGGCTACTTCGGCTTGACCGTTGCTCTGGGGGTAAGCCACAGACGTGAAGTGTTGCTCGATGCCGTAGCTTTTGCACCAATCTTCTAGCACCTTCCCTGTGAATTGCCGCCCGTTGTCGGAAACCAGTCGTCGAGGGATACTGAACCTATAGATGATGTGTTGCCATATGAATTTTTTGACCATTTGTTCGGTGATCCTGGCTAGTGGCTCGGCTTCCACCCACTTGGAGAAATAATCGACTGCCACCAGCAAAAATTTCCTCTGCCCGGTCGCCATCAGAAATGGACCCACGATATCCATTCCCCATTGATCGAACGGACACGAGATGGTTGATGCCTTCATCTCCTCTGCCGGTCGGTGGGAGAAGTTGTGATACTTCTGGCATGAAAGGCATGTGGATACTGTCCGAGCGGCGTCTATTTGTAAGGTCGGCCAAAAGTATCTGGCTAGCAGTATCTTCTTGGCTAGTGATCGTCCGCCCGGATGTCCTCCACAAGATCCTTGATGTACCTCTTGGAGGATGTAAGCCGAATCTTCCGAGCTCACGCATTTTAACAGCGGGCGTGAGAAAGCCTTCTTGTAGAGTTGATCGCCGATGAATGTGAACCGACCGGCCCTCCTCCTGAGCAACTGGGCTGCATCCCGATCGGCAGGTGTGGCTCCCGAGAGGAGGAACTCCATGATGGGTGTCCTCCAATCGTCTGGAAACGTGAGGCTTTCCATCCGGTCAACATGTGCCACCAAAGATACCTGTTCAATTGGCTTCGGGATAATGACCGGCGTTATAGAACTTGCTAGTTTGGCCAACTCATCGGTTGTCTGGTTCTCCGTTCGGGGAATCTTCTGAATAAGAACCTCGCGGAAATTAGCTTTGAGTTTTTCAAAGGCCTCAGCGTAGAGTTTAAGCCGAGCGCTGGTGATTTCAAAGGTGCCAGATAGTTGGTGAGCAGCCAACTGTGAATCCGAATAGAGTGTCACCCGACCGGCACCCACATGCCGGGCTGCCTGCAATCCGGCTATGAGGGCCTCATACTCTGCTTCGTTGTTGGTAGCTTTGTAATCCAGCCGGACGGATAGGTGCATCTTCTCTTCTTGAGGTGAGAGCAGCAATATTCCAATCCCACTCCCGAGCCGAGTGGAGGACCCATCCACATATATTCTCTACATAGCTTCCGGCTCTGGCCTTTGCACTTCGGTCACAAAATCAGCCAAGGATTGGGCTTTGATCGCCGAGCGGGGCTGATATTGGATATCAAACTCACTTAATTCTGTCGTCCACTTGATGAGCCGTCCGGACGCTTCTGGATTCAACAGTACTCTTCCGAGTGGACTGTTCGTCCGGACAATAATGGTGTGAGCCAAGAAATACGGTCGAAGGCGCCGAGCGGCTAGAACCAAAGCAAAGGCTAACTTCTCGAGCCCGGTGTAACGAGATTCAGCATCCTTTAAAATGTGGCTTAGAAAATACACCGGCTGCTCTTCGCCGCTTGCCCTCACAAGTGCTGAGCCTACAGCATGCTCAGTCGATGACAAATAAATATAAAGTGACTCGCCCCCGATCGGCTTGGCTAACACTGGCAGAGAATTAAGATATGTCTTCAATTCTTCGAACGCTCTGTCACATTCTTCATCCCACTGGAACTTAGTAGCCTTGCGCAAGATCTTGAAGAATGGAAGGCTCCGGTCGGCGGTTTTGGAGATGAATCTAGACAAAGCAGTTATCCGACCGGTCAACCTCTGCACTTCTCTTGTATTTCTTGGGGGCGGCATGTCTTGCAGAGCTTTCACCTTGCTGGGATTTGCTTCGATTCCCCGCTCGGTCACTATATACCCTAAGAAACGCCCTCCTTTTGCTCCGAACAGGCACTTCTGGGGATTTAGCTTGACTCCATATTTGCGCAGCGTTAGGAAGGTTTCTTCCATATCCTTGAAAAGATCGGCCGCTCGGACGGATTTGATAAGAATGTCGTCCACATAGACTTCCAGATTACGCCCGATCTGCTCCTTGAATACTTTGTTCATCAAGCGTTGATAGGTGGCCCCGGCATTCTTCAATCCGAACGGCATCACATTATTACGAAGCTTACTTTTTCTTGATCTTCCCGGGCGAGCGGCACTTGATGATATCCTTGATAGGCGTCAAGCATGAAAATTAATTCACAGCCGACCGTAGAGTCCACCAGCTGATCTATCCGGGGCAGAGGATAGAAGTCCTTGGGGCATGCTTTGTTTAAGTCCCGAAAGTCGATACAGACTCTCCATTTGCCGCCCGGCTTGGAGACTAATACTACGTTAGCCAGCCAGCTCGGGAATTGCACTTCTCGTATGTGGCCGGCCTCCAGAAGTTTCTCTACTTCCGCCCGGATGATGGCATTCTGCTCGGCGCTGAAATCCCTTTTCCTCTGCTTCACTGGCCGAGCGTCCGGTCGGACATGCAATTCATGCTGCGCTAGGCTCGGTGAAACCCCGGGCAACTCATGTGTCGACCAGACGAAGACATCATGATTTCGTTGGAGGCACTGGATCAGCTCCTCCTTCTGCTCCTTCTCCAGATCAGAGGCGATAAAAGTTGTGGCCTCCGATCGGTTCGGATGGATCTGAACCTCCTCCTTTTCATCATAAATTAAAGCAGGAGGTTTCTCGGTGATGGCATTTACCTCGATTCGAGGCGCCTTCCGAGCAGAGTTGGATTCTGCTCGGACCATCTCGATATAGCATCGCCGAGCTGCTAACTGATCCCCCCGTGCTTCCCCCACTTTGTCTTCGACGGGGAACTTCATCTTCTGGTGGAAGGTTGAAACGACCGCTCGGAATTCGCCGAGCGCCGGTCGTCCCAAAATGACGTTGTAGGACGAGGGAGAGTCAACCACCAAGAAATTTATTGTCCTGGTCCTTCTGAGCGGCTCTTCTCTGAGGTACCAGTCGGATCTGTCCGACAGGCTGTACTTCGTTGCCCGTAAACCCGTAGAGCGGGGTCGGCAGCGACTCGGCTCGATCAATTTGCGGCTGATCGAACGCCTTCTTAAATATGATGTTGATCGAGCTCCCTGTGTCACAAATATGCGATGAATAGTATAATTTGCTATTACCGCTTAGCAAAGCATCGTCGTGGGGCACTTCTACTCCTTCCAAGTCTCGGGACCGAAAGTGATTTCCGGTCCACTTGCCCGCTCTTGGCTTACACCATAGCGTGGATCTCCAGTCGTCTAGCCTACGGCTCGGTTGGAGTCTCCTCCGGTCGGCCCGCCAGCAATAACGTTGATCTCACCCCGGGAAGTATTGCTTCTGTTTTCCTCTTCCCGAGTGGACGGTCGTGACCGTTCTCTAGAAGCCCGGCGATTCTCATGTCTCGGAGATCGGTGCCGATCGGGTGTCTATTGATGTCGCCTTTCGTTGCGGGCCCGGTCGGCTTCATGGGTCCTTTGTCTCCTGTCTATGGGAGGAGACCGTCGTTCGGCTTTCCTGGGAACAGGATTGACCACGAAGGGAAGACTTCGACAATCCTTCGTGTTGTGCGTATCTGTCTGGTGGAAGGAGCAGAACATAGGGGTCCACCTCTTCTTTGGCTTGGGCCGAGCGGCAGCCACTTCTTGTACATGCGATCTGGCGTGGGGGGATCGAACCGCTTCGGCTCTCGGTCCTCTTGGTGGCTGCTGAGCGGCATGCTGTTTCCGCTCGGCCTGAACAGGTGCCCGCTCGGTTGGAGTTTCCTTTTTCCGAGCGACTTGCGCTTCTTTCACATTTATGTATTCGTTGGCCCGATGCAGCATGTGATCATAATCTCGGGGCGGCTTTCGGATGAGCGACCGGAAGAAGTCCCCATCTACAAGGCCTTGCGTGAAGGCATTCATCATCGTCTCCGATGTGGCCGTCGGGATATCCATCGCCACTTGGTTGAACCGCTGAATGTAAGCTCGAAGCGATTCTCTCGGCTCTTGCTTGATGGAGAACAAGCTGACACTTGTCTTCTGATATCGCCGACTGCTAGCGAAATGGTGGAGGAAGGCCGTTCGGAAGTCCTTGAAGCTAGTGATGGATCCGTCCGGCAGCCTCCGAAACCACCGTTGAGCCGATCCCGAGAGGGTTGTAAGGAAGACGCGGCACTTTACTCCATCTGTATATTGATGGAGTGTAGCTGTGTTATCAAACTTACCCAGATGATCATCCGGGTCTGTTGTTCCATTATACTCGCCGATCGTCGGAGGCACGTAATGCTTGGGTAGGGGGTCTCGTAGAATAGCCTCCGAGAATTGGCGATTGATCCGCTCGGGAGATGTGTCCGCCCGGGGAGCTTTCCCTTTTCTGTCATCCCGCCTTGGCATTTCATCTGAAGAAGAGCCTCTATCTCTCCGAGCTGGTACGGCTTCAGGGGTGTGAAATAAGGCCCGGTGGAATGCGACGGTGGCCTGAGGTGCTTCCGCTCGGCCACCCGATGCAGATGTTGCTTGTTGCTCCGGCCGCTCGGCCGCGGCTTTCTGTTTTTGCTCCACAAGTTTGGCGGCCCTCATCTCGACCAGAGCGTCGAGTTCTTCTGTTGAAAGAGCCACCGTGTGTTGTCGTCCAGCCTCATCCATTGGTCTTGTTCGAATGCAGGAGCGTTCCCACAGACGGCGCCAATTTGATCCTGTCCGAACCAGGAACCAACGGACACTGGGCACGTGGCGCTCCATGCTGAATCCTCAAGTGCTCCGGTGAACCTGCAACAAAACCGAGCCGGGAGGGGTGTCCCGGCGACGGCCCTCCGACGCTCAAGTCAGGCGAGGAATGACAAAAAAGGTGGCCTCCAGATGAAGATTTTTCATACCTCCGGTGAAGAAATGGAGGCCTTATATAGGCCTCTCGAAGAAGCCTGGGCGCGCCAATCAAAGCAACCACCTGCCTTTGACCATGCCCAGGTATGGGTCTGTCAGAAGGGCCATGCCCAGATATGGATCTGTCAGGAAGACGTTCATGAGGCCATACTGCTACTGTATCAACCTTTCCATGATGTGACGGTAAAATCCTCCATCGTGCGATCTTGTGTACGGCCTAATCATCAGACATGCTTCTGTTGATATCTCATATCCCGAGCCGAGCGCATAGGCCGCTCGGCCACCTTTGTACCCTCGCCCTTATCTGGGCCGAACGGACAACCCGCTCGGCCCTTTGGCCCCAGCCGAGCGGACTCCCGCTCGGCCCTTCGATCATCATGCCTTGGCGTCGAAAACCCAAGCCCATGGATGGGTTATCTCTAGCTCCGCTCGGACCTACTCGGCTGCTCGGTGCGGCCATTAACCGCTTAGTCAGCCCTTCATCGGTCCTCAAGCTGAGACCCTTCAGGAAGTGGGTCCCCCATTCTTACCGTCGGATCAGTATTAGTGCTAGATAAAATAAGTATAGTAACGTCCTAGAGTAGAAGGTTCATACCTATATCAATCGATTAGTTGAATTGATAGTGAGATGATATAGGGAACACTACTCTAAATCATTCCTAGTCGAGTATTAACATTCAGGGACAATGTTAATGCAATAAGACTAGCATGTAGGTCAGCTCGATGACTTAATCTCACAAGTCATGGATATAGAGATATCATGCTGACACATGGGTATACATTGGAGAATGTATACTGAATGACCCGCCATGAGAAAGTATCATGGATCGTTATATGAGTGTCATATACTTTCTCATGTGGCTATTAGTATGACTATTAGTCCTTAGACCTGAAGTCACCATGAATCCCTACATAAGGAGTTATGTACTTTGGTTTCGTCAAACGTCACCCGTAACTGGGTGGACTATAAAGGCGATTACTGGGTATATAACGAATTATGTAGAGGGATGTGAGTGATGTAGATGGGATCTATCCCTCCCATATGACGGGAGCGACATCGGTATTCTTGATAGAGTGAGACCACTAAGTGCATGGCCATGCCCAAATGAGTCAACATGAGATGTTGAGCTCATTTGATCAAGTGAGTCTACTTGGAGTTCAAGATTTAGATTGATTAGAGGATGACACGGTCTATGCCTCATATTGATCAATCTAGATGTCTAGGATAGAAGGACAATGTCACATATTTTGTGAGGAGTCACAATTGGTAGTCACAAGGTGATGTCGGATCTCGACATTCTTGTAACTTGGGTAGTAATGATGTGTTGCTAGATACCGCTCATTACTTATGCTCCTAAATGGGTTTAGGGCATTGCCAACGTTACAAGAACCTATAGGGTCACACACTAAGGACAATTAGATGGAGATTTGGTTCATATGATGAACCAAGAGGATTAGATTCATTTGATGAATCATATTGGATTAAGAGTAATCCAAATTGGGCTAATTGAGTTGGACTCAAGTTGATTCATGTATTCAATTAGTCTAATTTAGATTATGACTCATTAAATCAACTTAATTTAATGAATTAGATTCATTATATTAAGTTGGCTTGAATCATATGGTTGGATTAGATCAACCATGAGAGAGATTTGATCAAGTTTGACTTGATTTGAGAGGAAGAGAAAAAGTCATGTTTGACTTGACTTTTTGTCACATCACTAGTGAGTTGGCAAGATGTGGACCAATAGGATTGCTCCACATCATCAATGTGTGCCACCTCATGGAGGTTACAAGCCTCCATAGCATTTAATGTGGCCGGCCCACATTAAATGAGGAGGTTACACTTGTTGCCATGTCATTTAGTGAGGTGGCAAGATGTGGACCAATAGTGTTGATCCACATCATCCTAGAGTGCCACCTCATGGGGGTTACAACTCTTAATGGTCTCCACATTAATTGGAATTAATGTGGGGGTTACACCTCCTAGACCTGAGGCGTTTATGGCCGAGTCCGATCGGCCGACAGCTCCCGAACATATGATCACTATGAAGGGCCCCCTTGCTGAGATGTGGGTGGACGCCCGGGCTCGTGTGGCCATGATACCGCTCAACAAGCTGGTTGACAGCCACATGCAGCAGTTCACCGGGGTAAGCTTTATTTCCTCTTCTTTATGTAGCCTTCCCGATCGGCCTTTTAACCTTTCTGTGTATATCAGCGATGGGTGGAAGAGATTGCTATTTCCAACCGCTTGGCTATGGTGGGGGAGGAGCTGAAGAGGCTGAAGGGTCCGGACGTCCCGTCTTCTTCTTAAGGCCCTTCATATGCCGAGCTGCAGAAGGAGCTCGCAAAAACCAAGGGCCTTCTGGAGGCCGAGAGGAAGAAGACGGCCGACTAGGCGTGCATGCTGGAGCAGCTTAACAAGCAGGTCAAGACTTATGACCGCAAGATTGAGATAGCCACCACTCGGAAGAATACCGCTATCGCGGATCTGGATAAAAAGAATGTGGAAGCCCGAGCTCTGGAGCAGCGCGTGAAAGAGCTCGCCGAGCTGCTAGAAGGAGAGCGGAAAGGCCGCTCGGAGGAGGTGACCAGACTCAAGGACGATGTGAAGGCCTTGCAGGAGGCTCTCGATGCTTCCCGTGCCACCTTCAAGGAGTAGCAAGAGGCGGAGCCAGGCCGCGTCGCCGCCTTGAGACAAAACTACATCCGCTCGGCGGAGTTTGTGGAGAAGGTTTGCGACCGGCTGGTCATTGCATTCGAGTTGGCCATCACCGCCACTGCGGACTATCTGAAGTCCAAGGGCCAGTTCCCCAACTCCATGGTCATCCCCGCTACAGAGCATGCGACGCTTCTTACTACCATTCCAAAGCATGTCATTAATTATCTAGAATGAAGTGTTTTCTGTAATCCTTCCGCTCGGCTAACTCTTAATTTTGATGAATTGCATATGTAACTTTACCCCCGGTCAACGAACTTTTAAATGCAACTTCGAATGCAAAATCTTGCTCTGTTCACCTTTCGTTTGTGTTCCTGGTCGCTGACCGGTCTCTCGACTTTTTTCCCGTATGGAATTTCTTGACTTCGCCGATCGGTCAAACGACCTTCCATTCTGCCGGGAACTTCTATGATTGTATCTCAAGCAGCGCCGCTTGGTCGAACGACTTTCCATCTTACATGGACTTTCTGCTAGCGTCTCGCCTAAGTGCTTTTGCACGACGGTCTTCTGACCGGGGGGTTTATAGTCGCCGGTTCGACTCTAGGGTTTAACGTCGGAGCTCGATGGGTCTTCCGGCCTGAGGGTTTATAGTTGCCGGTTCGACTCTAGGGTTTAACGTCGGAGCTCGACGGTCTTCCGGCCGGAGGGTTTATAGTCGCCGGTTCGACTCTAGGGTTTAACGTCGGAGCTCGACGGTCTTCCGGCCGGAGGGTTTATAGTCGCCGGTTCGACTCTAGGGTTTAACGTCGGAGCTCGACGATCTTCCGGCCGGAGGGTTTATAGTCGCCGGTTCGACTCTATGGTTTAACGTCGGAGCTCGACGGCCTTCCGACCGGGGGGTTTATAGTCGCTGGTTCGACTCTAGGGTTTAACGTCGGAGCTCGACGGTCTTCCGACCGGAGGGTTTATAGACGTCGGTTCGACTCTAGGGTTTAACGTCAGAGCTCGACGGGTCTTCCGGCCGGAGGGTTTATAGTCACCGGTTCGACTCTAGGGTTTAACGTCGAAGCTCGACGGCCTTCCGACCGGGGGGTTTATAGTCACCGGTTCGACTCTAGGGTTTAACGTCGGAGCTCGACGGTCTTCCTGCCGGAGGGTTTATAGTCGCCGGTTCGACTCTAGGGTTTAACGTCGGAGCTCGACGTCCTTCCGACCGGGGGGTTTATAGTCGCCGGTTCGACTCTAGGGTTTAACGTCGGAGCTCGACAGTCTTCAGGCCGGAGGGTTTATAGTCGCCGGTTCGACTCTAGGGTTTAACGTCGGAGCTCGACGGTCTTCAACAATGAGCTTGCAACTCAGATAATATACGCCCGACCGACTGGCACGGGGTCTTCGACATCGAGCCGATGGCTCGGATAATATACGCCCAGCCGACTGGCACGGGGTCTTCGACATCGAGTCGATGGCTCAGATATTATACGCCCGGCCGATCAGCACGGGGTCTTCGACATCGAGTCGATGGCTCGGATATTATACGCCCGGTCAATCGGCACGGGATCTTCGACATCGAGCTCGGGGCTCGGATAATATATTCCCGGCCGACTGGCACGGGATCTTCGACATCGAGTCGATGGCTCGGATATTATACGCCCGGCCGATCGGCACGGGGTCTTCAACATCGAGTCTTTGGCTCAGATATTATACGCTCGGCCGATTGGCACGGGGTCTTCGACATCGAGTCGATGGCTCGGATATTATACGCCCGGCCGATCGACACAGGGTCTTCAACATCGAGCTCGGGGCTCGGATAATATACGCCCGGCCGACTGGCACGGGGTCTTCGACATCGAGTCGATGGCTTGGATATTATACGCCCGGCCGATCGGCACGGGGTCTTCGACATCGATCGATGGCTCAGATATTATACGCCCGGCCGACTGGCACGGGGTCTTCGACATCGAGCTCGGGGCTCGGATAATATACGCCCGGTCGACTGGCACGGGGTCTTCGACATCGAGCCCTTGGCTCGGATATATTCCACACCCGGCCGATTGACTCGGGGACCTTTGCCATCGAGCCGGTGGCTCAGATATGATGGAAACCCGGCCGATTGGCACGGGAGTTCTCACTCGAGAAACTATAATAAATTTTATTACCGAAAGAGAATATAACTGAAAAACTGACCTGCCGACCAACAGGGGATCTGACCCAATTTCTCGACTCCCGAATACCCGTGGAGTGAGGAGAATACGATATACTCGTCGAAACTCATCAAGGCCATTAGGATGACAGAAATTTCCGGGTCGTCCGTCTTCACGTTCCAGACCAGGTGCGTTCCAGCCATGGGGGGATGACTCCGTTCGGGGTACCTTGCTTTTCCGGGTGTCATGGACAGGTGCCTCGTCGGATGAAGACCCCCTCGTCGGACGGTATCGGGGCGGGCGATGCTTCCACTTGAGTGCCGGTCGGATCCTTGTTCTGCCCCCATATCAAAAGCTGCTCAGGTCGTCCCTCCTGGGCCGCTCGGCCTCCCGAAGCAGACGTCGAATGCTGTGCTATCCACTCAGCTTGAGCCTTCTATTGTTGCTCAATCATCTTTGCGGCTCGCGCTTGGATGAGTGCATCGAGCTCCTCGGGAGAGAGCGTTACCATGAGTTGGCGTCCAACTTCTTCCATCTTCTCGGCTCGGATTCAGGTGTGTTCCCACAGACGACACCAATTTGATCCTGTCCAAGCGGTGAGTAGATGGACGCTGGGGACGTGGCACTCTCCGTTGTCCTTTGATGATGATGTAGACCTCCGGCGAACCTGCAAAGAAGTCGAGCCGGGAGAGGTTTCCCGGCGACGACCCTCCGACGCTCAAGTCAGGCAACGAGAAAAAAGAAGAAAACAAGCAGTGGTCAGGGAAAGAGTCCCCTTCTTCAAAATCTAGGGGTCCTTTTATAGGACCCTGGGAGGCACGGGCACGCTTTTTGAGGCGTGCACGTGTTCCCCCTCCCCCCCCCCCCATACCTTAGAGTGGACTTGTCAGAAAAGTCTGCCTGACGCCATACCGCAACAGTCCAAGCATGTCCATGATGGGACAGTGGAACCTCCCATCATACGATCCTACGTATGGCTTGGCGCTAACCATGCCGGTTGTCGGAGGCCGCAGTCCCTAAACTGATCTCCTCAACTATCCCGTGTCGTCCTCTTGCCGTGTTTGTTACTAGTCCGATCGGGTTAGCCGCTTGGCCCTCCGCCGTACGGGATTATGAGATCATCAATCCGTCCGGAGCGGACATGGTCTTGTACTCGGATGAGGGTGCCACATTGGCCTATAGCCCAGCCGCTCGGCACCTGCGGTCTTTTAGCTTTGAGCATCGGAAACCCGCCCCATGGTCAGGTTGTCTTTCGTTCGGTCCGGGAGACCTCTGGCTTGCTATCCGGTCGGCTGAATGCTCGGTCGGCCCGCAACCCCGCTCGGCACGACCTCCGTCCGTTCGGCACGACCTTGGGGTTGACCTTCTCGACCATTGGCCTCTACGTGTCGTTGACCTCCCGCCAATGAGGATCCCCCGTCCTTCCCACCGGATCAAGTGGTATCAGAGCCCAACCACCTCAAAAGGACTAACCACCGATTGAAGCACCGAAACGATGGTCAGACCGACAATTTACCCACCAAAGTTCGAGGGAGAATTTGCATTTTCGAAGAAACGCATAGAGGTATTTTTTAAAACTGATTTTGAATTATTGTTAATATTAAAATATGGATTTGTAACACCGAAAGACAAAGAGGAGCATCAATGGACCAAAAAGCAGCAAGCATATTTCGTGGCAAATGGACGAGCCGAATTTCATTATCTGAGCGTGCTACCTCCGCAAGAAGTCAACAGAATTGGCATCTATAAATCATCGAAGGAACTTTGGGAGAAGTTCCTGGAACTACACGAAGGTACGTCCGAAGCCAAACCCACAAAATGGGATCTACTCCGGAACCAAATAAGCAATCTCCAAATGGAAGAAGGTGAATCGGTTGCTCGACTATACGGAAGAATCAAGGAGCTAATCACCAGCCTAACAAACCTCGAAGAAATGGTAACCAATCAGGACACACTAAGGTATGCTGTAAATGCATTCCTGAGAACACCGGAATGGACATCTATAGTAGACTCCTACTATATCTCCAAAGATCTCGAGATGAGTACTTTAGAAAATCTTTTCTCCACTTTCAAATTACACGAATCTTGGTGTGCAAGATAAAGAAAGGGACCGAGTCAGAACATTGCCCTAAAAGTAAGAACAAGCAATCCAGACTCTGAAGAGTCAATTGATGAAGACGAAATAACTTTAATAGTAAGGAAATTTAATAAATTTATTAGATCTAATAAGTTTAAATTACAGACGAAAAAGGATTATCGAAACAAAAGGAATGTCTGATGCTACAACTGCAACAAAGAATGACACATCAGGGATGAATGCCCCAAACTAAAGAAGAAGCAGAAAGACAAGGGTAACAGACCAAAGTACAAGAACTTGAAGGCCACATGGGATGAATCATCATCCTCTGAGTCCGAGATCGAGTCCTTCTTCGAACTAGCCCTACTAGCCGATCACCAAGAAGAAGATGAGAGCAGCTCAGAAATGAGCATCGATGAAAGGGGAGAATCATCAAAAGAAAGCTATGATGAAGGGGGAGCATCAGAACATAAGGTAATTGAGGTACGCGCTCTTTCACCCGAATAGTCTTTTCAGTTCATTAAAATACTTTCTAAGGATTTAGTAAAACTAGAAAAAGAAAATAATGATTTGAAAAGATAATTAGTAAAAGCATGCCCATTAGACATGTTTGATAAGTTAAAATTAGAAAATGATAAGTTAAAAATTTAAATCAAAAGTTTGAACAATGACCATGCATGTTTAAATTTGAATAATTATCAAAAACTAAAATTTAGAAAATATGGTAAGCTAAACTGGTATATTAGGCATCACCAGAGATAAATTAGGAATATTTCTAAATATTATGTACCTCCAAAATTTCTGATTAATCCAGTAGGTAGGAACTTATATTGGATTCCAAGAGCATACTTAGACTAGAATTATTTTGACTTTAAAAGGGTTAAATGTCAGAAAGGAAATTGAATATTTATTTCTTTAAAAGACTTTGTCTAAGAAAGTGGTTGTTGCTCCAATATCCAAGAAGGTCTAGTGCCTCACCACTGCCTGGAAGCAAATTATTGAAATAAATATTTAATTGACTAACTGTTAAATGATTTACTATTATAATTTTTTAACAACTTAAATTTTTTTTTTTGAAAAATTAGTCGAATTTTTTATTATTTTAACTCTTTTACTTTTTGTCAAATATAAAGTATGATGTTATGAAATTTGTGTTAAAAATTGTTAAACATTCTATTTCCTATTTTTTAAGTGTCCCCTAAATTTAATTCAAAACTTTCTAACTTTTTATGTTATTTTTCTATTTTTTTTATGTGATCAAAGGGGAAGGAATAGGTACAAGTTTAGGGGGAGATTCTAAAATTTTGAGATTTTAAAAAAATTTCTAACACAGTTGCAACATTATACTTAAACATTTATAATGTTATTTTTTCAATTTCTTTACAATACTTATGGCAATTTGTTTGTTTTTTCCTTACTTAAACTTAGGTTGATACACATCAAAAAGGAGGAGATTGTTAGACCCCGTGATAGTTTTGATGTGATCAACCAAGTTAAAGTTAAGTCTTATTATGTTTTGATCCTTGTGTCTAAGTGTGTAGGAGCTTAGGAACACAAGAAGGCGAGCGGAAGACGCAGCTAGCGGGAATGATGGCACGGGAAGGGAGCTGATGGGCTCAGTGCATCCGAGGGATGAGGTGCTGCGGAAGAGTACACCGGTGGATGAGAAGGACGTGGGCGACATTCGAGAGATGAGAAGTCAGAGTGGAAGCCTGCTTGAGGAGAAGGCCGAAAATTGAGTTCGAGTGAGCCGTATTTCTGTTGGCCGACATCACCCAAGCGATCGGAGCAGCAGGAGAGCAAAAGAAGGCTGAAGATGCTGCTAGAGGCCCCTTCAAAGGGAATTGAAGGTGCCTCCGACATGCCTCCACGACACCTCTACGCTTCACTGTGGAAGGCACCTTCCATGGCTGGAAGGCGCCTTCGATGAACAGTACGAAGGCGCCTTGCAGCCCTATGGAAGGCGCCTTCGACCAAGCAAATTCTACCATTGCAAGAGGATAAGGTTTTATCCGTACTTACCTTTCTGGAGGCGCCTTCCAGCCTGTTGGAGGCGCCTTCCAGCTCCGGATAAACTTTCCCAGGGGCTATAAAAAGATCCTTGGACCTAGGAAATAGAGCACCAACTCTTATTTTAATTTCCTAGCAACTTTCTAAGCTTTCAACAAGTGTAAAAGGCTTCTCCGCCTTCAACGAAGGAGATTTTCTTTTAGTGCTTTCATTGGTCTTGGATTAACAATCACCTAGGTTGTAACCAAGTAAATCTAGTGTCTCGTCTTTAAGTAGTTATTTTCATTTATCATTATAGTTGCTTTTAATTAGAGCTAAAAGAATGGGAAAGGTGTTTGTTTTATTTTGACAAGCAATTCACCCCCCCCCCCCCTCTTGCCGGCCTCGCTGGGCCAACAGATGGGACATCCAAAGCTACTTGGTTGAAATATTTTATGTATGCCCTCAGGGGTTCCGTGGACCCTTGTCAGAGAGCAAATAAGCAATGGTCCATCTTTTGGTATCTCTTGCTGCTAGCGAAGTAGTGCAATAAGGCGTTCTTGAAATCCCGAAAGCAAGTGATGGATCTGACAGGAAGTCTGTCAAACTACCTTTGTGCCGAGCCTGATAGGGTGTTTAAGAACACTCGGTACTTAATGGTGCCGCTATATTGATGAAGCAGCACAGCGTTTTGAAATTTACGGAGATGATCCTCCGGGTCTTTACTGCCTTCATACTCCCCAATAGCTAGGGGCTTATACCCCTTCAATAGCTTTTCCTCGAGCACCCTTGGAGAGAAGGGTACCTGCAGTTCCTCGGGTACCTCCTTGGGCTCTTTCCGGAGGACTATGGTCTTCCCCTTTTTCGAATCTCTCGACGGGGAGCTTTCTGCCGTGGAGGCCTGGTACTGTTCCTTCTTGTTGCTATGATCCTAGCCAGGGTCGCAATAGAAAGCTCGGGGGAAGTCTTCTGGCTATTTCCTCTTAAACCCTCTGTCGGAAACGTGGTATGGTCCTTCGAGGCCACTGATCTCTTTGGTGGTTGTGAGTCTGCCGTATGCCTCTCAGAGGTTGCTCGTCTCTTGGCTTCCTAGAATAGTTCATACTCTTCCGCTATCATGGTCACATTGATCTTACCGGTATCCTCCATCTTCACATTCTAGAACAGGTGGAGAATATTCCCACAGATGACGCCAAATTGATCTTGTCTAGAATCTAAGCCAGATAGAGGCCAGCAATGATGGGTGTTGACGGAAATGCGACTTTAACGTACCCCGCCCATGTGCGTCAGAAAAGCCAACCCCCACATGGTACTAAAGGTCTATAATAACGAAGCCGGTAGTACTTGAGATTTGCACACACTTAGACAAGGACACAGAGCATTAGAGACCATAAACCAGGAAAAAAATCCCCGACGCAGGTCCTCCGATGCTCAAGTTAGGTCCTTTTCCCCGGAAAAATAGTGTACGAATGAAGGAAGGAAAAATGAACTGCTGAAGATGTGTGTAAGTGTGCGCGTCCCTGGCCAATGAAGAGAACTTCCCCTTTTATAAGACTCTGCCTTCCTTTTGAGCCTGATCACTGCCAAAGAATGTAAGGTATCAGGGTATGTCAGGGGAAGAAGGACGTCTAGCAGCCTCCCGTTGGCTGGAGGAAGGTTCTACCTTCATTGTTTGGCATACCACTAGAATATTCCCTAACTGATGGCAGTTATTCTCTGAAAGGAGGTTATGATTCTCTGACACAGTTGTCGCTTAGCATTATCCATCCCGCACGAGTTTAACTGCAGACAGCTCGAGGTGACTGCTTAGATGTGCTACAAGGATTGAGCCTTGATGAAGAGGATGAGCAGTGTCGCCCCGGCCGAGGATTATCGGAGACGATGGCACAGGATCCCGCCTTCATGATCTGGCTGCTACAGAGCTAGTCGGGGATTGTCTCATTCCAGGGCTTAGACCCGAGGACCTGCCCTGCTTGTGACCGACAAGGAATTATGTGGCTAGTAATGCGAAGCAGCCCTGATTCCCGTCTTCCCTTGACTGTCACGTCCTCTTGAATATTGACTGTCACATCGTCTTAACTATTGACTTACTTCTTTGTCGGGGCCCTCCTTTACGCACTGTATCAAGGAAGGTCACATAGAATAAATATAATCACCTTTTATTATTGATCCGGTGGTAAGGTGGGACCCGCCCGACAGAAGGCCAAGGTGGTCAGCGCCCCGGGAGTTCATCCGATCAGGCGACCCATCTGCCAGATCGGCGTGGGGGATATCCAACCCGACACTACGACAGCTCGGCCAGATACCGAGCTTTCGACGCTCAAAAGGCCCAAGTATGGAGGAACGAAGGCCGAGCGACCGTCCCGCTTGGCCGGACAGCGGACACATCCCCGACCAAGTAGGCATGGCTCCCTCGCTCGACAGGACGGAGCCAAGATAGCATATTATTGGCCGAACGGACATCCCGCTCGGCCCGGTCGCGATATCAGCCGGACAACAGACTAGCCGAGCAGCTCCCCCGCTCGGCCCAATAACGGACAAAAGGAGCAGCTGGGGATATCCTTCTAGGAATCCGCGCTGCTGGCAGACGGCGTGGTCGGCGGCATGGTCAGGCGGAGGATCGTACGGTAGAAGCTTTCGCTGTCTTGTCAAAGATATACTCGGGTTGATAAGGTATGGTGACAGGGATGCTTTACTGACACGTCCTTTCACAATAAGCTTTGAGAAGCGTGCACTCCTCGACAAGCGTATGCGCGCGCTCCCGGGGGCCCTATATAAGGAGCCCCAAAGTTTCATCGGAGGTATGTTCACTATTGTAGCTACAGTTACCCTGCTGCTCTTTTCTCTTCTCTGCTTCATTCGCATGTCGCCGGTGACTGACTTGAGTGTCGGAAGGTCATCGCCGGGGAACCCCTCCCTGGCTTGGCACTAACGACTTGTGGTTGCAGGCTCAGCTCATTGGAGGTCCACGTCATCTTCAGTCTACATCCAATCAACGTGAGCGCCATCTCCCCAGCGTCCGTCAACTCAATTCTCAGACAGGATCAAATATGGCATCATCTGTGGGAAGACACCTGTGTCCGAGCTGAGAAGATGGAAGAAGCTGGACGTCTCCACACCGTGACGCACACTCAAGAGGAGCTCGACGCGCTCATACAAGTACGGGCGGCAAAAATAGTCGAGCAGCAGCAACAAAAGGAGGTATGTTCACTACTGTAGCTACAGTTACGTTGCTGCTCTTTTCTCTTCTCTGCTTCATTCACATGTCGTCGGTGACTGACTTGAGCGTCGGAAGGTCATCGCCGGGGAACCCCTCCCTGGCTCGACACTAACGACTTGTGGTTGCAGGCTCAGCTCGTTGGAGGTCCACGTCATCTTCAGTCTACATCCAATCAACGTGAGCGCCATCTCCCCAGCGTCCGTCAACTCGATTCTCAGACAGGATCAAATATGGCGCCGTCTGTGGGAAGACACCTGTGTCCGAGCTGAGAAGATGGAAGAAGCTGGACGTCTCCACACCGTGACGCACACTCAAGAGGAGCTCGACGCGCTCATACAAGTACGGGCAGCAAAAATAGTCGATCAGCAGCAACAAAAGGCACTAGCAGATCGTCTTGCGCAACAAGCGACATCGACCTCGGGAGGTCGAGTGGCTCAAGAAGACCGGCCGGAGCAACTCTCCATATGGGGGCAGAATAAGTTACCAACCGGCACTCCTGGAGAAGCTCCTCCCGTGCCCATTCCGTTTCACCGGGCATTGTTTCAAACGCCCTCCGAAATAACGCAAGCAAATCAAGAACATGGATCCTCATCAGATGAAGCTCCCTTTCGGGATGCGCGAAAGGGTAAAGCGCCTCGAGCTGGTCTTTCTCCTGAGTGGATCAATCGACAATTCTCCGAGGAAATCCTGTAAAATCCACTGCCAAGGCATTACGCTCCCTTGGCGATCGGAGAATATAACGGGTCGACCGACCCGAACGACCATCTCAATAAGTTCAATAATGTCGCTACTCTTCATCAGTATACAGATGGAGTCAAGTGCCGAGTTTTTCTCACTACGCTCTCCGGCTCGGCCCAACGGTGGTTCAAAAGGCTGCCGGACGGGTCTATCCGAAGCTTCAAAGACTTCCGAACGACTTTCCTTCACCACTTCGCGAGCAGCAGGCGTTATCAGAAGACGAGCGTTAGCCAGTTCTCCATGAAGCAAGGCCCCAGGGAGTCCCTCCGAGCTTACATCCAGCGCTCCAATCAGGTGGCGATGGATATTCCTTCGATCTCATCGGAGACCATGATGAACGCGTTCACACAAGGGCTCGTGGACTAGAACTTCTTCCGATCGCTCATCAGGAAGCCGCCCCGTGACTACGACCATATGTTAAAGAAGGCCAATGAATATATAAACGTGGAGGAAGCCCAGGCGGCCAGAAGGAAGGAAGCGTCATCCGAACCATCAACGCCGACCAAATGGAAGCCGCCGCCCAGCCATCTGCCGCCAAGAGGACCACGAGCCGAAGGAGTGCGTCCACACCAGAAAACAAGGCTACACGTCGTCCAACATGTGGCCTCCGAGCAGCCAAAACCAAAGGGGAAGGTCTCGGGAGCAGGAGAACAGAAGCAACGCTGCTCGAGGGGAGATCAACATCATAGCTGGCGGGCCCACCGGTGGGGATTCCAACCGAGCTCGGAAGTCATATGCTCGGCCGTTGGAAATCCATACAGTGGACTGCAGCCAGGAGCAGGCCAGTGGACCCGAGATCAGCTTCGGTTCCCGGGATCTCGAAGGAGTTGAAGTGTCGCACGACGACGCACTTATTATTCGAGCGGTAATTGCCAATTATACTATTCACCATATATTTGTTGACACAGGCAGCTCGGTCAATATCATTTTCAAGAAGGCATTCGACCAGCTCCAAATCAACTGGGGCGAGCTGCTGCCGATGACAACCCCCCTGTATGGGTTCACCGGCAATGAGGTCTTGCTGATTGGCCAAATCAAGATGGTCATCTCGCTCGGGGAGGAACCACTCCGGAGGATAAGGGACACTAACTTCATCGTGGTAGATGCCCCCTCAGCCTACAATGTCATTTTGGGCCGACCGACCCTCAATGAATTTTGAGCGGTCATCTCAACTTTCTGCTAGAAGATTAAGTTCCCGGTAGAAGATCGAGTTGGAGAAGTAAAGGGAGATCAGCTGGCCTCTCGGCGATGCTATGTCGAGATGGTCAAGACCGAGGTAAAGTCCGCTCAGAAAGCACCCCGGATGGAGGTAAGCGCCATAACCAAGAAGCCCCCTACTTTGGTTTATGAGGAAAAGGAAGAGGTACAGATACATCCGGGCCGAGTAGAGGTGACAACCTTCATAGCGTCTGACCTGGAGGCCAAGCTGATCAGTTGTCTCCAGCAGAACCACTACGTGTTTGCATGGTTTACCCATGAGCTGCCAGGCATCTCCCCGAGTGTCGCGCAGCATGAACTCCATGTCCAATCGGACGCTCGGCCGGTGAAACAGAGGAAAAGGGACTTCAGCGCTGAGCAAAATCTCATCAAACCATCGAACAGCGACGTTAAACCCAGGTCTCCACCGACGGTCGAGCGACGACCTTAAACTCCTGCCCTAGAAGACCGTCGAGTGGCGGCGTTAAACCCAGGTCTCCATCGACGATCGAGCGACGACCTTAAACGCCTGACTTCATCAAACCGTCGAGCGGCGACATTAAACCTAGGTCTCCATCGACGGTCGAACGGTAACGTTAAACCCAGGTCTCCATCGACGATCGAGCGGCGACCTTAAATGCCTGACTTCATCAAACCATCGAGCGGCGACATTAAACCCAGGTCTCCACCGACGGTCGAGCAGCGACCTTAAACCCAAGTTTTCATCAAACCGTCGAGCGGCGACGTTAAACCTAGGTCTCCACCAACGGTCGAGCGGCGACCTTAAACCTGAGTCTTCATCAAACCGTCGAGTGGCGACGTTAAACCCAGGTCTCCACCGACGGTCGAGCGGCAACCTTAAACCCGAGTCTTCATCAAACCGTCGAGCGGCGACGTTAAACCCAGGTCTCCACCGACGGTCGAGCGACGACCTTAAACCCGAGTCTTCATCAAACTGTCGAGCGGCAACGTTAAACCCAGGTCTCCATCGACGATCGAGTGGCGACCTTAAACCCGAGTCTTCATCAAACGACCGAGCAGCGGCCTTAAACCCGAGTCTTCATCAAACGGTCGAGCAGCGGCCTTAAACTCCAAAGGTTAGAAACCTGATAGATTCTCGAGGGAGAACAAAGGCTCAAATCGGCGGAGGGGTCGTCCGTTCAGATTACATACCTAATGACTACGCCCGGGCAGAAAGATGACGCAAAAAAAAGGGGGGGGAGTACTACTACAACAAGCAAACATGCATTGCATTAACAAAAGGGCACCGCCGAGCGGCGGGAATACATTCAAGGCTTCCAAAAATATTCTCTCTACAAACTCCTCGCTCACTCAATATAGTCAAAGGCTTCGTCAGGAATGGAGTCAAGGAGCTGGACGCGGTTAACGTCGCTGTCGGACAAGGCTTCGAAGATGTGGTCGTTCGCCTTCAGCTGGCTGAGCGTTGCGTCAATGGCCAACTCAAATAACCGGACGATCCGATTGGTCACCTTTTCAAAGAATTGGTCTGAGCAGAGGTATTGTTGCCTCAAGACCGCGAAGCGTCCCGGTTTAGCCTCCTGGTAGGTCATCAATGCAGCACGGGAGTGTTAGAGTGTATACTAAAAGTCTAGCTTTTTGTATAAACATTTAAGAATCACATTGGTCAAATTATCTATATTGATGCTAAGTGTAGTTGTTCGAGTAATTTATAATATAGATAACATGGTATATGGTGTCACACACAGAGGATCATGTTATCGGTTCTTTATAAATTATAAACAGTAGCTCACGACTAAGATGGAAAGGAACAAACCATTGGAATAGTCGTAGTGTAATTAGATATTAGTTTATCTTAACTAATAAAGTACACTAAGTACACTCTGAGTGTATTGAGCAGGACCATTTGAGGTAGTTTCTTTTTATACTGACTAAATAAAAGAATAATACCTCTGTTATTATGGAAGTGTGTGCTCTTAATCCTAATATAATAACAAGCACATATATTTAGTATTTATTTCTTTGACTTATCAAAGGGTGAGATTTAGCTCGATAAATCAAAAGGCCCAATAAGTTGGGAAATGATATTACTTATAGTGTGTGTTGTTGATTATAGAAGGAAATTGTGTCCTAGTAAATTTAGGTTGATAATGTCCCCAAGAGGAGCTCATAAAGATTGTCATGTTAAACCCTGCAGGTGGACTTAGTCCGACACGACAATAAGGATGAGTGGTACTACTCTTGGATTAATAAATTAATTAAAGTGAGTTGTCAGTAACTCATTTAATTAGTGGGCATTCGACATCTTAAACACAGGGAGATTAACACACTCATAATAAGAAGGAGCCCAAAATGTAATTTGGGATTGGTACGGTAGTTCAATAATAATTCTTTAGTGGTATAAATTATTATTGATGAAATTAAGTTGGGTGTTCGGAGCGAACACGGGAAGCTTAATTTCATTAGGAGACCAAAACCAATTCCTCCTCTCAGTCCCTATCATAGTCTCTTGTATATAGAGAATTATATCCACCTATACCCACCTTCTTACCCAACCTTAGGGGCCGGCCAAGCAAGCTTGGAGTCCAAGCTTGGGTCGGCCAAAGCCAAAAGGTTGAGCCATTGTGGTGGCCGGCCAATGCTTGGAGCTCAAGCTAGGTAGGTCGACCACAAGTAAATAAAAGGATTTTAATTTAAAATCTTATCTTATGTGGAAGCCATGGTTTTAAAAGAGAAGTTTTAAAATTATAAATCTTTCCTTTTATAACTTTCTACAAAAGATTAAGAGAAAGGTCTGAAAACTTTCCTTATTTGTAGTTAAAAGGAAGATTTAAATTTTTGATAAAATTTTTTTTTTTATAACCATGTTCATGATTTAAAAGAGAGTTTTAAAAATTAAATCTTTCCTTTTATAGTTTCTACAAAAGATTAAGAGAAGGATTAGATATCTTTCCTTATTTATAGATTGAAAGGAGATTTTAATTTTAGAAAAAACTTTCCTTTTCGAATTCATCCACATGTTTTAATAGAGAGATTTTAATTTATAAAATTTCCTTTTATAAACAACCATGAAGGGAAAATTATTAGAGAAATTTTATTTTAAAAATTTTTGGAAACAAATTAGATAGTTTTAATTTTGTGTTAAACTTTCCTTGCTTGGAGGATGAGAGGTGGCCGGCCACATTGATTAAGGAAAGGAAATTGTTTAAATTTTCTTTCAAAGGCAAAGAGAATAAGGAAGTTTTTATAAAACTTTCCTTATTTGCCAAGACCAAGGAATATAAAAGAGAGGGTAGAGGTGCCTCACCTCATGACTTATGTTTTAGTTTTCCTTTCTTCTATTTCTTAGGTTGGTGGCCGGCCCTCCTCATCTTCTTCTTCTCCTCCTTTTCTTCTTCATTGGTGACCGACGGCATCAATTCTCAAGGAGCTTGTTGGTGGCCGGATTTTTCTTGGAGAAGGAGAGAAAGGAGGTTTTGTTTCTAGCATCCCTTAGAGCATGGTGGTGTGGTCGAACCTCATCTATTCTTGGAATTCTTGTGGTGACTAAAACTCACAAGTAGAAGAAGGTAGCTTGGTGGATTCTTATCTCGGTAGATCGTTGTTCACACAACGTCCGAGATAAGAAGAGGAATACGGTAGAAGATCAAGAGGTTGTTGCTTACAAAGAAAGGTATAATTAGTAATTATTTTCCGCATCATACTAGTGTTTCTTTGTATAATTTTTGAAATATCAAACACAAGAGGCATATGATTCTAGATTTTTGGATTAGAAATTCGAAGTTGTGTTTCTTTTCTTTTATTTTTTGATCTTGTGATTCGATTGTTCTTTTTGGTTAAACCTAGAGTTATATAAGGAAATTAAATATTAGATTTCATTAAAAGGCTTTGTGTAGGAAGTGGTGGTTGCTCCCATATCGAAGAAGGCCTAGTGCCTCGCCATGTTTAACCTGGAAGCCGATTTCTGAAATTAATATTTAATTGAATTTATAACATAGGTGGATTTGGATCAATAATGTTAAGCATCGTTTGCGATCCAAATCTAAACCATTAAGAACAGATAAGTTAAATTTAGAATCAATAATGTTAAGTTCTGTTTGCGATTCCATATTTAATTTCTAAAGAACACAATAGGTTGTTAGGAAAGGTTCAGGACTTGTACAAAATTTTTGTACAGGGGAACCGTTACGATCTTCCTAGGACCAACCAACAGGGAGGCCTCCAGAGCCTCTTCAAGGCGCTTCACCTGATCTTGAAGCTCAGCCTCCCTAGCCGAACGGCTCTCCCACTCGGCGACCAGAAAGTTCTCTGCATTCTTGAGCTTCTCGGCCAACTATCGAGCCTCCTGGTTCTTCAATTCTAGGTCAGCGATGGCCCGCTATTTCCTTGTGGAAGCCAACTTGAGTTTCCGGTCGTAAGTCTTCAATTGCGCCTCAATTTGGCCCAACCTACTAGCTTGGTCGGTTGACTTCTGTTGCTCCGCCGCGAGAAGTTGTTGGGCCTTTTCCAGGTCGGCCTGCAATTGAGCGATCAGTGGCCCTTGGGAGGAAGAGGCTCCCCCGTAGATCTTGAGCTTCTTCAGCTCCTCCACCACAAAGGTCAGGCGGTTTCACACCGCCACACTCTCCACCCAATACTGCATCCGAATGGAAGAGTATTAGTACTGAACGAAGGTAAAGAGCATGTGACTGTTGGCGAGCAGCCCGGGAGGCATCGTCACAGCGCGCCCTCTGGCCTCCTCCCAAACCTTGGCAAGTCGCCCGCGAAAGTAGACCTGATGCTCGGGGGTAATAGGTTGGTCGCTCGGCGCGAGCAAGTAATTGGTGGGCAAGTGCAGAATGGCAGTGATAGACCGCCGCTCGCTCGGTGCCGATTGAGAAGAAGTCGCAAGGCCAGAGGTTTATGCAGGCGGTATGGGGAGAACCGCAGACCGCATGATGCGTCGCCGAGCCAGAGGTAAAGTCGCGGGCGGTGGGACATCAATGGGATCCGGCGGGAGATCGTCCAAGGAGGGAGTCTAGTTAGAGGAAATGGCTTTATTTGTTTCGGGAGCAGCTGGAGATGGAGTGCCTCCCCGCTCAGAGGCTTGCACGACCGAAGTGTCGGAGCGCGAGGGCGCGTCCATTCGGCGTCTCTTATGCCGAATAAGCGGCACCTCATCACCCGAAGACCCCGAGCCCTCAGTATGGATGGCGAGTGGCACTTCTAAGACCGAGCGTGGGTCAGCCGCCCCTTCCACACTGTGCGTCCGTTCGGCGGTCCCCTCGTCCACAGTTGGGGTCTCCCCAAGGGTACCTTCTTGTGAGTCGACCGGAATCAAGCTGAGCCTTTCCATCTCCTTTGTTGTAGCTGCTTCAATCTTGGCTTGCCTGACCTTCATAAGGCTAGCTGCTCGGGAGCGCATCATGATGTCGGCTGTAAAAGAAGGAAAGAATCAGTTAGATTCAAGAGGAAAAGGTCGAGAAATCTCTTACCTAAGCTGCTTGGGAGTTTCGATCGGATCGGACTCAATCCAAACATGTACATAACGCCTTCCGATAGCAGCTTGTGAATGTTGAACTTCAAGCCGGCCAGCATGTTAGCTACGTGGAGGTAGTCCAGCCAGGTCTTGTACTTCTTCAGATCTGGTTGAGGTGGAAGCCCGACCTGCCACTGGGTGCGAAAGTTTGGCCGCTCGGGAAGCCGCAGGTAGAAAAAGTAATCTTTCCAATACTTATTGGAAGATGGCATTTTGTCAAAAAAAAACCAAGCCGACCCAAGACTGAAAGAGATAGGTACCCAGCTCGGACTGCTTGGGATAGTAGAAGTAATGAAATACTTGGGGGGTTAAGGGGATACCGTGCACCTTGAACAAGACAACCACACTGCACAAGAGGCGAAAAAAATTGGGGACGAGCTGAGCCAAAGGGACACGGAAATAATTGCAGACTTTGGTTATGAAGGGATGGATGGGGAATCGCAGACCGACCACGAATTGGTCGCAGAAAAAGTAGACGGTGACGATCGGCGGGTCATTAGGCCGGTCGGAAGATGAGGCCAGAACAATCTCATAGTCAGCGGGAAGGTCGAAAGCATTGATGAGGTTTGCAGCGTCGTCCGCGTCGAACCTGGTCTCCATAGTGGTATACCAAAGTCCAAGAGCAGGGTCGGAAGGCTGAGAAGAGCTCGCCATTGCCGGAAAGTAAGAATAGGTAGTTCAACGGAGAAAACAATCAGGAAAAACCAAGCAAACGCGGGAAAAGGAAAAGACTACGAAAGCTACAAAGAAGCGGGGAGATTGTGAAAGGTCGAAGGGCTTACTGAGAGAAATGTCGCTGGAGGAAGAAGCCGAGGATCGCCGGAGCACTGGACACGGGCAGAATTGCCGGAGCACACGAAGAAGACGCAGAGTAGAGATAGAGGCGGTGCTGCAGCTTTATAAAGATTGGCTCGGCCGACCAGAGTCGTCCGATCTAGGGCACGAGAATCGGAGCGCATATTCAGTCATTGAATTCAAACTGCCAGACGTCACATCTGCAGCTGTCACCTCGGACGTGTGGCGGCTGCGGCGATGACACGTGGCGCCCTCCCACAGGGCAGCATTTAATGGGCGGGGGCGCGTGCTCGGCCTTAATGGGGTGATTTGCACGAATTTCGAGGAGATTCAGGATGTTGGTTAGTCCTAGGAAAATCGTACCGGTTCCACTGTACAAAAATTTTGTACAAGTGTCGAACATTTCCATAAATAACCTATTGTGTTCTTTAGAAGGTAACTTAGGAATCGCAAACGGAACTTAACATCATTGATTCCAAATTTAACTTATCTGTTCTTAATGGTTTAGATTTGAATCGCAAGAGGAACTTAACACTATTGATTCAAATCCACCTACATTATAAATTCCATTTAATATTAATCTCCAAAATTAGCTTCCAGGACTGCATGGCGAGGTACATGGCCTTCTTGGATATGGGAGCAACCACCACCACCTAGACAAAGGCTTTTAAGGAAAGCTAATATTTAATTTCCTTAAATAACTCTAGATTAACCAAAAAGAACAATCGAATCACAAATTCGATAAACAAAGAAAACACAAACTCGAAAAATAAATTCGAAAAACTAGATCTAATGTCTCTTGTGTTTGGAATTCTTACAAAGAAAATAACTAGTATGATGCGGAAGAAAATTACTAGTTATACCTTCTCTTTGTAAGCTAATGACCTCGAGATCTTCTGCCGTATTACTCGCCTCGCCTTGGACGTCGTGTGGGCGACGATCTTCCAAGATGAACATCACCCAAAAGCTTCCTTCCTCTTCCTCTAAAAATCGGCCACCACCACCAAGGAGAAGAGAGCAAAAGGGAAAAGAGAGGGGAGAGGGAGGGTTGGCCACTTGAGGAACACCAAGCAAGAGAATAAGAATTGTATCTCATGAGGCTTCCTCACCCCTTCTTTTATATTACTTGCCCAAGGTAAATAAAGAAAGACTTTTTACAAAAATTAAAATCTTTCTCATGGTTTTCCTTTTCCCTTTCAATTTTTCCTTTTCTTTCCTCTTGATTGAATCAATCACCAAATCATGGATTTGGTTTAATCCTATTGGTCGGCCCCTTGCTTGGGCACCAAGCAAGGTGGCCGACCACAATTAAAAGGAAAAAATATTCTTTGTAAAAATTTTATAAGCAAAGAAAAAACTCTTATAAAATTTTACAAACTCTCTTTCAATTTCCTAAAGTGAATGTTAAAAAAGAAAAGTTTCAAAAATTAAAACCATGTTTTAAAATTTAAAACTTCTCTTAAAAATTTTCTTTTTTAACATGGTGATAGAAAATTTAAATTTTAAAACTTCTCTTCCTTTTTTCCTTAAACCATGAGGATAGTTAAAAAAGGAAAGTTTTAAAACTTTTAAACTTTCTTTTAAAACATGTGGCCTAATTCAAATAAGGAAAGTTTTTAAATTTAAAATCTCTCTTTTAAAACTTGTAGTTTTCTACAAAGAGAAGATTTTAAAAATTTAAAACACCCCTCCTAATTGAATTAATCATGGTTGGCCCCTACTTGCTTGGTCACCAAGCAATAGGGCCGGCCCCTATAGAGGAGGATGTGGTCGGTCATTGCTTGGTCACCAAGCAATGGACCGGCCCCCTTCTTGGACACCAAGATGGGCCTTTCTTTGGATGGACTTGAGGCTTTAATGAGGCTACGACAGGGACCTAGAGGAGAAATTAGTTTTAGTCTTCCGATGAGCTTGAGTATCCCGTGTTCGCCCCGAACACACAACTCAAGTTCATCGATAATAACTCATTCCACTAGAGAGTTATTATCGCACTACCGCACCAATCCCAAATTACATTATGGGCTCCTTCTTATCATGAGTGTGTTAGTCTCCCTGTGTTTAAGATTACGAATGTCCACTAATTAAGTAAGTTACTGATAACTCACTTAATTAATATCTAGCTCCAAGAGTAGTACCACTCAACTTTATTGTCATGTCGGACTAAGTCCACCTGCAGGGTTTAACATGACAAACCTTATGAGCTCCTCTTGGGGACATTCTCAACCTAGATAACTAGGACACAGTTTTCTTCTATAATCAACAACACACACTATAAGTAATATCATTTCCCAACTTATCGGGCCTATTGATTTATCGAACTAAATCTCACCCTTTGATAAGTTAAAGAAAATAAATATTAAATATATGTGTTTGTTACTATATTAGGATTAAGAGCACACACTTCCATAATAACTAAGGACTCATTCTTTTATTAAGTCAGTATAAAAAGAACTTGCCTTAATTGATCCTACTCAATACACTTAAAGTGTACTAGTGTAATTTATTAGTCAAGATAAACAAATACCTAATTATACTACGACTATTCCAATGGTTTGTTCCTTTCCATCTTAGTCGTGAGTGACTGTTTATAATTTATAAAGAACCGACAACATGATCTTCTGTGTGTGACACCACACACCATGTTATCTACTATATAAATTAATTGAACAAATTACATTTAACAAATAAATGTAGATATTGACCAATGTGATTCCTTTATTTCAAAAATAAATGTTTACAAAAGCTAAGCTTTTAGTATACACTCTAACACAGGAGACGTCATCATTGACCGCACAGGTCGCATCCATCCGAAGACGCCGAAAGAGAAATTTCCCAAGTATAAGTCCTCAAGGTGCCGAGCGGCCTAGGAGATCAGCTCTACGTGGACCGATCAGGACGCAACCAACCCATTGGCCATATCTGTTGCCATACATCTGATTCCCATCCCCTCCACATGACGATCAAAAGCTCTTGCCGGAAGGGCCTTAGTGAAAGGATTTGCCAGGTTATCTGCTGATGCAATCTTGGCAACGACAACTTCTCCTCGCTTGACGATATCTCGTATCAGGTGGTACTTGCGCTCTATATGTTTACTTGCCTTATGGGCTTGTGGTTCCTTCAAGTTTACAACTGCACCGCTATTATCACAATAAATTGTGATGATTTTGGGCAAACCAGGGATCACATCTAAAATTCCATTAGAAAGTTCCTGAGCCACACAGCTTCTTTGGCTGCCTCAGAGGCTGCCACATACTCAGCTTCCATGGTTGAGTCTGATACGCATTTCTGCTTAACACTCCTCCATGCAATGACTCCACCTCCTAAATTAAATGTTGGTGCAATATCCCTCAGGTCAAGGCTGACCTGGTTGACCAAGCTTGAGTCTTGGTTTGGGTTTCGATGTTTGACAATATAAGACTTCGATGATATGGACAAGTGCAGGTGCAGTTGTTCATTTGGGGAGATTGTTTGGTGCAATTCCCCTCTGATCAGGGTCTGATCAGTTTGGTTGGAAAAGAGTCAAGTAGGTCAAGGTTGACCAGATACTTGACAGAGAAGTCCTAACTGGGATGTTATGCAAAAGGGAAATCCTGGTGAGTGAAGCCAGGTGAAAGACCTAGTGAGTGAAGTTAGGTAGTTTGAAAGTTTTGGTGAGTGAAGCCAGGCAGAAGGAAAATCCTGGTGAGTGAAGCCAGGTGAAAGGCCTAGTGAGTGAAGCTAGGCGGTGAGAAAATCCTAGTGAGTGAAGCTAGGTGAAAGTCCTGATGAGTGAAGCCAGGCAGAGGAAAATCCTGGTGAGTAAAGCCAGGTGAAAATCCTAGTGAGTGAAGCTAGGCGAAAGTCCTGGTGAGTGAAGCCAGACAGAAGAGAAGTCCTAGTGAGTGAAGCTAGGCAGAAGGGAAGTCCTGGTGAATGAAGCCAGGCACGGGGAAATCCAGATGGGTCAAGGTTGACCAGACATCTGGTGAAAGTCCAAGTAGGTCAAAGGGATTGACCGGATACTTGGCACGAGGAGGAAAGTCCAAGTAGGTCAAGGGATTGACCGGATAGTTGGCACGATGAGGAAAAGTCCAAGTGGGTCAAAGGGATTGACCGGACACTTGGTGAGAGAGTCCTAGCAGGTCAAGGGTGACCGGATGCTAGGCATAATGTACCAATAGGTCATGGATTGACCGGATGTTGGTTTGGGGGCTTTAGACTTGATTTTGGGAGAAATCATGAGCTGGATCGATCAGCCGATCGATTGGGCGAGTCTTCGCGACAAGCTTCCTCCCAATCGATTAGTGGATTGATTGGGGCGAGTGCGCGATCGCACAAAACCGGGCTAGATCGATCAGTGGATCGATCCAGAGCCCCAATCGATCAATGGATCGATTAGGGAGTGCGATTTCACACGATAAAGGCTGGATCGATCAGCCGATCAATCCAGGCCTTTCTTGCAGAGCACAGAGGCGCTCTGGATCGATCAGCCGATCGATCCAAAGTCTCCCCGATCGATTGGGAGCAATCCAATCGATCGGGATCTGACCGTTGGCGCAGATAAAGGCCATTGGCGTGCGTCTTCTTCGTGTGAACTTCGAGAACTTCTACGACTTTCATCTCTGATCCTTACAGTGACTCCAGCCACTTCTCCACAGTTCTCACGCCAGATCTTGAGGGTTCTTGGAGGCATTTCCAAGTTAAGAGGCGGATCTACAAAAGAAGAAGAAATCTAGGGTTAGGGTTTTCCTGTGCAAACGTGTAAGCTTTTGCTTGTATTTTGTTCCCTTTTCTTTTCTTCTTGTAGAGAGAACTTGTAGGGCTTCTCCGCCTTTGGTAGTTACCATAAAGGAGTGTGATTCATAGTGGAGGGTGCGTGCGTGTGTGGATCCTTGGACTAGTCACCTCCTTTGGAGGTGGATACCAAGTAAATCCTTTTAATTAGCGTTGTTTGTTTTGTTTTTTGTATTTTCGCTGCACATCTCTGAAGAAACAAGCAACGAAGCACACCTAGCATGCGCCGAGCTACTCACCCCCCCCCCCCCCTCTCTAGCTACAATTCGGTCCCAACAAGTGGTATCAGAGCAGGCTTCTCGCGAACAGAAGCCGTCTGGATCGATCCACCGATCGATCCAGCCCTCCTGAATCGATCAGTGGATCGATTCAGCATGGTCCGATCGATTGGGATCCAACTCCAATCGATCGAAGTTGCTGATTTTAGCTGGTCAAGACTGATTTCAGTATTTTTGAACCATGGTTAGTCTAGGTAACCATTCCAAATCCTTAAAAATATATTTGTATACATAAAAAGGGTATTTTCATGTTGAAAATAAGGATGGATTGGTTAAGGGAGACTAAGTAGAAGTTTAGATTGAGGTTTACTTCAAATATTGAATATTTGAACCTCAACACTTCTAAATTTGGGTTTCCTAAAGGTTTAGGGATTCCAAGTCATTGTTGGTACAATGATAGAACTTACCACCATGTCTTTAGGGGAAGGGACTCTTTAAAGACATGAAAACTATTTTTTCATGAACCTTGGAAGGTGGTTAACCTTCTTTTCAGAACATGCTCAAGGTTGAGCGTTTGAACTTTAATGGGGAGTGGATATCCTCATTGTTCAAGTGGTTTAAGTTAAAAATGCTCAAGGATGGGCATTTGACTACATTAATGGGAGAATGTAGGGTTAAGGATAAATGAAAGGTATGAGACTTTCATTATCGTGTTGATCACAACAAGTGAAGTTGTGGACAACGATGAGCAACTCTTCAGGGGGAGAGTCTCAAAGGGGAGAATTTTCAACAAGTGAATTTGTTGATGTGTGCCCAAAGATGGGGCATTTGTTGATGTGTGTCAATAGGGGGAGAATGAAGGGTTTAAGTTAGGACTTCATTACCTAGAGGGAGTTTGCCCTCTTAGGAGGAGAATGAAGGGTTTAACTTATTCCTTCATTACCTAGTGGCATGAAGGAGGTTGAGGCTATGGGATTAGCCTAACTTAAATGTGGTATTGTCAAACATCAAAAAGGGGGAGATTGTTGGTGCAATATCCCTCAGGTCAAGGCTGACATGGTTGACCAAGCTTGAGTCTTGGTTTGGGTTTCGATGTTTGACAATACAAGACTTCGATGATATGGACAAGTGCATGTGCAGTTGTTCATTTGGGGAGATTGTTTGGTGCAATTCCCCTCTGATCAAGGTCTGATCAGTTTGGTTGGAAAAGAGTCAAGTAGGTCAAGGTTGACCAGATACTTGACTAGGAAGTCCTAACTGGGATGTTAGGTAGAAGGGAAATCCTGGTGAGTGAAGCTAGGTGAAAGACCTAGTGAGTGAAGCTAGGCAGTTTGAAAGTCTTGGTGAGTGAAGCTAGGCAGAAGGAAAATCCTAGTGAGTGAAGCTAGGTGAAAGACCTAGTGAGTGAAGCTAGGCAGTGAGAAAATCCTAGTGAGCGAAGCTAGGTAAAAGTCCTGGTGAGTGAAGTCAGGCAGAGGAAAATCCTGGTGAGTAAAGCCAGGTGAAAATCCTAGTGAGTGAAGCTAGGTGAAAATCCTGGTGAGTGAAGTCAGGCAGAAGAGAAGTCCTAGTGAGTGAAGCTAGGCAGAAGGAAAGTCCTGGTGAGTGAAGCCTGGCACGGGGAAATCCAGATGGGTCAAGGTTGACCAGACATCTGGTGAAAGTCCAAGTAGGTCAAAGGCATTGACCGGATACTTGGCACGAGGAGGAAAGTCCAAGTAGGTCAAGGGATTGACCGGATACTTGGCACGATGAGGAAAAGTCCAAGTGGGTCAAAGGAATTGACCGGACACTTGGTGAGGGAGTCCTAGCAGGTCAAGGGTGATCGGATGCTAGGCATAATGTACCAACAGGTCATGGATTGACCGGATGTTGGTTTGGGGGCTTTAGACTTGATTTTGGGAGAAATCATGAGCTGGATCGATCAGCCGATCGATTGGGCGAGTCTTCGCGACAAGTTTCCTCCTAATCGATCAGTGGATTGATTGGGGTGAGTGCGCGATCGCACAGAACCGGGCTGGATCGATCAGTGGATCGATCCAGAGCCCCAATCGATCAGTGGATCGATTGGGGAGTGCGATTTCGCACGATAAAGGTTGGATCGATCAGCCGATCGATCCAGGCCTTTCCCGTAGAGCACAGAGGTGCTCTGGATCGATCAGCCGATCGATCCAAAGCCTCCCCGATCGATTGGGAGCAATCCAATCGATCGGGATCCGACCGTTGGCGCAGATAAAGGCCGTTGGTGTGCGTCTTCTTCGTGTTAACTTCGAGAACTTCTACGACTTTCATCTCCTATCCTTACAGCGACTCCAGCCACTTCTCCACAGTTCTCACGCCAGATCTTGAGGGTTCTTGGAGGCATTTCCAAGTCAAGAGGCGGATCTACAAAAGAAGAAGAAATCTAGGGTTAGGGTTTTCCTATGCAAACGTGTAAGCTTTTGCTTGTATTTTGTTCCCTTTCCTTTTCTTCATGTAGAGAGAACTTGTAGGGCTTCTCCGCCTTTGGTAGTTATCATAAAGGAGTATTATTCATAGTGGAGGGTGCGTGCGTGTGTGGATCCTTGGACTAGTCACCTCCTTTGGAGGTGGATACCAAGTAAATCCTTTTTGTTAGCGTTGTTTGTTTTGTTTCTTGTATTTCCGCTGCACATCTCTGAAGAAACAAGCAACGAAGCACACCTAGCACGCGCCGAGCTATTCCCCCCCCCCCCCCCCTCTAGCTACAATTCGGTCCCAACAGTAAACACATAGCCTGATTTAGACTTACTGTTGTCCCTATCTGATTGGAAATCTGAATCCGTGTAACCCACAGGGAGCAAATCGTCTGCTTGGTAAACTAGCATATAATCTCTAGTCCTTCTCAGGTACTTCAATATATGCTTTACCGCAGTCCAATATCCTTGTCCAGGGTTACTCTGATATCTGCTAACCATGCCCACGGTAAAACAGATATCAGGTCTCGTACATAGCATTGCATACATTAGGCTTCCCACAGTCGAAGCATAAGGAATTGCCTTCATGTCCTCTATCTCCTTTGATGTCTTTGGAGATATCTCTTTAGATAAAGCTACTCCATGCCTAAAAGGTAAGAAACCTTTCTTGGAGTTTTGCATGCTAAAACGAGCAAGGATCGTATCTATATATGAAGATTGAGATAGGCACAACATTCTTTTCTTGCGATCCCTTATAACTTTGATCCCAAGAATGTGTGCACATTCTCCTAAGTCCTTTATATCAAATTGTTTGGACAACCATACCCTTACGTCTGATAATACCTTGACATTGTTGCCAATTAACAAAATATCATCTACGTATAGTACAAGAAATACCACCACGTTTCCGTTATACTTCTTGTATACACAAGACTCATCCGGACATTGAATAAATCCATATGACTGGATTACTTCATTAAACCGGATGTTCCAAGACCTTGAAGCTTGCTTCAGTCCATAAATGGACCGATTCAGTTTACACACTAGATGCTCTTTGCCTTTTTCAATGAATCCTTCTGGTTGCTTCATATGGATGTTTTCTTCAAGACTTCCATTAAGGAAAGCTATCTTGACATCCATTTGCCAAATCTCATATTCCATATGAGTGGAAATGGATAAGAGTATTCGGATAGACTTAAGCATAGCTACCGGCGAAAAAGTCTCCTCATAATCTATCCCCTCTTTCTGAGTATACCCTTTCGCAACAAACCTTACTTTGAAGGTTTCTACCTTCCCATCTGTCCCTCTTTTCCTTTTGTAGATCCACTTACATCCAACGGCTTTTACACCATCAGGTGATTCTACAAGCTCCCAGACCTTATTAGAATACATAGATTCTATTTCAGAGTTCATTGCCTTTTGCCAAGATACTGCATCTATATCTTGGAGTGCTTCGTCATATGTCCGGGGATCAGGTTCATGTTTACCCGGGATCAAGTTCAGAATGTGCGCTGCCGTTTCCAGAGCGTATCCCCAAAACGAATTTGGTAATTCTGAATAACTCATCATCGATCTAACCATCTCCATAAGAGTCCTATTCCTTCGTTCTGTCACACCATTCTGTTGGGGTGTACCAGGTGCGGATAACTGGGATTGAATCCCGGCCTCTGATAAGTAATTCCTAAACTCTCCTAAGAGGTATTCGCCACCACGATCAGACCGTAGTGTCTTGATACTTTTACCTAGACGTTTCTCCACATCAGCCTTGTACTCTGAACTTATCAAAGCACTCAGACTTGCAGCGCATCAGATAAATGTATCCGTATCTTGAATAATCGTCTATAAAAGAGATAAAATATTCAAAACCACCTCTAGCTTGGATAGACATAGGACCACACAAATCAGAATGAACCAGTTCTAACGCTTCTTTGGCTCTATACCCCTTGGCCTTAAAAGGCCTCTTGGTCGTTTTACCTTCCAAGCAAGATTCACAAGTTGGAAAATTTTCCAACTCCAATGAACCCAAGAGTCCATCAGCTATAAGCGTTTGAATCCTACTTAAGTTAATATGACCAAGCCTTAGATGCCAAAGATACGCTTGGTTCAGCTCTAAAGGTTCCTTTCTCTTATTGGAGTTAGAAGATGTGTTATTAATTTTCATTTGTTGCTTTGTGGGAGAAATTAGATTTAAAGTATATAAATTGTCAACCAATGCACCAGAACAGATAATTACCCTATTTCTCTTTATAACCACATTGTTATTAAAGAAAACAGAATATCCATCCAAATACAGTTTAGAAACTGAAATTAAATTCTTTCTAAAACTGGGTATATAAAGACAATTTCTTAAAACCAATTTTCTATTCCTATCAAAAAATAAGTAGACGTCTCCCACTGCAACAGCCGCCACCTTAGTAGCATTGCCCATGTAGACGGTTATCTCTCCTTCAAATAGTCGTCGGGTTTCCTGGAACCCCTGCAAAGAATTACAGACATGATCAGTGGCTCCCGTATCTACACACCATGTGCTGGTAGATAACACCGCTAAACATGTTTCAACAACTAGAGCATGAGATATACCTTTATTGTTCTCTTTCCTACGAGGACAGTCTGCCTTCCAATGTCTTGACTGCTTGCAAATGAAGCACTTGCCCTTCGGCTTCTTCATTCCTGCTTTTGGTCCTGTACTCTGAGGTTTCACCTTCTTTGCTGAAAAAGCCTGTTTCTTCTTCTTCTTGCCTTTCGACTTAGAAGTAGAACCATTTTCAGCATAGTGAATCTGAGAATTCTAACGAAATAACCCTTCTACTGCCTGAAGTTCAGTCAGCAGTTCCGCCAATGAATACATCCTTTTATTCATATTATAGTTCAGGCGAAAATGCTCAAAACTTATGGGTAGCGTTTGGAGAATGATATCGACCTGGGTTTCCCCATCGATTTCAGCTCTAAATACTTGTATCTCGTTTAAGTAAGCCATCATCTTGAGGATATGATCCCTTACGGGTGTCTCCTCTGACATGGTGGCAGTCATTAATTTTCTCATTGCCTCTTGTCTAGCAGCCCGACTCTGGTGTCCAAAGAGTTCCTTGAGATTGTTCATTATATCATAAGTTGTTGGTAAATCCTGATGTTGATGTTGCAATACATTTGACATTGAAGCCAAAATGTAACACCGCGCCATCTCATCTGCTTTTACCCATTTTCTATGATTCTCAATCTCCTCTTGGGTAGACTCACCATTAGGCACATCAGGGCAAATCTCAGTCAGTACAAACTTATAGCTCTCAGCAGTTAGAACAATATCCAGATTCCTTTTCCAATTTATATAGTTGGGACCAGTAAGTTTGTTCTCTTTTAGTATGATGGTCAGTGGGTTGAAAGTCATCCTAAGAATCACAAAAGTAACTTTGGTCAGGACTCTAAATTTAGAATAATATTGATTTCTCAAACAATACTATTTTAAATTAACCAACACCTCAAAACACCGTGAATTTTGTATGCCACGATAGTGTGGACGTATACAAAATCAAACATTTGTAAGAGGAGATTTTACCCATTAATTTTATTCTTGTCAACCTAACTTTTTGGCAAATAAAATTAATAGTTGGTTTCCTTCGGTCACACAAATAATAGCAGTGACTCCGATGGGGAGGATACTATTAGACGTGCCTAAGTGTATACCATTACTTGACACTAAGTTCATTAATAAGATTGTGCACCTTCCGATGGGGAAGATCACACGCTCTTGATTAATTTCCTATAGTCATCCTAAATGGAAGTTCGATCTAGTGACCCGCAAACAAACTCATCCGATATGGAGGAAGGCACTCAGAGCCAACGCGCAAGTTTGTTTGCATCACTTATAAACCAGTAATGGAGACCGTGGAATTTATTAAAATAAATCCCTCTCCCACTTAGTTATTTAAAGTGAGGAATTTTAAACTATCCTAGCATACATCACATGCATACACACACATCACAGTAAATAAAGCAATAAATTTAGAAATTAATTTTCCAACTATTATGACATTTTCCTTCACTGTTCTCCGTGTGCTCCAACCCTAGCTACTGCCATCTTTAGCCACCGCCATTGGGTCTAGTCATCGCATCCATCTTGCTTCTTATTCCGCTGCGCCTCTGGTGCTCCAAAAGTACCACGCCTCGCAAGAATCTGATTCGCGACAAAAATAGAATTTTACATATATCGATCCTATATTCCACGAGGGAATGTACATGATATCTAGATCGAAAATAAAATTCTAAAAATCCTAGGGCTAATACAGCTCCTGCTATATTAGTTACATACAATCATGCACACACAAAATAATGCCCTTGACATGTCCAAGGGTCCAATCACACATAACATCTGTAAGCCATAATAGTTGGAGTCCTGCAACCAAAGAGTTAGCATATCCTACTATTATCCTGCCTAAATTATGTATGACATATGCATAACCTATTTGAATTCTAAACACACAGAGGCAAACTCTAGCTCTGATATCAATTGTTGGTTAGTCCTAGGAAAATCGTACCGGTTCCACTATACAAAAATTTTGTACAAGTGTCGAACCCTTCCTTAAATAACCTATTGTGTTCTGTAGAAGTTAAATTAGGAATCGCAGACGAAACTTAACATCATTGATTCCAAATTTAACTTATCTGTTCTTAATGGTTTAGATTTGACTCGCAAGCGGAACTTAACACTATTGATTCAAATCGACCTACGTTATAAATTTCATTAAATATTAATTTCTAAAATTAGCTTCCAGGACTGCATGGCGAGGCACATGGCCTTCTTGGATATGGGAGCAACCACCACCGCCTAGACAAAACCTTTTAAGGAAAGTTAATATTTAATTTCCTTAAATAACTCTAGATTAACCAAAAAAACAATCGAATCACAAATTCGATAAACAAAGAAAACACAAACTCGAAAAATAAATTCAAAAAACTAGATGTAATGTCTCTTGTATTTGGAATTCTTGCAAAGAAAATAACTAGTATGATGCGGAAGAAAATTACTAGTTATACCTTCTCTTTGTAAGCTAATGACCTCGAGATCTTCTGCCGTATTCCTCGCCTCACCTTGGACGTCGTGTGGGTGACGATCTTCCAAGATGAACACCACCCAAAAGCTTCCTTCCTCTTCCTCTAAAAATCGGCCACCACCACCAAGGAGAAGAGAGCAAAAGTGAAAAGAGAGGGAAGAGGGAGGGTCGGCCACTTGAGGAACACCAAGCAAGAGAATAAGAATTGTATCTCATGAGGCTTCCTCACCCCTTTTTTTATATTACTTGCCCAAGGCAAATAAGGAAAGACTTTTTACAAAAATTAAAATCTTTCTCATGGTTTTCCTTTTTACTTTTAATTTTTCCTTTTCTTTCCTCTTGATTGAATCAATCACCAAATCATGGATTTGGTTTAATCCTATTGGTCGGCCCCTTGCTTGGGCACCAAGCAAGGTGGCCGGCCACAATTAAAAGGAAAAAATATTCTTTGTAAAAATTTTATAAGCAAAGAAAAAACTCTTATAAAATTTTACAAGCTCTCTTTCAATTTCCTAAAGTGAATGTTAAAAAAGGAAAGTTTCAAAAATTAAAACCATGTTTTAAAATTTAAAACTTCTCTTAAAAATTTTCTTTTTTAACATGGTGATAGAAAATTTAAATTTTAAAATTTTTCTTCCTTTTTTCCTTAAACCATGAGGATGGTTAAAAAAGAAAAGTTTTAAAACTTTTAAACTTTCTTTTAAAACATGTGGCCTAATTCAAATAAGGAAAGTTTTTAAATTTAAAATCTCTCTTTTAAAACTTGTAGTTTTCTACAAAGAGAAGGTTTTAAAAATTCAAAACATCCCTCTTTATTGAATTAATCATGGCTGGCCCCTACTTGCTTAGTCAACAAGCAATAGGGCTGGCCCCTATAGAGGAGGATGTGGCCGGCCATTGCTTGGTCACCAAGCAATGGACCGGCCCCCTTCTTGGACACCAAGATGGGCCTTTCTTTGGATGGACTTGAGGCTTTAATGAGGCTACGACAGGGACCTAGAGGAGAAATTAGTTTTGGTCTTCCGATGAGCTTGAGTATCCTGTGTTCGCCCCGAACACACAACTCAAGTTCATCGATAATAACTCATTCCACTAGAGAGTTATTACTGCACTACCGCACCAATCCCAAATTACATTATGAGCTCCTTCTTATCATGAGTGTGTTAGTCTCCCTGTGTTTAAGATTACGAACATCCACTAATTAAGTAAGTTACTGACAACTCACTTAATTAATATCTAGCTCCAAGAGTAGTACCACTCAACTTTATTGTCATGTCGGACTAAGTCCACCTGCAAGGTTTAACATGACAAACCTTATGAGCTCCTCTTGGGGACATTCTCAATCTAGATAACTAGGACACAGTTTCCTTCTATAATCAACAACACACACTATAAGTAATATCATTTCCCAACTTATCGGGCCTATTGATTTATCGAACTAAATCTCACCCTTTGATAAGTTAAAGAAATAAATATTAAATATATGTGCTTGTTATTATATTAGGATTAAGAGCACACACTTCCATAATAACTAAGGACTCGTTCTTTTATTAAGTCAGTATAAAAAGAATTTGTCTTAATTGGTCCTACTCAATACACTTAGAGTGTACTAGTGTAATTTATTAGTTAAGATAAACTAATACCTAATTACACTACGACTATTCCAATGGTTGTTTCCTTTCCATCTTAGTCGTGAGTGACTGTTTATAATTTATAAAGAACCGACAACATGATCTTCTGTGTGTGACACCACACACCATGTTATCTACTATATAAATTAATTGAACAAATTACATTTAACAAATAAATGTAGATATTGACCAATGTGATTCCTTTATTTAAAAAATAAATATTTACAAAAGCTAAGCTTTTAGTATACACTCTAACACAGGAGACGTCAGCATTGATCGCGCGGGTCGCATCCATCCGAAGACTCCGAAAGAGAAATTTCCCAAGTATAAGTCCTCAAGGTGCCGAGCGGCCTAGGAGATGAGCTCTACGTGGACCGATCAGGATGCAACCAACCCATTGGCCGATCGGCCAATCGGTCACCAGACTACTTGTCCAGTCAGTCGGACTTGCAGCCTCCTTCGACTAGACTTGAGGGGGAGGCACGTGATCCGGTGGTAAGGTGGGGCCCGCCCGACAGATGGTCAAGGTGGTCAGCGCCCCGAGAGTTCGTCCGATCAGGCAACCCATCTGCCAGATCGGCGCAGGGGATATTCGACCTGACACTACGACAGCTCGACCAGATACCGAGCTTCTGACGCTCAAAATGCCCAAGTATGGAGGAACGGAGGCCTAGCAGCCGTCCCGCTCGACCGGACAGCGGACACATCCCCGACCAAGTAGGCATGGCTCCCTCGCTCGACAGGACAGAGCCAAGATAGCATATCATTGGCCGAACGGACATCTCGCTCGGCCCGATCGCGATATCAGCCGGACAACAGACTGGCCAAGCGGCTCCCCCGCTCGGCCCAGTAACAGACAAAGGGAGCAGCTGGGGATATCCTTCTGGGAATCTGTGCTGCTGGCAGACGACGTGGTCAGCGACATGGTCAGGCGGGAGATCGTACGGTAGAAGCTTCCGTTGTCTTGTCAGAGATATGCTCGGGCTGAGAAGGTATGGTGTCAGGGATACTTTACTGGCACGTCCTTTCACTGTAAGCTTTGATAAGAAGCGTGCACGCCTCGACAACCGTACTTGAGCGTCGGAAGACCATCGCCGGGAAACCCCTCCCTGGCTCGACACTAACGACTTATGGTTGCAGGCTCAGCTCGTTGGAGGTCCACGTCATCTCCAGTCTACATCCAGTCAACGTGAGCACCATCTCCCCAACGTCCGTCGATTCGATTCTCGGACAGGATCAATTATAATTATTAAGAATTAATAGATAATTAAATATGTTAAATCATATCTAAATCCATAATACTATGTTTGCCTCTGATACGGTGCATGTTTTGTGGGGTCGATAGGATGATGTGGTTATGAGTCAAGGCCACAAGAGGGTCAAAAGTCAAGCTGACCTGGAGGTCAGGAAGGTCAGAAGTCAAGCCACTATGGCCGGTCAGCAGTCAAGCTGACATGGATAACAGGGAGGTCAAAAGTCAAGCCTCCGTGGCCGGTCAGCAGTCAAGCTAACGGGGAGGTCAGGAAGGTCAGAAGTCAAGCCACTGTGGCTGGTCAGCAGTCAAGCTGACATGGACAGCAGGAAGGTCAGAAGTCAGGCTTACGTGACCAGAGTCAAAGTCTTAGTTGACAGGGCAGTCAGAGGATAGGATTACAAATCGGACAAGGGCCAGCCTTGATAGCGACCAGGAACTGATCCCATGGGCCAGGCACAGTTGAAGACTGAGCCTACAGACAGGGGAAAGGTGAAGAAAGGAGGGTCTGTCATAAAACAGACCCAGCGTGCAGGTCATGACGTACCAGCCCTGGATGACAGTGGACGGAAGCAGGTCGGGACACAGACCTGGCGTACAGGTCGCAGGTCGGGAAACAGATTGGGCGTACAGGTCGGAACGTTCAAGCCATGGATAACATAAAATAACAGGTCAGGATACAGACCTGGCGTACAGGTCGCAGGTCGGGAAACAGGTTGGGCGTACAGGTCGGAACATTCAAGCCATGGATAACATAAAACAGCATGTCAGGATAAAGACCTGGCGTACAAGTCGCAGGTCAGGAAACAGATTGGGCGTACAGGTCGGAACGTTCAAGCCATGGATAGCAGTAAAATAGTAAACAGGTCTGGATACAGACCTAGCATGCAGGTCGGGAGCGTACAAGCTAAGGATAGTAATGGATATGAGCAGGTCGGGATACAGACCCGACTTACAGGTCGGCAGGTCTGGACACAGACCCAGAGTGCAGGTCGGGAATGGATACGAGCAGGTCGGGATACAGACCCGGCTTATAGGTCGGCAGGTCTGGACACAGACCCAGAGTGCAGGTCGGGAGAGTACTAGCCATGGATAGCAGTAAAACAGTAAACATGTTTGGATACAGACCCAGCGTGCAGGTCGGGAGAGTACAAGCCAAAGATAGCAGTGGATATGAGCAGGTCGGGATACAGACCAGGCTTACAGGTCGGCAGGTCAGGATACAAGCTTAGCGTACAGGTCAGGACACACCAGTCGAGGATAACAAGTATATAGAAGCAGGTCAGGGTACAGATTTCGGAATACAGACTCGTCGTCCAGACACTACAGGACAAACAAGCTAAGAAATCGTAACCACTTGTCAGAGAATGTCAGCGAATAATCAAGGTGTCAGGGAATATGCTAACAGTCGGGGCTTAATACACCTTCGGTTTTGCCGCCAGCCTATCAAGAGGAGCCACGTGTTAATTACCACCAGACAAAGCCTGACAGCCGACATTCCCTGACACCCGTCAGATCCAAAAACTTTCGTTGCAGTATAAAAAGGGATGCCTTGTCCCTTATGCAGGTACGCTCACTCGTCATTTCTCACTAATCTTTACTTTTCGTCCTTTTTCCTGTGCTTTCTGGGGAAAAAGTACCTGACTTGAGCGTCGGAAGGCCTGACCCGGGGACTTTTTCCTTGGTTTCTGGTCTCTAACGACTCGTGGAATCGTCTGAGTGTGCGCAGAGCGACAGCGTCATCATCCTGGTCATCTGTCACCGTCGGCCGCCCGTGCGAACCTTTCCAGAGGGGGGGTACCCAGTAGATCCAACGCTTCAACGACTCTCCGTCAACTTTCCGCACAACAAGGCCCGCCTTCATCCGACTCAGTTTCCGGACGAGATCAAATTTGGCACCGTCTGTGGGAACACAACAACCTGTTCCGGAACGTGACGATGGAGGAGTCTGGCCGCATCAATGTCACTATGACCATCGGAGAGTACGAGCTCTTCAAGGAGGCTAAGAGGCGAGCAGCCTCCGAGAAGCAGGCGACAGTTTCCCGACCATGACAAGCTCCTGCTGAAGCTTCCAAGGAGCCCCTCCCTGTCTCAGATCGAGGATCCAAAAGAAAGCAACCAGAGGTATTTCCTCAAATTCCTTATCGTGAACCTGGCGTGGGGTATTACCAGCCAGAGCCCCAAGGTCAAAGCCTCAAGAAGGAGCAGCCTCAAGCATCCATGGCTGAGAGTTCCTTGCCACGAGACTCGAAGAAGGGGAAGGCCCTTATCGTACCTGAGGTATTCCCAGAAGATCCGGACGAGAAAGTACCTTTCTCGGCCAGGATTTTAAATGAAAGACTGCCCAAGGGTTATAGAGCCCCGTCGATCGGAGAGTATGACGGGAGCAAAGATCCTGAGGAGCACTTAAGAAAGTTTAAAAATGCAGCCCTGCTACACCAATACAGTGATGCTGTCAAATGTAGAGTTTTCTTGAACACTTTAGCTGGCTCGGCTTTAAAGTGGTTTGATGGGCTACCTCAAGGGTCCATCACCTGTTTTTTGGACTTCAAGACGGCTTTTCTGCGTCGATTCGCTAGTAGTAAGAAGTATCAGAAGACAGACCATTGTCTCTTCGCTCTGAAGCAAGGGTCGACTGAGCCCTTAAGAAGTTATATTAACCGCTTTAATCAAGTGGCTCAGGATGTCCCCACTGCCACTTCAGAGATTCTGATGAGCGCCTTCTCTCATGGATTGGGAGAGGGAAAATTCTTCAGAGATCTCATCAAAAATCCCGCTCGGAATTTTGATGAGATGGTGGAAAAGGCTGCCTCCTACATCAAAGTGGAAGAAGCGCAAGCAGCCAGGAGGAAAGCTGAAAGACCACCTCCCTCCGCCAACAAGCAAGAAAGAAGGGTACCTCAACCACCTCCTCAACCTCTGCCGCGCACCCGGGAAGCCAGACCTTCTTTCCATCCCGAGCCGGAAGTCAGACCCACGCCTCGAGTTGCCGTTGTGCATGTTCCCCGACCCGGACCATGGAATAATCGGTATTGTACTTATCATCGGTCTCGCACTCATGACACTAACCACTGTTTCCAGTTCGCTCGAGATTCCAAGCGGGCTGCCGAGATGGGTTTACCTCCGCCTGAGCTAGCCCCTCAATTAATCAAGATGATGGAGGAACAAAGGGGCGCGACTGGATAGGCCGGGCAATCTCGTCCTGACCCAGTAGGACCTAGTGTTCATCAACCTGGTCGGGGGAAAGAACCAGAGGGATCGCGTGAAGCAGAGAATAGGGGCAATGCGGCCGTCAAAGAGATTGGCATGATCTCTGGGGGGCCAACTGACGGAGATTCAGGGAGAGCACGCAAATCTCATGTTTGTCGCTTGGAAGTTCATGTCGTTGGATGCAATCAAGAGCAAGTTGTCGGTCCTGTTATTAGCTTCGGACCAGCAGACCTGGAGGGCTTGGAGTTGTCTCATGATGATGCCCTCATCATCAAAGCCATCATTGCCAACAGCCGAGTGGCTCGGGTTTTCATTGACACTGGGAGCTCGGTTAATATTCTATTCAGAACTACATTTGAGGAGATGCAGATTGATGCTGTTGAACTCCAACCGGTGGCCACATCTCTATACAGATTTACAGGTAATGAAGTGAAGTTGATGGGTCATATTAAGCTGGCCATATCTCTGGGCGCCGAGCCTTTGGTGCGCACACGGAGGAGCACTTTCATAGTAGTGGACTCCCCTTCATCTTATAATGTCATTTTAGGAAGGCCCGCCCTGCATGAATTTAGGGCTGCTGTTTCTGTTGGTTGCTACTCGGAAAACCTAGAGGTTCCACTGTACAAAAATTTTGTACAAAGGTCTGAACCTTTTCCTAGCTACCATGTGTTCTTTTAAATTAAATTTTGGATCGCCTGCGGAACTTAACACGTTTGATCCAAAACTTAATCTATTTGTTCTTTTAGGTTTTGACTTGGATCTCCTGCGGAACTTAACACGTTCGACCCAAGTCACCTTAAGTTATTAATTTCATTAAATATTAATTTCCATAATTGGTTCCTAGTACTAACGTGGCGAGGCACACGGCCTTCTTGGATATGGGAGCAACCACCACCGACTAGACAAAACCTTTTATGGAAAGCTAATATTTAATTTCCTAAAATAACTTTAGGTTAACCGAAAGGAACAATCAAATCACAAGGAAAAGAAAAAAAAACAAAAGAACACAACATCGAAAAACATATTCGAAATCCTAGAATCGTAAGCCTCTTGTATTTGGTATTATTTCCATAAATAACTAGTATGATGCGGAAAGGAAAAAATTACTAGTTATACCTTCTAGAAAGACCTCTTGATCTTCTACCGTATTCCTCTTCTAACCTCGGACATTGTGTGGGCAACGATCTTCCAAGATGAGAAACTACCAACCACCTTCTTCTCCTCCTAGCTAGGTTCGGCCACAACAAGGAAGCTTTACCAAGGATGAAGAACAAAACACCAACCAAGCTCCAAGAGATGCAAGCTTTCTCTCCTTCTTCTTCTTCTTCAAGTAGTATCCGGCCACCGCAAGAGCTCCAAGGGAGATGAAGGATTCGGCCACCACAAGAGGAAGAGAGGGAGAGGATGATGGCCGGCCACAACACCAAGGAAAAGAGGAAGAGAAATAATAGAGGTTGTTCCATGAAGGCACCCTTACCCCTTCTTTTATATTCCTTGGTTTTGGCAAATAAGGAAATTTATTTATAATAAAATTTCCTTAACTTTCCTTGACAACAATTAATTAAGAAAAATTAAATAAATTTTTCTAATTAATTGTATGTGGCCGGCCACCTCATGTAGAGCAAATAGGATAATTTTAATCAACAATTAAAACTTCCTTATTTGTCTTTAGAAATTTTTAAAAATAAAATTTACTTTTAAAATTCCTTCATGGTTGATAAAAAGAAATTTCTATAATTTTAATTTTCAACATGTGAATAATTTTTCAAAGAGAAAAAATAAAATATCTTTCCAATCTACAAATAAGGAAAGAGATCTAATCTCTTTCTTTTAATCTATTGTAGAACTTTTAAAGAGAGATATTTTAATTTTAATTCTCTGTAATAAATTATATCTTCCACATAATAAAAATTAAAATTAAAATTCTTTTTTAATTTAATGGGGGCCGGCCACCTAAGCTTGGGTTCAAACTAGGGCCGGCCACCCATGAACCAAGGCTTGGCCGGCCCTAGCTTGAACCACAAGCTAGCTTGGCCGGCCCCCTTCTCATGGGTATGAAGGTGGGTATAGGTGGGTATAGTACTCTATAAATAAGAGGCTACGATAGGGACCGAGAGGAGGAATTGGTTTTGGTCTCCCGATAAAATTAAGCATCCCATGTTCGCCCCGAACACACAACTTAATTTTATCAATAATAATTCATTCCACTAGAGAACTATTATTGAACTACCGCACCAATCCCAAATTACATTTTTGGGCTCCTTCTTATTATGAGTGTGTTAGTCTCCCTGTGTTTAAGATGTCGAATGTCCACTAATTAAGTGAGTTACTGACAACTCATTTAATTAATATCTTAATCCAAGAATAGTACCACTCAACCTTATCGTCATGTCGGACTAAGTCCACCTGCAGGGTTTAACATGACAATCTTTATGAGCTCATCTTGGGGACATTATCAACCTAGATTACTAGGACACAGTTTCCTTCTATAATCAACAACACACACTATAAGTAATATCATTTCCCAACTTATCGAGCTTATTGATTTATCGAACTAAATCTCACCCATTGATAAATTAAAGAAATAAATATCAAATATATGTGCTTGTTATTATATTAGGATTAAGAGTACACACTTCCATAATAACTGAGGTCTTTGTTCCTTTATAAAGTCAGTATAAAAGAAACGACCTCTAATGGTCCTACTCAATACACTCTAAGTGTACTAGTGTAATTATATAGTTAAGATAAACTAATACCTAATTACACTACGACCTTCCAATGGCTTGTTCCTTTCCATTTTGGTCGTGAGCTACTGTTTATAATTTATAAGGTATTGATAACATCATCTTCTGTATGTGACACCACATACTATGTTATCTACAATATAAATTAATTGAACAACTACAACAAATATAGATGATTTGACCAAATGTGATTCTTTATTCAAAAAAATGTTTACAAAAGCTTAGGCTTTCAGTATACACTCTAACAGTTTCGACCTTCCATCAAAAAATCAAATTCCCTGTGGGCAAGCAGGTCGGGGAAGTTAAAGGGGAACAAAGGGTCTCTCGCCGGTGCTGCATTGATATGGTCCGGGTGGAAGCTCGGAAAAATCAAAGGATGCAAGATGGAGGTGTCCATGCTGTTCAAGAGGAGCCTCTGCCTATAGCGGAAGAACTCATTCCTTGGGAAGAAGTACAACTACACGTCGAGCGACCTGAAAGTCTGACCCGGGTGGCAAGCGACCTTCCCTCTCCCCTCAAAGAAGAGTTAATGCAGTGTCTGATCCATAACCGGGATGTTTTTGCCTGGTCTACTGAGGAGCTGCCCGGGGTCAAGCTGGAAGTGGCTGAACACAAGCTGCATTTATTACCATATTCCCGACCTATCAAGCAAAAGAAGAGGAATTTTTCAGCCGACCAGAATAAAATAATAAGAGCCGAGGTGGATCAGCTCAGGAAGGTGGGACATGTTCGAGAGGTGTAATTCCCATCGTGGCTCTCCAATGTAGTCTTGGTAAAGAAGCCCAACAATAAGTGGAGAGTATGCATAGACTTCCGGGACCTCAACCGGGCCAGTCCCAAAGACTGTTATCCTCTGCCCCGGATTGATCAAATGGTGGACTCCACGGCTGGCTGCGAGAGGATATGTATGCTGGACGCCTACCAAGGGTATCATCAGATACCTCTAGCAAGGGAGGATCAATAAAAGGTTAGCTTTATTACGGCTGACGGTACTTTCTGTTATACTGTCATGCCCTTCGGTCTCAGGAACGCTGGAGCCACATACCAAAGAATGATGGATAAAATCTTCCGGGAGCAGATCGGACGAAATGTGGAGGTCTATGTAGATGATATACTCATCAAATTCCAGGTGGCCGTGAACCTAATCAAAGATGTGGAAGAAACATGCAGGACCCTCCGGCAATATGGGCTAAAGTTGAACCCCTTGAAGTGCTTGTTTGGGGCTAAAGGAGGAAAATTCTTGGGTTACCTGGTGACTGAACGAGGAATAGAGGCCAATCCAGAAAAAGTTCAAGCATTAAGGGATATACAGCCTCCTCAGAATCTGAAGGAAACTCAGAAGCTGGTCGGCAGGGTAACAGCCCTGTCAAGATTCATTTCCAGGTCTGCAGACCGAGCCGCTCCTTTCTTTAAGGTGCTCAGGAAGGCCTCCAAATTTTAGTGGGATGAAGATTGTACCTGAGCTTTTGAAGAGCTGAAGAAGTATTTGGAGGCTCTCCTATCCCTAGTTAAGCCAGTTGTAGGAGAACCCTTATGAGTCTACTTGTCGGCCACCCCTGAGGCTGTAGGGGTCATGCTCGTTGGAAACGTTGCCTGACCTTCTACCACGGCCCAGACCAGGGATATAGGTAGTTGGAGGAGGATTAACCGATTGGAGAGGTGTCCGGGTAATAGGCCGGGCTGCCCGTGGGGCCCGGGGGCGAACAGGGGTGGCCAGCAGGGGTGGACGCGCAGTCCGCGGGCGAGTAGAGCGAGCCAAGGGAGAAGGTCGGACACCGGAAGACCCTCGTCGAGTAGGTCGGGGTGGAGGATTGGCAGGGGAAACCCCACTGATCGAAGTCGAAGACGAGTGGGGGAGTGCTCTTCTCTGCAAGATAACTCGGCCATGCCTCATTATTTCCATATCGCTTAGAGGAAGTTAAAGATAAAGGGTGAAATTAGTTGCCATAAAGGAAATATAGTGTCCATGAAGTGATAACAGAACGGAAAGAAAGGCTTACCCAGGGAATGAGGTGTCTCAAGAGTCAGATAACTCAGGCGAAAATAGGATAACAATTCCTCCTCAAATAGTAGACGCATTAAGTTCAACTGCCAGCCGGCCAAGCGAGACGAGGCTTCTATGTAAGAAGGGTCAAGATGAAATTCCCCTAGTTCGGGAGATGGAGGAAGTAGCTGTTGCCATCGCAAGGGCCACTCCACCTCGTGAGGAAAGCTGATGAAGAAAAATTTACTCCTCCAGCTCGGGTCGGAAGGTGGTGGGGATGAGAAAAAAGTAGTTCAGAGACGGGGCTGAAAACGGAATGTGCCCTCTTCTTGGCGCCGAAGGGTGAAGAAGCAATGGAATAAGTGAGCGGACCAGGATAGTTCACACACATCACATAGCACTATGAAGCCACAGAGGATCCTTATAGAGTTTGGTGTTAGTTGTCCCAGGGGGATCCGGAAGTGGTGGCATACGTCGGAAAAGAAAGGATGAAGAGGAAGACGAAGGCCAGCCACAAAGTGCTCTTTAAAGAAAGTGCAATATCCATGGGGAGGATCAAAAAATCGATGTATCCCGGTAGGAATGACTACATGCGCATTATCCTCGACTCCGTAAGTATAGCGCAGGTCATCCCGATCCAATTCATCGAAAGTGGATGAACCAGGGTAGTACACCGTCGCCAAAGAAGGAAGAAAAGAGGGGGACGCCATGAGCAAAGAAATGAAAGGGAAGGAAAAAAGATCGAGCTCGGAGCAAAGGTTCGGAAAGGATTTTGGACTCCAGTGGAAGGAAGCGGAAGACGGGCCAAGCCTAGAGGCAAAACCTGAGGAGATTATTTATATCCGCCAGGCAAAGGGGCAATTTCGTCAGACTATCATCCATCGGAGCAAAATAATGGGCGGGAACAAAGAGAGCCGAAGGATCTTCCTCGGAAATAATGCCCAAGGGCATCTTTGGAAAAGTACCGGCGCGAAGTACGAAGAGGCGGATCTCGGGAAAAGATATGAATAGCTGTCTCAGAAAAGGGCCCTCGCTTTCTCGGTCTGGTCTTTGGGCTTAACTCGTAACTCCCCGATCTTCGGATATCCAGACCTGGATCACGAGGGACCCCGGTCTGGGCTTACCCCGGTCTGAACTTAACTCTTAGTTTCCCGGTCTTCGGTTATCCAGACCTGTAATACGAGGCAAAGGACAGATCGAGGAGCAGGACCGAGGCAGGGGGATCAGCAGAGAAAGGCAAGGAAAGCAGGTCGGGGCAATAGAAGAATCCTCGACTGGGGGTAAATGAGACCTAAAATAGGTGGCCAAACTACACACTCACAAGGCCTTGGGGGCGTTTCAGGCGGGAAATATACAAGACTACCAACAATAGAGTAACATACTGTCAGATGATTAATATGCTAAGAGAGAATCGAGAGCCCGCGGTCAAGTGGTATCATGAGAAGGATAAACAAGCTAAAGTGAAGATAAATCAGCAAATAAGTTGAAAGAGAGTTGGTCAGCTACAGTTTTACATTAAAAAGTGCAATACATATTGTCATCTTAGGGATTATCGTCAGCAGGGTCGGGATTATCGTCAGCAGGGCCAGCAGGAGTCTCAGGGGGGCAGGAAGTAGAATCGGTCGGAGGCTCAGGAAGGAGGAAGAAGTCGTCATCATCCTTGAAGGTGGGGAGCGACCCGTCTGGAATCTCTTTCATCAAGCGATTGATATCTAAGAAGTCCTCTGAGGGGGCAGCACGAAGTAGATTCTGCTCGAACATTTGTTGAGCCCCGCCACCCGCACCACAACAGAGCATGAGATTCATTAAACCCCCTATCTTCCTCAAGAAGAACGGGGAGGAGACGTACGCTTGCCTGTACGCTCGTAGACGACCCACTTCCCCCGCCTGGTATTCAGTCAATTCTGCCTGGACCTTCTCCCTATCAGCTCGGGCCTTTTCTGCATCTGCGCGGGTCAAAGTCAAATGTTGCTGACCTTGAGAAACGTTTTCTTGAGCTTTCAGAAGGTCGGCCTGCATTGATTTAATGGTCGCTTGGCTAGCTTCCCACTGGCTGTGAAGGGACTTCTCCCGGTCTGAACTAGAGGCCAGTTGACCCTGGACATCAGTTAAAGTCTTTTGAAGGGCCTCCCTGGTTTCCTGCAGACTTGCCAACTTGGCATCCTTTTCATCCATCTCCGCCACCAGCAAACGATGTCTCTCTGCCTCAGAAGATAATTTGGACTCGCTTGTCTGTAGAGCTGCTTCCAAAGCCTTTATCCTGTCAAAGGCTGCATGAGAGATGTTGCGGGCAGACTCCGCAGACTCCCCAATCAATCGAAGATAATGTGCTAGATCTCCAGGAGTTGGGTTGAGGGGATCGCAGGGAGTTAGTGGCAGCTCTAACTCCTCAAGACGAGCCTTTAATACTTCATTCTCCCTCTGTAAGCGGGAGGCGTACTGAATGGCACTTAGGTTGGCGGAGCAGACCTGCGTTAGATATAAAAAGAAACATTATTAAAGATTTCAGCAGAGGAGCATAGAGATAAGAAGACTTACAGAAACCATCTGGCAAGCCGCTTGATCTAGCCCCATTACCGGGGGATTCTTCCAAAACTTCCGATGGCCTGAGCGCCAGGAAGCCGCTAAGTCACCCTATAATTCAACCAGGGCAACCGGGGGAGGAGCCTCTTCTGCAGTCTCTTCGGCAGCACCCGGCTCTGTGGAAGAAGGCAGGCGCCAAGAGTCAGTAAATGAATACTTCTTGCGAATTTTCCTTCGAGACCTAGGAGCAGAGATGGGAGCAGCTAAAGGAAGGGAGGCAGATTGAGTGGCAGAACTTCCGGGCTGATCCATTAAAGGAAGGGGTAGCTGCCCGGGAGAGGAAGTTGTAGCAGGAAAAGAGGCCTGATCAGAAGTTATAACCAGACCGGGAGTTGGGGCAGATATCTGGGGTGACATAACGGGAACCTCCGGCCCCAAAGCAATCTCCCGGTCAGGAGTAGCAGCCCTGGTTTCTGGAGAATGGGGAGTAGCAACAAAGCGACGGCCAGAGGGAGGTGGGGGTGATGCCGGAGTTGCTGGAATAACCCTTTTCCTTTTGCGCTGAAGCTTTAGACGTTTGGCCAGCGGAGGAGAGGCAGCCCGCTCTTCCTCAGCCCGCTCTGTAGGGGTTGGGTCCTCTACCACCATGACTAAGTCCTCCATAGGAGTCACATGCAGAGGAAGGGCCGAAGAAGTGTCCTCCTGGATCGGCGCAAGGGGGGCTAGCGGTGGAGCAGAGGGAATAGACCGGGAGGCAGAAGTACTGGACTGAGAAGAAGCTGCCAAACCCTGTTTAATCTCTGAGCTTAAAGCTTTTAAATAAGAGATAGATTGGCGTTTTACGTCTGAGGAGTACGCTCGGAGCATGACAGCCTCTGTAATAAGAAAGAAACATACCTCAGTTAGCGAAGAGTAGCAAAGAGGAAAACGGGGCCTTACCAAATGGAGCCCCTATGTCCGCCCGATCGGGGCTGAGCCCGAATAAATACATAAAGCCTTCCAACAGTAAAATAGACAAGCTAACGCTCACGCCTTGGAGTTTTTCTGAAGTGGCGTTACAGGAAGGCTGGTGTTGATGTATAGGGAGGTTGGAAGGGACGTCAAAGCACCACTGGGTCAGCTCGACCAAGGGGTCAGGTGGTCTAATGAAGAAGAAACGAGACTTCCATCCCTTGTGGGAAGAGGGCATGTCAGAAAAGAACTTGAAACCAGGCCTAACCTGTACCATAAACACTCCCAGCTCAGAGCGTTTGAAAGAGTAAAAATGATGAAACAGTTGGACGGTCAGTGGAAGTTGGTATATGCGACACAGAATGACAGTGCCGCATACGGCTCTGAAGAAGTTGGGGGCAAATTGAGAGAGGCAGATGCCGAAGTATTGGCTTAGGGATAAAAGGAAGGGATGGATAGGAAACCGAAGGCCGCCTAAAATATGGTCTCTAAAAACGGTCATGAAGCCTTCCGGAGGGTTTGCGGGGTGTTCCTGGGGTGTTGGAACACTAAGTTCATACGCATCGCTCAGTCGTGGGTTAGACCGAATCATAGAAAGGTCATGATCATCTATATCAGAAATAAAGCGTGAATACCAAAGGGTGGCCTTACCATCAGCCATTATCAGGGTGAGGGAGGTTGGAGAAGAGATCAGTCGAGAAGAAGAAGAGCACCGGGCAAGAAGAGTCTAGAAGGGGAAGGGCCGAGAAGCTGGAGACAGCGGAGCAACAGGAAGACGAAGGCAGTCAAAACGCTTAAGGCAACGACGGCGGACTACCTTTAGGGCTTATAAAGAGGGCTTTCCTAGGGAATATCGAAAAGATGAGGTGAGTATATTTTGGGTAAAGCGCCCAAAGTCGTCCGATCACAGAATGACGCTCTTATTGGAAGTCGTGTATAAAAAGGAGTGAGGTCGGCGGCGTCATACGACGTAAGCAATAAAGGCAGAGGGATAGGTGTCACTCCCCTAGAAAGTGTATTAATGATGGACGTGATAATAAAATCAGGAAAGGCAGCGGAAGTACGGAAACGCTTACCACGCGATCTTCTCGGGAAGCGGCGAAGAAAATTGGCGGGCAGTAAATTCAAATGTTGCAAGGCCACAAGACATCCTTTGCCCCAAGGCTGAGTAAGATTTTAATATTTTTATCTTTACAATACATCTCATACTGTACATCTTTTGGCTACAGATGGGGTCAAAGTGCTCCCTTCAAGCAATTCCAGGTCGGCAATATCAATCCCTTGTCGGCAATATCAATTCCTGGTCGGGAGATCACCCCCAGGTCGGCAATATCAATCCTTGGTCGGCAATATCAATTCCTGGTCGGGAGATCATCCCCAGGTCGGCAACACCAATCCCTGGTTGGCAATATCTATATCTGAACGGGTTTTCATAAGAATTTCCGGTCGGCTGTCCCAGACTCTCGCCCCAGTGCGAGTTATAAGTGAGCAAGGCTCTCACGCCCAACGACCTTCCCAGTCGGCTGTCCCAGACTCTCGCCCCAGTGCGAGTTATAAGTGAGCAAGGCTCTCACGCCCAACGACCGTCCAGGTCGGGTCCCAGACTCTCGCCCCAGTGCGAGTTATAAGTGAGCAAGGCTCTCACGCCCAACGACCTTCCCGGTCGGCTGTCCCAGACTCTCGCCCCAGTGCGAGTTATAAGTGAGCAAGGCTCTCACGCCCAACGACCGTCTCGGTCGGCTGTCCCACTCGCCCGCGAGTTATAAGTGAGCGCCCAACCACCCGTGTCGGGTCGAACTCTCGCCCAGTCACGAGTTATAAGTGAGCAAGGCTCTCACACGCCCAACGACCTTCCCGATCGGGTCCCGGACTCTCGCCCCAGGGAAGTTATAAGTGAGCAAGGCTCTCACGCCCAACGACCTTGGTTGTCCCCGAACTCTCGCCCTAGTGCGAGTTATAAGTGAGCAAGGCTCTCACGCCCAACGACCTTACCGGTCGGCTGTCCCAGACTCTCACCCCAGTGCGAGTTATAAGTGAGCAAGGCTCTCACGCCCAACGACCTTCCAAGTCGGCATTCCCAGACTCTCGCCATAGTGCGAGTTATAAGTGAGCAAGGCTCTCACGCCCAACGACCTTCCCGGTCGGCTGTCCCAGACTCTCGCCCCAGTGCAAGTTATAAGTGAGCAAGGCTCTCACGCCCAACGACCTTCCAGGTCAGGTCCCAGACTCTCGCCCAGTGCGAGTTATAAGTGAGCAAGGCTCTCACGCCCAACGACCTTCCAGGTCGGGTCCCAGACTCTCGCCCAGTACGAGTTATAAGTGAGCAAGGCTCTCACGCCCAACGACCGTCCAGGTCGGGTCCCAGACTCTCGCCCCAGTACGAGTTATAAGTGAGCAAGGCTTTCACGCCCAACGACCGTCCAGGTCGGGTCCCAGACTCTCGCCCTAGTGCGAGTTATAAGTGAGCAAGGCTCTCACGCCCAACGACCTTCCAGGTCGGTTGTCCCAGACTCTCGCCCCAGTGCGAGTTATAAGTGAGCAAGGCTCTCACGCCCAACGACCTTCCCGGTCGGCTGTCCCAGACTCTTTCCCCAGTGCGAGTTATAAGTGAGCAGGGCTCTCACGACCAACGACCTTCTCGGTCGGACAATGATTTTCTCGAGCAGTATGTCTTATATTCACTGATGCACCAAGCCGCAAGCTAAGTTATCGCGTTCGGTTGGTCAATAAGCAGTATTCAAGGGTTCTAATTAAATAGAGAATCTCGCAGCCATATCCTCAACCGGCTCATTGGCTTTGGTCAAGAGTGCATATGGTATGAGGTAACACTGGGTAAGCAAGCTACTTTTATTACTGTTGTTTTTGTTAGAAATATTAGACAGGCACAGGTGTTTTATAAAAACATGAGGATACCCGAAACAAAGTGTGAAGCTACAATAAGAGGGGAATACAAAAAACAACTGTTGTTCTGTCCGTTAAAATCGGAGGTGCATTCTTTAAGGATTTACATGGCTACCAGAGCCAGACGCTTGAACCTGCTTAGTCAGATGAGCTCGGACCTTAATTAGATCTTCTGTAATAAGGTCGATGGTACGCTTCAGTTGCCCAATGGTTTCATCTTTGATACATCCTTCCTCTTTCAAAAGAACCAATTCATCTTCATGCTTCCTCTTCAAATAAACAATATACTGCCCCTGACTCTGAAAGTCCGATTGAGTTCTATGCTTAAGAGCGATTTCAGCTCGGGTCCTAGATTTGGCGGCCAGCCAGAGGCTCTCCATCTCATGAGTAAGGGAAGCCTGAAGATCTCTGCTCACGGTCATTTCCTGAAGGATGCCTTCCTTTTGAGCCAGCAACTCCGTCAGTGTGGCAATTTGCTGGAGCGAGGCTTCTTCTTTTTGAGCTGATAACTCCAACAGATGGGAGGTCTGTCGAAGCAGAGAAGCAAGTTCACTAGGTTCGGTGGTAGGTTCCATGTAAACAAGGTACTGTATTAACAAGAGGATAGCAGGAAGCATTGGACGTTCGGATTTTTTATAAGGAAGGAGAAGGTGAAGGGATTGCCCCGAAATTCGAGATAGCGCTTGGAAAACCGGGCAACATTTATAAGAGGCAAGTGCGCTCAGAAGTTGAGGAGTCAGCATAATCACAGAAGGAAATCGTTCATCTCCTAGGAAGACAGATCGGCAAAGGAGGCGGAAGCCAGGTCAGGTAACGCAAGGGCTGGGGTCTAGTAAGTCGGACTAGAGCCTCCTTCGACTAGACTTGAGGGGGAGGCTTGTGATACGGTGCATGTTTTGTGGGGTCGATAGGATGATGTGGTTATGAGTCAAGGCCACAAGAGGGTCAAAAGTCAAGCTTACCTGGAGGTCAGGAAGGTCAGAAGTCAAGCCACTGTGGTCGGTCAGCAGTCAAGCTGACATGGATAACAAGGAGGTCAAAAGTCAAGCCTCCGTGGCCGGTCAGCAGTCAAGCTGACGAGGAGGTCAGGAAGGTCAGAAGTCAAGCCACTGTGGCCGGTCAGCAGTCAAGCTGACATGGACAGCAGGAAGGTCAGAAGTCAAGCTTACGTGGCCAGAGTCAAAGTCTCAGTTGACAGGGCAGTTAGAGGATAGGATTACAAAACGGATAAGGGCCAGCCTTGATAGCGACCAGGAACTGATCCCATGGGCCAGGCACAGTTGAAGACTGAGCCTACAGACCGAGGAAAGGTGAAGAAAGGAGGGTCTGTCATAAAACAGACCCAGCGTGCAGGTCGTGACGTACTAGCCCTGGATGACAGTGGACGGAAGCAGGTCGGGACACAGACCTGGCGTACAGGTCGCAGGTCGGGAAACAGATTGGGCGTACAGGTCGGAACGTTCAAGCCATGGATAACATAAAACAGCATGTCAAGATACAGACCTGGCGTACAGGTCGCAGGTCGGGCAACAGGTTGGGCGTACAGGTCGGAACGTTCAAGCCATGGATAGAAGTAAAACAGTAAACAGGTCTGGATACAGACCTAGCTTGCAGGTCGAGAGCGTACAAGCTAAGGATAGTAATGGATATGAGCAGCTCGGGATACAGACCCGGCTTACAGGTCGGCAGGTTTGGACACAGACCCAGAGTGTAGGTCGGGAATGGATACGAGCAGGTCGGGATACAGACCCGGCTTACAGGTCGGCAGGTCTAGACACAGACCCAGAGTGCAGGTCGGGAGAGTACAAGCCATGGATAGCAGTAAAACAGTAAACGGGTTTGGATACAGACCCAGCGTGCAGGTCGGGAGAGTACAAGCCAAAGATAGCAGTGGATATGAGCAGGTCGGGATACAGACCCGGCTTACAGGTCGGCAGGTCAGGATACAAGCTTAGCGTACAGGTCAGGACACACCAACCGAGGATAACAAGTATATAGAAGCAGGTCGGGGTACAGATTTCGGAATACAGACTCGTCGTCCAGACACTACAGGACAAACAAGCTAAGAAATCGTAACCACTTATCAGAGAACGTCAGCGAATAATCAAGGTGTCAGGGAATATGCTAACAGTCGGGACTCAATACACCTTCGGTTTTGTCGCCAGCCTATCAAGAGGAGCCACGTGTCAATCACCACCAGACAAAGCCTGACAGCCGACATTCCCTGACACCCATCAGATCCAGAAACTTCCGTTGCAGTATAAAAAGGGATGTCTTGTCCCTTATGCAGGTATGCTCACTCGTCATTTCTCACTAGTTTTTACTTTTCGTCCTTTTTTCTGTACTTTTTGGGGAAAAAGTACCTGACTTGAACGTCGGAGGGCCTGACCCGGGGACTTTTTCCCTGGTTTCTGGTCTCTAACGACTCGTGGGATCGTCTGAGTGTGCGCAGAGCGACAGCGTCATCGTCCTGGTCATCTTTCGTCGTCGGTCGTCCGTGCGAACCTTTCCAGAGGGGGGGTACCCAGTAGATCTAACGCTTCAACGACTCTCTGTCAACTTTCCGCACAACAAGATTCACCTTCATCCGACTCAGTTTTCTGACAGGATCTGCCTCCATTTTTATATCCCTACCTCTCTTCTCTTGCACTAAAACAAAGTAAAGAGGGCTACTGCCGCCATCGCCCCTGGCTCTGTCCTCACTCAACATCCGTTTAGTGTCATAGAATTGACCTTTCAGATCAACGCGATTCATTTGAGAGACCTTGCAATATTCTCTAGCGTTTTATCTGATGGTGTAATTCAGAAGAGAATAATTGATGGATGGTTGTCGTGTGATTTAAGGACAGGATTATCATGAATCCTGATTCTCATAATAAAACGGCAATGAATAATCATTTAATTATGCAGATCAGGAAAGAAGGAAACAGAAATTACGAAAATCGGCAATGAATCCCGATTTTCAGCGTGGATGCGTATTAATTAAGCAGCTGTTCCATGCACGAGGGCGTGGGCGCGCGATGGCGTCCCTCGCCTGCGCCGCCCTGGCAGACCTGACGCCGACGTTCTCGCACACCATCTCATGGTCCTCCAGCCCGAACCCTTGCAGCTCCTCCCCCATCTCCTCCTGCCTAATCTCGCACAGGTTGTGCAGCACGCAGCAAACGGCGATCACCAGCGGTAGGTCCTGCTGCTTCACCTCCGTCCGCTGCCGCAGGCACCCCCACCGCCCCTTCAGCCGACGGAACGCCTCCCTCGCCACCGCAGCCGCCGTCGCCGCCCGCTCGTTGAACGTGAGCTGCTCCAACGTTAAATTTTCCTGCGCGTTCGATTCAACGCCGAAGAATTAATTAATTTGCTTCGGTTCAGTTTAATCAATTTATTTCGATTGATTTAAACGAATGGAGAATCCTGGCGATCGACCTGAACGTATGGCACCAGCAGCCAATCGAGAAGCGGGTACCCTGCTCCGCCGACGATCCAGTAAGGCCCGCCGAGCATCCCTCTGTTCCCGCACTGGTACAGAGCCGAGTTCTCCAGTACCTGCTCGTCGGCCAACGAACCTGGCCACCCAATGCAGACGTCGGTGAATACGCCGTCGGGGTCCACCACCCCTTGCAGCGTCACCGTGTACGACGTCCTCTGGTTCCGGTCGGTGTGGCGGCGGTTGAAGTAGGCGGCGGCGTTCTCCTGTTGCGCCGTTACCGGGATGTGAGTCGTGTACATCGCGCCGACCATGCCGGTGATCCCGCCGGAAATCGCCTTGAACCTCGCCGCCGCCGCAGCCGCGCGCTCCGGGTTGGGCCACGCCAGCATCCCCAGCATCAGCATGTTGCAGATGGCGGCGCAGACTTCCAGGAAGATCTTGTGGCACGTGGAGATGCCGAGCCCGAAGCGGCGGGAGACGAGGCGGAGCGACTCGCCGGTGGCGAGGCGCCACACGCACACTGCGACTCGCTGGCGGACGGGGATGTCGGCTCGGAGCGCCGTGTTCTCCCTGGCCACAGCGGCGGCCAGGACTTCGCAGAGGAAGTCGAAGGTGGCGCGGGACATGCGGAAGGCTCGCCGGAACTCTGCCTCCGGGAGCTCAGGGGAGTTGTGGCGGTCCAACCACTCGCTTGACCGTTCCCTGACCCATACCCGTCGGTGCGGCGGAGGCGGGGGCGGAGATAGGGGCGGAGGCGGCGGCATCATATCATTTGCGATGGAGTTCGCCGACGAGGAGGCGGCGTAGTGGTCCATGAGATGGAAACTTGGAAGAACTGACAGAATCCGAAACAGAGTAGTTTTAAATGCGTTTGCGCGTTGGAACGAGGAAACGACGGAGAAGGAGCATGGCTCGACTGCGGCGCACGCGGATCGGCGGACCGGGTCGGAGACGGGTCAGACCGCACGACCGGGACGCGGTGGGTCTTGTTCGAGCCGTTCGTTTTGATGAGCAGTTCGTGGACGGCAGGTGGGTCCGATAAGTGCGGTCTAGACCCGCGAGTTTATCGGTTGAAAACAGACCGAACCGGTCAGTAAAGTTGTACTCGGTCCGTCCGGCCGTTGGATTTGAATTTTTAGAATTAATATCACGAGATTATTATTCACTCCGAACTGTTCTAAGTATTTAAACCGGACTAGCTTGACTTGGAATCTACAGATAGACAATGAAAATCCAAGAGACCGGTCCGCGATGGCGCCGTGCGCACCGTTCGATTTCTCCGTCCAGGTGAGAAGATATCGTGTCGAAAGATTGTGAACCCGAATCCGACGGAGGATGGGCTCCACCGCGCTACTGCATCTGGCTTTTGATTCTGTCCAATGGTGACTTCGGAAAAGAGTATGACCAATGTAAAAGCAGAAGCGAAGAATAATAATGTGGACGCATAAGCCGCCATCATGGAATTATTATAAATTAGAATTTTTATTTTTCACCGTCGTCCAGTCTGAATCCTCTCAGTTTTCATACTAATAACGGTATGAAATTATTAGTATTATTATTATTGATCCGGCAGTAGACCAAGGGTAGGCTGATTAAGTGAGCCGAGCATCTGGGTATGTCCGAGCAGAGCTAGAGTTAACCCATTCAAGGGCTTGGGTTTCCGACAAGGCAGGGAGACCGAAGGGCCGAGCGGGAGTACGCTCGGGCCAAGCGGAAGTCCGCTCGGCAGAAACATGGGCGAGGGTAAAAGATGGCCGAGCGGCTCATGCGCTCGGCCCAGGACCTGGGATATTAGCAGGAGCATGTCTGATGATTAGGCCGTACACAAAATCGCGAGATGGAGGATCTTACCGTCACATCATGGGAAGGTGGGCGCAGTAGCGGTATGGTCTCAGGACGTTTCCCTGACAGATCCATATTCGGGCATGGTCCTTCTGATAAACCCATACTTGAGCATGGTCAAAGGCATGTGGTTGATTTGACCGGAGCATTCAGGTCTCCTCCAGAGGTCTATATAAGGCCTCCATTTCTTCACCGGAGGTATGAAAAATCTTAATTGGAGAACCACCTTTTTGTTATCCCTCGCCTAACTTGAGCGTCGGAGGGCCGTCGCCGGGACACCCCTCCCGGCTCGGTTTTGTTGCAGGTTCGCCGGAGCATTCGAGGATTCCGCAGGAAGCGCCACGTGCCCAGCGTCCCTTGACTCCTGATTCGGACAGGATCAAATTGGCGCCGTCTGTGGGAACGCTCCTGCATCCGATCGGAAGCAATGGATGAGGCTGGACGACAACACGCGGTGACGCTTTCAACCGAAGAACTCGAAGCTCTGGTCGAGATGAGGGCTGCCAAACTAGTGGAGCAAAGACAAAAAGCAACAGCCGAGCGGCCGGAACAACAAGCGACGTCTGCGTCCGGTGGCCGAGCGGAAGCACCTCAAGCCACCGTCGCATTCCATCGGGCCCTATTTCGCACCCCTGAAGCAGCACCAGTTCGAAGGGATAGAGGCTCCTCTTCAGACGAAATGCCAAGGCGGGATGACAGAAAAGGGAAAGCCCCCCGGACGGACTCGTCTCCCGAGCGGACCAACCGCCAATTTTCGGAAGCCATTCTGCGAGATCCTCTGCCCAAGCACTACGTGCCCCCTACGATCGGCGAGTATAATGGAACAACGGACCCGGATGATCATTTGGGTAAGTTTGATAATACCGCCACGCTCCACCAATACACTGATGGAGTGAAGTGCCGAGTCTTCCTCACCACGCTCTCGGGATCGGCTCAGCGATGGTTCCGTAGGCTGCCGGACGGATCCATCTCAAGCTTCAAGGACTTCCGAACGGCCTTCCTCCACCACTTCGCTAGCAGTCGGCGTTATCAGAAAACAAGCGTTAGCTTGTTCGCCATCAAACAAGAGCCAAAGGAATCGCTTCGAACTTACATCCAGCGATTCAACCAAGTGGCAATGGATATCCCAACAGCCACATCGGAAACGATGATGAACGCCTTCACACAAGGCCTTGTTGATGGGGACTTCTTCAGGTCGCTCATCCGAAAGCCGCCCCGAGACTATGATCACATGCTACATCGGGCCAACGAATACATAAACGTGGAAGAAGCGCAAGCCGCTCGGAAAAAAGAAGCCCCAACCGAGCGTGCACTTGTTCATGCCGAGCGGAAGCAGCACTCCGCTCAGCAACCACCTAGAGGACCAAGGGCTGAAGCAATTCGATCTCCCCACACCAGATCGCACGTACAAGAAGTGGCTGCCGCTCGGCCCAAGCCAAAGAAGAGGTGGACTCCTATGTTCTGCTCCTTCCACCAGTCAGATACGCACAACACGAGAGATTGCCGGAATCTTCCCTTCGTGACTAATCCCGTTCCCAGAAGGGTTGAACGCCGGTCTCCTCCCCGTGACAGGAAGCAAAGGGCTCAGGAAACCGACCGGACCCGCATGGAGAGGCAACATCATCAGACGCCCGATCGACACCGATCACCCAGACAAGAGAATCGTCGGGCGTCCAGGGAACGGTCTCGACCATCCACTCGGGAGGAAGAAAACAGGAGCAATACTTCCCGGGGCGAAATCAACGTTATTGCTGGTGGGCCGACCGGAGGAGACTCCAACCGAGCAAGAAAGGCGGGCGTCCGGCAGCTGCAGATACACGCGGTCGGCTGTAGCCGAGAGCGGGCGACTGGACCAGAAATCACTTTCGGGCCCGGGGATTTAGAAGGAGTAGAAGTGCCCCATGACGACGCGTTGCTCATTAAAGCGGTAATAGCGAATTACACCATTTACCGCATATTTGTTGACACAGGGAGCTCGGTCAACATCATATTCAAGAAGGCGTTCGATCAGTTGCAAATTGATCGAGCCGAGCTGCTGCCCATGACAACCCCGCTCTACGGGTTTACGGGCAACGAAGTTCAGCCGGTCGGACAGATCCGGTTGGCCACCTCACTGGGAGAGGAACCGCTCCGGAGGACCAGGACAATAAACTTCGTGGTGGTCGACTCTCCATCATCCTACAATGTCATTCTGGGACGACCGGCGCTCGGCGAATTCCGAGCGGTTGTTTCAACCTTCCACCAGAAGATAAAGTTCCCCGCGGGAGACAAAGTAGGAGAAGTGCGTGGAGATCAGCTAGCAGCTCGGCGATGCTATATAGAGATGATCCGAGCAGAAGCCTCTTCCGCTCGGAAGGCCCCCCGAATCGAGGTACATGCCATAACCGATAAGCCTCCTGCTTTAATTTATGATGAAAAGGAGGAAGTTCAGATCCATCCGACCCGATCGGAGGCCACCACTTTCATCGCCTCGGATCTGGAGGAAAAACAGAAGGAGAGGCTGATCCAATGCCTCCAGCAAAATCATGACGTCTTTGTCTGGTCGACACATGAGTTGCCCGGAATTTCGCCACGCAGCATGAATTGCATGTCCGACCGGACGCTCGGCCAGTGAAACAGAGAAAAAGGGACTTCAGCGCCGAACAGAATACCATTATCCGGGCTGAAGTAGAAAAACTTCTAAGGGCCGGCCACATACGCGAGGTACAGTTCCCGAGCTGGCTAGCCAACGTAGTCTTGGTCTCCAAGCCGGGCGGCAAGTGGAGGGTCTGCATCGACTTTCGAGACCTAAACAAAGCATGCCCCAAGGACTTTTATCCTCTGCCCCGGATAGATCAGCTGGTGGACTCTACAGCCGGCTGCGAATTAATTTGCATGCTTGATGCCTACCAAGGGTATCATCAAGTGCCGCTCGCCCGGGAAGATCAAGAAAAAGTAAGCTTTATAACGGCTGACGGCACATATTGCTACAATGTGATGCCGTTCGGATTGAAGAATGCCGGGGCCACCTATCAACGCTTAATGAACAAGGTGTTCAAGGAGCAAATCGGGCGGAATCTAGAAGTTTATGTGGACGACATTCTTATCAAATCCGTCCAGGCGGCTAATCTTTTTAAAGATATGGAAGAAACCTTCCGAACACTGCGCAAATATGGAGTCAAGCTAAATCCACAAAAATGCCTGTTCGGAGCTAAAGGAGGGCGTTTCTTGGGGTATATAGTGACTGAGCGGGGAATCGAAGCAAATCCCAACAAGGTGAAAGCCCTGCAAGACATGCCGCCCCCAAGAAATACAAGAGAGGTGCAAAGGTTGACCGGTCGGATAATTGCTTTATCCAGATTCATCTCTAGAACCGCCGATCGGAGCCTGCCCTTCTTCAAGATCCTGCGAAAAGCTACTAAGTTCCAGTGGGACGAGGAGTGTAACCAAGCATTTGAAGAGTTAAAGACATACCTAAATTCCCTGCCTATACTTGCCAAGCCGATCGGCGGGGAATCACTGTATATGTATCTGTCATCAACTGAGCATGCTGTAGGCTCAGCACTTGTGAGGGCAAGTGACGAAGAGCAGCCGGTGTATTTTTTGAGCCATATTTTGAAAGATGCTGAATCTCGCTACACCGGGCTCGAGAAGTTGGCCTTTGCTCTGGTTCTAGCCGCTCGGCGCCTTCGACCGTATTTCTTAGCCCATACAATCATTGTCCGGACGAACAGTCCACTCGGAAGAGTCCTGTTGAATCCAGAAGCGTCCGGACGGCTTATCAAGTGGACAACAGAATTGAGCGAATTTGATATCCAGTACCAGCCCCGCCCGGCGATTAAAGCCCAATCCTTGGCTGATTTTGTGACCGAGGTACAGAGGCCAGAACTGGAAGCTCTATGGAGGATATATATGGATGGGTCTTCCACTCGGCTCGGAAGTGGGATTGGGATATTGCTCATCTCACCGCAAGAAGAAAAGATGCACCTATCAGTCCGGCTGGACTACAAGGCCACCAACAATGAAGCAGAGTATGAGGCTATTATAACCGGATTACAGGCAGCACGGCATGTGGGAGCCGGTCGGGTGATTCTCTATTCCGATTCACAGTTGGCCGCTCAACAACTTTCTGGCACCTTCGAAATCAATAGCGTTCGGCTTAAGCTCTACGCTGAAGCCTTTGAAAAACTCAAAGCTACTTTTCGAGAAGTGCTTATTCAGAAGATTCCCCGAACGGAGAACCAGGCGGCCGATGAATTAGCCAAACTTGCGAGCTCAATAACGCCGATCGCCATTCAACAGCCAATTGAAAAAACGCTGCTGGTGGCGCACGTCGATCGGATGGAAGGACTCTCATTTCCAGACGACTGGAGGACATCCATCATAGAGTTCCTCCGCTCGGAAAAAACACCTGCCGATCGGGATGAAGCCCAGCTTCTCAGGAGGAGGGCCGGTCGGTTTACACTCATCGGAGATCAACTGTACAAGAAAGCTTTCTCGCGCCCTTTGTTGAAATGTGTGAGCTCAGAAGACTCGGCGTACATCCTTCAAGAAGTACACCAAGGATCATGCGGCGGTCATCCAGGCGGGCGCTCGTTAGCCAAGAAGATCCTCTTGGCCGGGTACTTTTGGCCAACATTACAAGCAGACGCCGCTCGGACAGTATCTACCTGCCTTTCATGCCAGAAGTATCACAACTTCTCCCACCGACCGGCAGAGGAGATGAAGGCATCAACCATCTCATGTCCGTTCGATCAGTGGGGATTGGATATTGTAGGTCCATTGCCGATGGCGACCGGGCAGAGGAAATTTTTACTAGTGGCAGTAGATTACTTCTCCAAATGGGTGGAGGCCGAGCCGCTCGCAAAGATTACGGAACAAATGGTGAAAAAATTCATCTGGCAACACATCATTTGTCGGTTCGGCATCCCTCGCCGACTAGTGTCTGACAACGGGCGGCAGTTCACAGGGAAGATGTTAGAAGATTGGTGCAATAGCTACGGCATTGAGCAACATTTCACATCCGTGGCCTATCCTCAGAGCAATGGTCAAGCTGAAGTCGCCAACCGGGAAATCCTTCGTATTCTGCGCGCTCGGCTCGATCATTTGGGAGGGAGTTGGCCAGATGAAGTGCCGAGCGTCTTGTGGGCCATCCGGACGACGCCAAAAGAAGGGACGGGAGTCACACCGTTCCATCTGGTATATGGCGGTGAGGCCGTCATCCCGGTTGAAGTCGGCGTTGAATCCGCTCGGATCCAATGCTATGATGAGGTCAACGCCGAGCGGAGAAACATGGAGCTGGATTTGGTCGAAGAGGAAAGGGCAAAGGTGTCAGTTCGGCTGATGGCATATCGTCAGCGGATGAAACAAAACTACAACCGACGCGTCATTCCCAGATCATTCCAAGTTGGCGATCTCGTCTGGAAAAAGGTCAAGCCGGTCGGCGACGTCGGTAAGTTGGAGGCTCCATGGGCAGGTCCTTTCAAAATCATCGAAAAGCTCCGCTCAGGCGCGTATTATCTGGAGGATGAGGGCGGTCGACAACTAGATAGGCCGTGGAGCGCGAACCACCTCCAGCCTTACCGGGCGGGGTGAAAGGGGTATCACTGTAAACCACCACGTGTACATTCTTCGACTGATTATTGGAAATGCAGAAATGAAAAGTCGGAGGAGCAAAAATAGGACCAGATCATCAGAACACGAAGACCCCGAGCCGTTTGGCCGGGCTGCGTATGGGAGACGAGCTACATGCTTGAAATCTAAGACCTCAACCATTCGGTTAGGTCGAGATTATCGTAAGTATCCTCGAGCCATTAGGCCGGGGAGGGTATCACGAAGACCCCGAGCCGTTTGGCCGGGCTGCGTATGGGAGACGAGCTACATGCTTGAAATCTAAGACCTCAACCATTCGGTTAGGTCGAGATTATCGTAAGTATCCTCGAGCCATTAGGCCGGGGAGGGTATCACGAAGACCCCGAGCCGTTTGGCCGGGCTGCGTATGGGAGACGAGCTACATGCTTGAAATCTAAGACCTCAACCATTCGGTTAGGTCGAGATTATCGTAAATATCCTCGAGCCATTAGGCCGGGGAGGGTATCACGAAGGCCCCCGTGTCGTTCGGCCGGGAGGTTTATATCCGAGCCACGAGCTCGAAGCCGAAGGCCCCCGAGCCGTTCGGCCGGGAGGTTTATATCCGAGCCACAGGCTCAAACACGAAGACCCCGAGCCGTTCGGCCGGGCTGCATACTATTATGGCAGGATGAGAAACCAAAACCCTGCGCTGTTCAGGATGATAGAGGGAGGTTATTGCCTAGGAGCGAAGGCCTGAGCCGCTCGGCCAGGTACATTTTAGCTGAGTACTACCTCAGGAAGCGAAGGCCCGAGCCGGTCGGCCGGGTATATGGTATCCGAGCCCAGCGCTCGATGTGAAGGCCTGAGTCGTTCGGCCGGGTATATAGTCTCACTTGGAGACCGACGAGCACCGTCGTTAAAAATCGAGAGTCGGACCGGCGACTATAAACCTCCGGGCGACCGACCAAGAGTCGGGACGCAGTCGGACCGGCGACTATAAACCTCCGGGCGACCGACCAAGAGTCGGGACGCAGTCGGACCGGCGACCGTAAACCTCCGGGCGACCGACCAAGAGTCGGGACGCAGTCGGACCGGCGACTATAAACCTCCGGGCGACCGACCAAGAGTCGGGACGCAGTCGGACCGGCGACCATAAACCTCCGGGCGACCGACCAAGAGTCGGGACGCAGTCGGACCGGCGACTATAAACCTCCGGGCGACCGACCAAGAGTCGGGACGCAGTCGGACCGGCGACCGACCAAGAGTCGGGACGCAGGCGGACCGGCGACTATAAACCTCCGGGCGACCGACCAAGAGTCGGGACGCAGTCGAACCGGCGACCGTAAACCTCCGGGCGACCGACCAAGAGTCGGGACGCAGTCGGACCGGCGACTATAAACCTCCCGAGCTGAAGATCTCTGCACGGATCAACGTAATATGTTCTATCTCCCCCGTTCGGGGTCGAGTTATCACCAAAGGCCCCCGAGCCGATCGGCCGGGTTTGAATTAGTCCTCAGGGTCGTCTAGCCCAGACGTTAAACCGTAGAGTTGAACCAGCGACAATAAAAACTCCAGCTGGAAGATCGTCTAGCCCAGACGTTAAATCGCCGAGCCGCGCCGAACGGCTATAAAAACCGCGCCGACGAGCACCGTCGTTAAAAATCAATAGCCTCTCCGACCGGCCATCAGTTTGCCAACATTTGGCATTCGCTGAATGCGAGCAGTATGAATCCTCTCAGCGGTTTAAACGAGTAGAGCTTAACTGATTCTACGAACCAGCATCAAAAATACAAAGGCAATGAAGGGTAAACAATTTTAACAAAGGCAGTTGCGCCGAGCGGCGATTACAAAAATTTTACATCCGCCAAGCGGATGAAATACAGAGAGTGCTTGAATGACACACATCACTCCGGATCCTCAAAATTAAAGAAAGCATCGGGGATATCATCAATCATGGCCGTCAGATCGGAGGCGGGAATATGCATGCCTTCAGGAAGGTGGCTGCTCTTCTTCAGATACGCCACGGTGACCTTGACCGCCTCGGCGAAAGTAGAAGAGACGTGGCCACCAAACTTTACGCCGAACCTCTCGGACTGAAGGTATTCTTGGCGCGCTGCAGCCAGGCGACTCGGTTCTCCCTCCTTATATTTTTCAAGGACCGCCCGAGAGCCAGTTAAAGAATCTTGGAGGGCCTTCAAGTTTGCTTCAGCCTTTGTGCGTTCGGACGAACGGACCTCCTGTTCGGCGTTCAGCTGGGCCTCCAGATCCTGATTTAGCGCATGGACATCCACTTTCATTTTGTCCAGGTCAGCGATCGCCTGCCTCTTCCGGCTACCAGCGCGCTTCACCTCTTTGTCGCGCTTCTTCACCAAGGCCTCTAGCCTGGCCACCTCATTAGCCAGGTCGGCAGACTTTTTCTGTTCGGCCTCGAGGATTTGTTTCTCCCGCTCGGCCGTGGAACCTTCTGACACTTGAAGTTTTTCCAGAAGGCCCTCTAACTCGGCTAGCCGACGACTAGTGGCAATTTGTTCAGCCCAGCGCTGTAAAGGAAATAATAATATCAGGAATCAAACAATAGCATGACACGGGAATGGAGATGGGTTTACCTGAGTCGCCTGCTGCATATTATTATCGCCGAGCTGCTTGGGCGTCATGAGGGCCGCCTGAATCTGGGCGTCCTCGAAGAGCTTGGCGAGCGGACCCGTCAAGGTTATTTCGTGGACAGGGCTCGACGGCCGATCGGCGGATAGCAAATATTCCTCCGACGGAAATCGGAGGGTGGTCTTGATGGTCGGATGGCCGGATGCCGCTTTTGCAGCTGCAGTAGCCTGGCCCGAAGACTCCCCAATAGTGGAAGTTTCGCCGAACCGTCGCAGGCGACGACGAGTCCGGGGAGGAGAACCGGGAAGATGTGCCGATGGCGAAGCCATAGGGGTCCCGATTTGCGATGGAGTCCGGTCAGGCGAAGTAACGCCGATCGGCGCCTGTGGTTCTTCCTCTCGGGTCGGCGGAGGGTTCGGGTCTCGTTGACGTTTTCGCCGAACCTCCAATGGGGGATCCTCGACATGCGGAACGCCTAGCTCGGCGGGAGCCGAGGAAACAGGATCAATTTCCGCTTCAACCTCCGTTGAAGCGGATGGGTCAGCTTCTGTTTCAGGAGCAGACTGTGCCCCCCCCTCTCCAGTATCTGCCGGGCGGCTAGGGATGAGTCCCCGCTCGGCGAGCTCCTTTTTGGTGGCCGCTTCAATCTCATTGGACTTCAGTTTCAAATGAGCAGTAGCCTTAGAGCGCCACATGACTTCAGCTGCAGGGGAAAAAATTAAAATCAGTTAGACAAAAAAGGCGAAGGGAATGAAGAATCCTTACCCATGCGGTACGGGAGATTGGCCCGAACGGGAGACAACCCAAAAATGTACAAGACCCCTTTGAGCAGCAGCTGGTCGATTTTGTACCGTTGACCAGATAACCAGTTGGCCGCATGAAGGTAGGCCGGGTTGCTTCTGAATTTGCCGAGCTCTGGCTGGGTCGGCACAGCAGTTTGCCATATGGTTCGGAATGCTGGCCGCTCGGGAAGTCGAATATAAAAGAAAAACTCCTTCCAATGCTTGTTGGAGGTCGGCATGTTATCAAAAAACTTAAAGCCTATCCTGCTTTGGAAGATAAAAGTGCCCGGTTCTGATTGTTTGGGGTAGAAGAAGAAATGGAATATCTTAGGGTCGAGAGGAATGCTGTGCAACTTAAAGAGGACGACCATCCCGCTCAGCAACCTAAAGGAATTCGGCACAAGCTGGCCGAGCGGGATGCGGAAGTAGTTACAAACTTCCAAAATGAAGGAATGAGTGGGAAATCTGAGGCCGCCCTGGAATTGGTCTAAAAAGAAACAAATAGAGCCGGTCGGCGGGTCATGTGGCCGATCGGTCGGGTCGGCTATGATTATTTCGTGGTCATCAGGAAGCTCATATGTCCGAACGAGGCGCCGGGCGTGCTCCTCATCAAAGCGGCTCTCCATGGTCAAGTACCAAGGGCCCAGAACGCTGCCAGCGGGTGCGGAGGAGCTTGCCATCTCAGAAAGGCGAAAGAATGGCGAGAAATTGAAGAAAGGGGAAGGAAAGGGGCGAAAGGAGCAGGAAAAACTTAATAAGTGAAGGCGGAGGACTCACGGGGAAGGAGAGAGGTCGTAAGAATCGCCGATGAGGGGATCGCCGCCTAAACCCAGACACTAGATCGCCGGAGGTCGCAGCAAGGGAATGGAACAGAAGGCGACACGCAAGACAGTGTGCGGCAAAGGAAGGAGAGGGAGGATTTATACGGCCGAGGCAAGTCAGCCCCCACCGTCCGATCCAGGTCACGAGAAACGGGGACGCCATCGGGCCGTCCATTTCAAACGGACGCATCCCATCGTAAGTGACGTCGCCGCCACACAAGGATCGACACGTGGCGCTCTGTCACCAAGTGCAATTAATGCGCGTCATACCGCGCATGCTGTGACTTAATGAGAAAGATTTACGCGATTTTCGGGAAATTCAGGCGAATAGACATTTATCTGGAACGACAAAGCATCCTAATTGAATAGCCGAACGTCCTAACCTGGCACAAAGACCGAACGGCTCAAACAATATTATAGGCGACGGCCGCCCGCTCGGACATGCAGTCCAGTCAGTCGGACTTACTGCCTCCTTCGACTAGACTTGAAGGGAAGGCAAGTGATCCGGCAGTAGACCAAGGGTAGGCTGATTAAGCGAGCCGAGCATCTGGGTATGTCCGAGCAGAGCTAGAGTTAACCCATTCAAGGGCTTGGGTTTCCGACAAGGCAGGGAGACCGAAGGGCCGAGCGGGAGTACGCTCGGGCCAAGCGGAAGTCCGCTCGGCAGAAACATGGGCGAGGGTAAAAGATGGCCGAGCGGCTCATGCGCTCGGCCCAGGACCTGGGATATTAGCAGGAGCATGTCTGATGATTAGGCCGTACACAAAATCGCGAGATGGAGGATCTTACCGTCACATCATGGGAAGGTGGGCGCAGTAGCGGTATGGTCTCAGGACGTTTCCCTGACAGATCCATATTCGGGCATGGTCCTTCTGATAAACCCATACTTAAGCATGGTCAAAGGCATGTGGTTGATTTGACCGGAGCATTCAGGTCTCCTCCAGAGGTCTATATAAGGCCTCCATTTCTTCACCGGAGGTATAAAAAATCTTAATTGGAGAACCACCTTTTTGTTATCCCTCGCCTAACTTGAGCGTCGGAGGGCCGTCGCCGGGACACCCCTCCCGGCTCGGTTTTGTTGCAGGTTCGCCGGAGCATTCGAGGATTCCGCAGGAAGCGCCACGTGCCCAGCGTCCCTTGACTCCTGATTCGGACAGGATCAATTATTATTATTATTATTATTATAATAATAAGTATAAGAAGTATATGAGGTATAAAAATAAGAGATGAAAGTGAGGTGAAAGGGAGGTAATGATATGGTCACCTCCTCTTAATATAAACACTACATTTCGCTCACTCGATATGAAATTTCTAACTCCGTCCCTATATATATAGTTCCGATCTCCTACGCACCTTCCCCTACGCGCCTTGTGCGCGACTGCCATGGCGGTAATCCCGTCAATGTTTTTTTTAATTAATTTTGGTGTGTTTATTTATTTTCTTTTTTATCGTGATATTTTTCTACCCACACCGTCCCGGAAAACTCTCGCAACGCCGTCCTCTCACGACACCGTAAGAAATTAGGGATTCGTCATCAACCCTACGCTGCGACGTCATTCCTCGTCACAACTCGCTGCAACGCAATCCTTCGTCACGGCCCTCTCGTGTTGCTTAGGGTTTCACTGCCGACCCCTCGTCGTCCCTCTTGCGTCACTTAAGGCTTCGTCGCTGACCTTGTGCCACGACGTCGTTCATCGCCACAACTCATCGCAACACCATCCCTCGCCGACGGGTTGAAACTTTGTCACCTACCCTGTGTATGTTCTTCTCAAACCTTCTGCTCCTTTCTTTCTAAATTTTTTGATGCATTCTAAAAAAAAACATATATAATAAGATCACTATCTTGAGACCTAATGCTACACTGACATTTTAGAAGATTGAAAGAGATTTGAAACACTCAAAATTTTCTAATTTGATATTTGTACATTTCTAAATATAGTGCATGCTAGTTCTGTGTTAAAACATCTAAAATCTTCTGCTCCTTTCTTTCTGAATTTTGCATTCTAATAATCTTGGAGGCACTGCATCAATTATCCCTTTACTGTCAATCTGTGTTGATGTGGTGCATAAAGGAGGAGTCCGATAAGGTCAAAAGATTAAAAGTCAAGAGAATATAGTAGTCAATAGTCAAGGGGGTGTGGTAATCAAAAGTCAAGGGTACATAGTAGTCAAGAGTCAAGAGGACGTGGTAGTCAATAGTCAAGGGAAGGCGGGAGTCAGACCGCCTCACGTCATCAGCCGCATAACTCCTGGTCAGTCATAGGTAGGGCAGGTCCCCAGATCTGAAATGTAAGACGAAGTCTGGACTAGTTCCGGGCCTACTCCCGATCGATCGGATTAACCCATCTTTGGCTTTATAGGTGGTCCTGGTACTTTTACTAAGACAACTCCTGACCGCCTCTTCAACGGTCAAATCATGAAAGATGAGTCTCTTACCACAATCTCATATAAAACTCGGTCGGTTCACCATAGCTCACCATCAAAGCTCAGTCCTGGTAGCACATCTTAGCGGTCATCCCAAGCTGGCTATAGCTGAACCTGGGCAGGACAGAAAGCACTAAGCGACAACAATTTTAGGGAATCGTAACCACCTGTCAAAGAATAACTATCATGGGCCAAGGAATATTCCAGTGATCTGCTACTCCCTGAGAGTGGAACCTTCCTTCCTCCAATAGGAGGCCGCCGTACATCCTCTCTCACCCGACAAACCCTGACACCCGGCATTCTCTAACAACTGTCAGGTTCTAAAGATATGCAGCGTTATATAAAAAGGGAGGCCCTCTTCCTTCGCCAGGTATGCCCACATACGTACTCGTCTTCAACAGTTCTTTTTTCCATCGTACATTGTTCTTCCAGGAAAAAATGACCTGACTTGAGTATCGGAGAGCTTGCGTCGGGGACTTTTTCCCTGGTTTCTAATCTTTAATGCTCTGTGTACTTGTCTAAGTGTATGTAGAGTACCAGTTCTCATACTACAAACTTTGGAGTTCCACGTGGGGGTTCACTTTTCTAACGTGCATACACAAGGTGTGTCAAAATTGACTCTTCGTCAACACCAACGTCGTCTCCACCGATCTCCGTTGACTCAGATTCTGAACAGAATCATATGTGTAGTTGGTTATGTCTACAATGCATTAGGTATTTGAAAGTTTATATTTGTTACCATTCTTCTTGTTCATAACTACCATTCATTTCACCTATCCAGATCCGAGAAGCAAGACGACAGAGAGTAGATAAATACCCAATTAACGATTATGATGTGGATACAACTTAGGGCAGAAGAGTAATTAAAGGAAAGAGGAGGGGCAGGATGGTATTTTCACTGTATAGGGTTTTAAGGAGTAAGTGGGAGCACTGTAGAAGGGGCTTCGTTCACGTTTTGGCCGCCACCAACAGAGGAAGAAGGAAGCTTTCTTCCTCCCTCTAACGCTCATCGCCGACGACGACGTCGGCCGTCGGCTGCTCCCCTCTTCTTCTCCCTCCGGTCATCCCTTCTCCTCACCCACGCGACCCTCGTCTCGAATGCCACCGTCGTTTCCTCCAGTGATGCCGCAACCCCCTTTCCTCCTCCCTTTCTGACACCTACGGCGTTCGATGCCGGCAGCTCCATGCTCTCACGCACGAGGCCTCACTGGCAAGGTTGGGTTTCTTCTCCGCTGCCTCACATGCCAAGGCTGCCGGACTTGAGCCGTCGGACTCACCCAGCACGCGTGGGCCTTCTTCCTCCCCACGCAGCCACCAGTAGCACTCACCCCTCCTGCTCACGTCCTCGACCACCTGCTTTGTTTCCAGCATGTCGACTTCTACCTCACAGTGCCGACACCCTCTTCTCCTGCTGGCTTCTCGCTTGTTACTGTTGTTGTAGGTCCTATTACCGCCGATCTGACCAAGTTTCGTCTCCGTTGTGTTTCGACCCTCGCATTGATCTGACTTACATGTTGTGATCCGACCTTCGTGTCGTTGCCTTGTGTTGGTTGCTACTCAGAAAACCTAATGGTTCCACTGTACAAAAATTTTGTACAAAGGTCTGAACCTTTTCCTAGCTACCATGTGTTCTTTTAAATTAAACTTGAATCGCCTGCGGAACTTAACACGTTTGATCCTAAGTTTAATTTATTTGTTCTTTTAGGTTTAGACTTGGATCTCCTGCGGAACTTAACACGTTCGATCCAAATCACCTAGGTTATTAATTTTATTAAATATTAATTTCCAAAATTAGCTTCCAGGATTGCATGGCGAGGCACATGGCCTTCTTGGATATGGGAACAACCACCACCGCCTAGACAAAGCCTTTTAAGGAAAGCTAATATTTAATTTCCTTAAATAACTTTAGGTCAACCGAAAAGAACAATCAAATCACAAGGAAAAGAAAAATACAAGAACACAACATCGAAAACAAATTCGAAATACTAGAATCGCATGCCTCTTATATTTGGTATTTTTACATGGAGATAAAACTAACATGATGCGGAAAACTATATTAGTTATACCTTCCTTTGTGAACTTTTAATGACCTCTTGATGTTCTACCGTATTCCTCTTCTAATCCCGGACGTTGTGTGGGCAACGATCTTCCGAAACGAGAACCACCAAGCACCTTCTTCTTCCTTGCAAGTTTCGGCCATCAAAACTTCTCCTAGGATGAAGAGGTTCGGCCACCACCACCATGCTCCAAGGGATGCTAGAAACAAAGTTTTCTTTCTCTCCTTCTTCTTCTTCTTCTCTAAACTTGATCCGGCCACCATATGAATCTCCACAAGAAGGATGAGGTTCGGCCATCAAAGAGAAGAGAGGAGGAGAGGATGGTCGGTCACACCAAGGAAGAAAAAGAGGGAGAAAAATAGAATAGAGTTCTTGTCCTCAAGGCACCTCTACCCCCTCTTTTATAATCCTTGGTCTTGGCAAATAAGGAAATTTTAATAAAAACTTCCTTAATTCCTTTGCCATGAAAAATAAATTTAATTGATATAAAATCAATTTCTCTTTTATTAATCAACATGGCCGACCACAATAATCTAAGCAAAGGAAATTTAATTCAATCAAGAATTAAAACCTTCCTAATTTGTTTCTGGAAAAATAAAATTTCTCTAATAACTTTTATCCCTTCATGATTGGTTTATAAAAAAGAAATTTAATAAATTAAAATCTTTCTTTTAAACATGTGGATAAAAAGAAAGTTATCTCTAAAAATTAAAATCTCTTTTAATCTACAAATAAGGAAAGATATCAAATCTTTTCTTAATCTTTTGTAGAAACTTATAAAAGAGAATATTTAATTTTTAAACTCTCTTTTAAATCATGAACATGGTTAAAAAGGAAAATTTTCTTAAAATTTAAAATCCACCTTTTAATCAACAAATAAGAAAAGATTTCAAATTTTAAACTCTCTTTTAAACATGTAGATGATTTACAAATAAGGAAAGTTTTTAACAAAAATTAAAACCATCCTTTTAATCTACAAATAAGGAAAGAGATTAATCTCTTCTCTTAATCTTTTGTAGAAAGTTATAAAAGGAAATTTTTAATTTTTTTAAACTCTCTTTTAAAACCATGATATCCACATAAGAAATAATTTTAATAAAAAATTCTTTTTAATATTCTAGTGGTTGGTCACCTAAACTTGGGACCCAAGCTTTGGCCGGCCACCAACTTGGCTCATCCACTTGGTCTTGGCCTGCCCTAGCTTGGGTTCCAAGCTAGCTAGGCCGGCCCCATTGGATGGGTAAAAAGATGGGTATATGGTGGGTATAAATCTCTATATACAAGAGGCTACGATAGGGACCGAGAGGAGGAATTGGTTTTGGTCTCCCGATAAAATTAAGCATCACGTGTTCGCCCCGAACACACAACTTAATTTTATCAATAATAATTCATTCCACTAGAGAACTATTATTGAACTACCGCACCAATCCCAAATTACATTTTGGGCTCCTTCTTATTATGAGTGTGTTAGTCTCCCTGTGTTTAAGATAACAAATGTCCACTAATTAAGTAAGTTACTGACAACTCATTTAATTAATATCTAGCTCCAAGAGTAGTACCACTCAACTTCATCGTCATGTCGGACTAAGTCCACCTGTAGGGTTTAACATGACAATCCTTATGAGCTCCTCTTGAGGACATTTTCAACCTAGATTACTAGGACACAGTTTCCTTCTATAATCAACAACACACACTATAAGTGATATCATTTCCCAACTTATCGGGCTTATTGATTTATCGAACTAAATCTCACCCATTGATAAATTAAAGAAATAAATATATGTGCTTGTTATTATATTAGGATTAAGAGCACACACTTCCATAATAATTGAGGTCTTTGTCCCTTTATAAAGTCAGTATAAAAGAGACAACATCTAATGGTCCTACTCAATACACTCTAAGTGTACTAGTGTAATTATATAGTTAAGATAAACTAATACATAATTACACTACGACCTTCCAATGGTTTGTTCCTTTCCATTTTGGTCGTAAGCTATTGTTTATAATTTATAAGGTACTGATAACATGATCCTCTGTGTGTGACACCACACACCATGTTTTCTACAATATAAATTAATTGACAACTTCATTTATCATAAATGTAGATATTTGACCAATGTGATTCTTATTTCTAGATAAATGTTTATACCAAAAGCTAGGCTTTTAGTATACATCCTAACACCTTGTTCCATCTTTATGTGTTGTTGTATTTCAGCGTGTGACCTGTTGTGATCCCGGGCCTACGTGCCGCTAGTACCTTCCAGCCTGCATACCACTAGTATTTCCTGGCCTGTGTGCTGATAGTATCGCTCGGCCTGCGTACCGATATTGGTATCCCGTCCTGCGCACCGATATTTGTATCCCGGCATGCGTCTTCGTATTCGCTTCTCATTTATTTCATTATTATATTATTAGCCTGTTACTTATATGTCCGTTGGATCTGCCTCAAGCCTCGGGGTACCAGGGACCGGGGGGGATCCGGTCGCTGGCTGCAGGTAGCTTCTACCAGAGGACTTCTGAAGACTTGGTCAACACAGAAGCCATCTCAGCACACCTCCCCTCCGGGACATCACATCTCGATCAACATTCTCGCCACCTCACTCGACGATCCGTCTGACTCAAATTCCGTACAGGATCAATTTGGCGTCGTCTATGGGAATCTTCTTCACCTGTTTTGGAATGTGAAGATGGACGACGTTGGGAGGTTCTCTCCCATTATCAAAGTCTCGGAGGATCCCGACGAACATATTATCTTCTACTCTCACTCCACGGGTATTCGAGAGTCGAGGAATTGAGTTGGAGCAGCAGCTGGCCAACAGGTTAGTTTTTCCATTACATTTTTTCCCTGACTCCACGGGTATTCGGGAGTCAAGGGATCGAGACCAACCCTCAACTGGTTGGCGCGACTCCTCGGTCAGGTACGCTACGGGCTCTGCTCTCTTTTTACGGTTATAGGATCTGCTATACTGCCCTGATAAGAGAGTAAGATCCTAGTTCCTTGATCAAAGACTAGGGTCTTCGATTTTTGATCGGACATTAGGGGTCCAGCTCCTCACTCATACACTAGGGGGACAGCTCCCCGCTCTTACACTAGGGACATAGCTCCCCGATCATTGACTCGCAGTTCGACTTCTCGATCAGGATCTAGGGGTCTCACTCTTTGATTACAGGCTAGGGGTCTTACTCTCCAATCAGGGACCAAGGGCCCAACTCCCCGATCAGGTGAACTGATCAAGTGAACTACAGGTTATGCACCCTTCACCGTGAGGGTCTGCATCCTCTTACTACTACAGGCTCTGCACCCTTCACCATGAGGGTCTGCATCCTCTTACTGCTACAAGCTCTGCACCCTTCACCATGGGATTCTGTATTCTTTTACTGTTATAGGCACTGCAGTCTATTATTACTATATGCTCTGTATTCTCCACCTATTTTACGTCCTTTTACATTTACAGGCTCTGCTCCCTTCACCCGCGGTGTTCTGCTTCCTTCTATTGCTACGGGCTCTATTCCCTTATATATGACTATGTGCTTCACTTCCTTTGACGGTCGAAGCTCAGATTATTCTCTCCCTGACTCTGTGGACATTTGGGAGTCACGGGATCAACACTATTTTTCTTCCTGACTTCACGGGTATTTTGGAGTTGAGGGACCGAGACAGATCCTTAGTCGGTCGACACCACTCCTCCCTCATATTGCTATGGGCTCCGCTTCTATGGATTTCAAGGTTTATCCTCCCCCGGTCGGGGTCGAGTTATCGCCACTGGTCTCAGACCAAAGTATCGCCACCGGTCTCGGATCGGAGTATCGCTAACGATCTCTCGGTCGAGCTTCCAGACCAACTCTCGGTCAGACCTTCAGATCAATTCTTGGTCAGACCTCCAGATTAATTCCTGGTCAGATCTCCATAATATTTCTGGGTCATACCTCCAAAGCAATTCCTGGTCAGATCTCCAAAACATTTCCTGGTCAGGCCTCCAGAGCCTTTCTTGGTCAGGCCTCCAGAGCATTTCTTGGTCAGGCCTCCAGAACATTTCCTGGTTAGGCCTCCAGACTCTCGCCCCAGTGCGAGTTATAAGTGAGCATGCTCTCACGCCTCTAGACTCTCGCCTCAGTGCGAGTTATAAGTGAGCATGCTCTCACGCCCAACGACCGGCAGGTCGGGTCCCAGACTCTCGCCTCAGTACGAGTTATAAGTGAGCATGCTCTCACGCCCAACGACCGGCAGGTCGGATCCCAGACTCTCGCCCCCAGTGCGAGTTATAAGTGAACATGCTCTCACGCCTCCATACTCTCGCCTCAGAGCGAGTTATAAGTGAGCATGCTCTCACGCCCAACAACCGGAAGGTCGGCTCCCAGACTCTCTCCCCAGTGTAAGTTATAAATGAGCATGCTCTCACGCCTCCAGACTCTCGCCTCAGTGCGAGTTATAAGTGAGCATACTCTCACGCCCAACGACCGGCAGGTCGGGTCCTAGACTCTCGCCTCAGAGCGAGTTATAAGTGAGCATGCTCTCACGCCTAACTACCGGCAGGTCGGGTCCCAGACTCTCGACCCAGTGCGAGTTATAAGTGAGCATGCTCTCACGCCTCCAAACTCTCGCCTCAGTGCGAGTTATAAGTGAGCTTGCTCTCACGCCTCCAGACTCTCGCCTCAGTGTGAGTTATAAGTGAGCATGCTCTCACGCCCAACGACCGGCAGGTCGGGTCCCAGACTCTCACCTCAGTGCGAGTTATAAGTGAGCATACTCTTACATCCAACGACCGGCAGGTCAGGTCTCAGACTCTCGCCCCAGTGCAAGTTATAAGTGAGCATGCTCTCACGCTTAACGACCTCTCGATCGGCACTCACCCCTCACTCGTCGCTCTACCCGGCACTTATCACACTTGCTTCACTTGTCACTCTGCCCGACACTCTCAGTTCGCGTTTTCGCTCACCGCTGTTGTTCGGTCGACACTCACTCCTCACTCGCCACTCCGCCTGGCACTCATTACACTTGCTTCACTTGCTGCTCTGCCCAACACTCTCAGTTCGCGTTTTCGCTCACCGCTGTTGCTCGATCGGCACTCATCTCACTCGCTGCTCGATTCACGAGCCCTGCGCCTACTCAGTTCAAGGGCTTTGTTCCCGTTTGCCTTCGATCTCGTTGGCTCCATGCTTGCATCGTTCACGAGATCCGCTTTCGCTTTGCTCATGAGTTTTGCGACCATTCGTCATTGACCTCTTAGTTCAGCTCGACGATTGTCTCTTTATCTGGTCGACATTTTTTAGTCGCCCGGTCACGATTTTTATTGACGCTCAGTCAGTATTTCCTCGGTTGCGCTCACGGTTCTGCTTGTCCATCGTCTTTCGACCCGCTCAGTATTTTTTGATTGCCAGATCAGCATTGTTCGATTACCCGGTTGCGATTTTACTGACGCTCGGTCAGTATTTTGCTCGGTCACACTCACAGGTTTGCTAGTTCATCAGTCTCTCTATAGCTCAGTCGCGATTATTGCTGCTCGATCGATATTTTTCGGACGCCCGGTCGTGATTTACCATCGCTCGGTCGACACTGGCTCGGTCGCGATCATGGCTCTGCTCGCCCATCATTCTCTTTATTGCTCGGTCGCTATATATTGACGCTCGGCCAGTATTTTTCTCGGTCGCGCTCACGGCTTGGCTCGACCATCATTCTCTTTATTGCGTGGTGAGCGATTTATTGACGCTCGGTCAGTATTCTTCTCGGTCGCACTCACGGCTCTGCTTGTCCATCATTCTCTCTATTGCCCGGTCATCATTTATTATCGCTCGGTCGATATTTTTTTGGTCGCCTGATCGTGATTTATTATCGCTCAATCATGCGCTCAACACCGCTCGCCCCTCGTCTGTCGATCCACTCAGCATATTTTGATCCAGGTCGGCCTTATTCGATGGTCCGGTCATGATTTACTATCGCTCGGTCGACACTTGCTCGGTCACGCTCACCGGTTTGCTAGTCCATCAGTCTCTCTATGGCTCGGTCATGATTTATTGTCGCTCGATCAGGTATTTTTCGGTCGCGCACTTGACATCGCTCGTTCATCATCTTTCGGCCCGCTCAGCATTCTCATTATTTCCTGGTCGGTAATTTTCGATCGCCCAGTTGGCACTTGTTACTTACTTCTCTTCAATCGCCTAATCGCTCTACTTAGCATCGCCCGACCGCACACTCGATATCCCTCGATTTCTTGCCCAGCATTGCCACAGATACTCGTTCAATGTTATGAGATGAGCTCAGTGATCTGATTCCGCGTTCGGTAATAATTCTATTTTGGGCTGGGTCTAATCAGTCGGACTTGCGCCTCCTTCGACTAGACTTGAAGGGGAGGCTTGTGATGTGGATATGGCTCAGGGCAGAAGAGTAATTAAAGGAAAGAGGAGGGACAAGATGGTCTTTTCACTGTATAGGGTTTTAAGGAGTAAGTGGGAGCACTGTAGAGGGGGGGCTTCGCTCGCGTTTTGGCCGCCGCCAACAGGAGGAAGAAGGAAGCTTTCTTCCTCCCTCTAACGCTCATCGCCGACGACGACACCGGCCGTCGACTGCTCCCCTCTTCTTCTCCCTCCGGTCATCCCTTCTCCTCACCCACGCGACCCTCGTCTCGAATGTCGCCGTCGTTTTCTCCAGCAATGTTGCAACCCCCTTTCCTCCTCCCTTTCCGACGCCTACGACGTCCGATGCCGGCAACTCCATGCTCTCACGCACAAGGCCTCACTGGCAGGGTTGGGTTTCTTCTCCGCCACCTCACATGCCAAGGCTGCCGAACTTGAGCCGCCGGACTCACCCAGCACGCATGGCCCTTCTTCCTCCCCACGTAGCCACCAGTAGCGCTCACCCCTCCTGCTCACGTCCTCGACCGCTTGCTTCGTTTCCAGCATGCCGACTTCTGCCTCACAGTGTCGGCACCCTCTTCTCCCGCTGGCTTCTCACTTGTTACTGTTGTCGTAGGTCCTATTACCGCCGATCTGACCACGTTTCGTCTCCGCTGTGTTCCGACCCTCGCATTGATCTGGCTTACATGTTGTGATCCGGCCTTCGTGTCGTTGCCTTGTTCCAGCTTTATGTGTTGTTGTATTTCAACGCGCGACCTGTTGTGATCCCGGGCCTACGTGCCGCTAGTACCTTTCGGCTTGTGTACCACTAGTATTTCTCGACCTGCGTGCTGATAGTATCGCTCGGTCTGCTCACCAATATTGGTATCCCAGCCTGCGCGCCGATATTTGTATCCCGGCCTGCACGTCGATATTTATATCTCGATCTGCGCGCCGATATCTTATCTCGGCCTGCATGACGAAGTCATATCCCGACCTGCAGCTCGTCTTCCGGTTCAGTGTCGCGTCCGGCTCCGCGTCGTCAGATCCGACTCTTCATCCGGCTCAGAGTAATCTACTCTTTCGGGTCGCGATAACTCGAGCAGCGCCCCATTTGAGGGCGCTCCCCTGGGCCAGGGTACATCTTCGTATTCGCCTCTCATTTATTTCATTATTATAGTATTAGCATGTTACTTATATGTCCATTGGATCCGCTTCAAGCCTTGGGATACCAGAGACCGGGGGGACCCGGTCGCTGGCTGCAGGTAGCGTTGATCAGAGGACTTCTGAAGACTTGATCAACACAGAAGTCATCTCAGCACACCTCTCCTCCAGGACATCACGCCTCGATCAACATTCTCGCCACCTCACCTGACGGTCCGTCTGACTCAGATTTCGGACATGATCAAATTACATATTGTATTATTCTTCAATCCCTAATTTGTTATCTTCTCATTAGCTTTCTTTATTCATTTGATGCACAAAATAAGAGACACTAAGAGAAGTTATCTAGGTTATGGATTTTGTTTTCTCCTTAGCAATTGTTATCATAGTGTTGTTGGTGCCCGTTTGTTTCAATCAAGTATCCTAATTCTTCCAACCATAAAAGACAACATGTTTCTGTTGACTTCTGTCAATACTTCTACAATTATATTTATTTCTTTTATCAGCTGATTAAATGGTAAATAATGTTCAATCTTTTAGGTGTTTTTCATATTTTTGGATTTGAGAGAAGTTAGTCTTTTATATAACACACGTTCAATCGATAATCAAATATAGATTCGTTACATTAATAATTTTCTTAGTATTGATTTCATGAATATGAAGAAAGATATATACAGGTACATAGATATTAGATGTATGATGAAATAAATCATAGGTCGTCAATTCTTGAAAATCGATCTTTGACCATTACGTCAGATATGTCATGCGTCTACTGTGCTATGCCTTGAAAATATCCAATCGATAACCAAGCAAATACATCAAGTAAACAAATTTTACATATACATCATACATGAGTAAATGTATCTACGTGTGCATCTAAAATGCCACAATGCCAGTAAAACTAAAGGGGCATTAATCTCACTTCCATTTTCTCGTGAAGCTGTGTCACTGCATAGCCACATCTACTTTATATTAATTAAATTCTTTGGCTCAAACCAGTATCCGTACTAAAAACGGAGGAGGCCATTAAACTGACCAAGAAAACAGGAGTATAAGCATCAGTTCTAGTCAGAAATGTTGTTAACAAGGAAGACATCAGAAATGCATTATGCATGGCATTACATTATCTGAAGCACTTTTAAGAATTAAGGGTCGTCGTCATCTTCACTTTGAGCTGTAGCATATATCTTTTGCCAAGACTAGCTTCTTGCGAATCCAAAAAATCGGACAAACACCTAAAACAAAGATGATGGCGATCTAAGATGGTAAAAGACGAATGTACTCGTCCTAGTGTCCAAAAGTAGAAGCTGGTCTTGTCGAAAAACACCTAAAAGGAAGATGCGACGATAAAAAGGGTCCCATGACTCACACTCGATAGACCCCTTTATCGTCGTATCAATAGTATTTAAGTATTATAATACTCGTATATTAAATTTTTTTAAAAGGTTAAATTGAACAACTTATTATACATCCGGTTCGGTATTTAAATTCTATCATAACCTATTGACCATGGTACATAATCAACTCATTAATATTCATAAATAAATTTAGTAAACAATATTAGTGAATAAAACTCATAAATAATATTCATAAATAAAATTTATAAATAATTTTCATCAATAAAACCTTTATCAAGCTAAATTACTCATCAAACAAGTTTAAAATATAAAAATTTCAAACAATCTTTTCTTCAATAATATTTAAACGAATCAAGTTCAATCCAAGTTTAAACCAAACTCAAACACGTTAAACAAGAAAAAAAACAAACTATCATTTGATTCATTTTAAACTCGACTTGACTCGACTACTTTATCAAATAAATTTGAACCCCACAAAACTCAACTTGGTTTGACTTATTTACAGCCCTATTTACAAGACAAGAGACACTCTTTCAAAAATGTGTATTAACTTTATCTCTAGCTTTAAAATTTAGTTTCATTTACAACCTTAGGAATGTATAAGTTTAGTATCGAACTACCATGTTCATGATTTTACAAAGGTTGGGGCGCGGCTTGAACAATAACCAACCCTACAGGGTGACTTGAGATGGTTGCTTATGCAAGAACCATATGCTACACAATTAACAATTAAACTAACTTGTCGGCACTCACTTACCCTGACTAATGGAGATCCTTAATCTTAAACCAAAGGTTCTAGCTTCTCCAACAATGCCAACAGAGAATAGTTTCCTCCACAGGCTTCCTTCAACACTGTGAGTCTCCTCGCGGCTTCACTCTTGTAAGTTGGATCTTCTGATGTGGTTAATCCATTTCGGAGGAGAGATAACAGCATGGCCTGAGAGGCAAAAAGAGTATGTATAAAACATGATGTTTGTCACTTCAATAGGTTTCATCAAAACCCAAACATTGTTTACCTCCTCCTGTGGCTTTTGCAAATGGCTCCGGAGAAGAGTCTTCACCAGCTTATTCCTGAATGCTACCTTCTCCGGTGTATTAGTATTAAATAAGCAAGAAGAGAGATGATGTGCTGCGATCGTGAAACTGATGGAACCTCTAAGAGCAGCTTTGGTAAGGATTCCTGAAGTCCATGATTTTGAATATGACTCCAGAATATCTTCTCGGTCCTGTAAATCATACTCAGAAGTTGATTTCAATGCGTTCAAGGAAAGATTAAATGTGTTTGGATGGCATTAGTCTACCAATTTCTATTAATAAAGCAATTGTAGCAGAGAATCCTAACACTCCATAACTGGTTTCATACACTTTCAGTGTCAAAGCAATTAAATTTTTCGTAGCAGTCCTTGAACCATTACATCGGCTAATCCAATCAACTCACCTAACTATCAAATTTACTAGTTACCTTTGTACCATATTCACACTCACATCCTATTTTCTCTTAGTTTATCCTCTATTAGAGCTATATTAAATTTCTACAGATCATGTCATTGATGCATAATTTATATTAAAGCATGGCAATAGTTCATAATTGCGACCAAAAATACTGACAAAGTGTTTGTATGTCTACTAAGTCATCCACTCGTGTGCTCTGCTCATCTAATTCAATTCTCAATGAACATATGGGGTCAAAGAATAGGAATGATACATCTGATCACTTTGGGAACATAAAATTCCAACATCGAATTTGGACATCAGAAATAGCAGATTTAATTAGCGAAATCACAGTCCAAGAGGGCATCAACAAACAAGGAATTAGATCACAGCAACTGCAAAGTGAGAAATCAACAAGTACCTCAACCGGTTCAAGATACCCTTCAGCATTAGCTATACACATTTCTATTGGCGGCAAGAGTTCAAGTCCTCCTAAATTAGATAAAGCATTCCACATAGAAAGCCTGATAGTAGGTTCAACTGTTCGATGTAGATAAACTGCTACTTGCCGACCATAAATTATATCACCATAAGATAGGGCACAGAACTGTTCAGCAACATGCTCAACAAATGTGCTGTAACTATCGTGAATTGCTCGAAAATTAAGAATTTCTAGGCTAACGGTATTTTGAGTTTCAGGTAAGGAATTCGTGAAACCTTGGAGCTTTTCATCTATATGCTGGCCATATATATCTTGCAAAGTTTTGAAAATATCCATACTTTTCTCTTCCATGAGCACGTCCATGTTTTGGCTCAAAGCCATGGATAGAGCATGTAACTTCCAAATCAAAGGACTACCAGATATTGGAGATTCTGCAGAACTAGAGCATAGATATATGGAAGAGACTTCAAGGCCTAACAGGAAAAACAATCCACTTTTTGCCACATCAAGATCAGTAGGCAAACATGTGCTAATTCTCCTGGCATCCCCCATAATACATATAGCACTGAGAAACCAATGCATAGGTAATGGCAATCTCTGATGTGCCCACTCTACCATCAAAGCATTTGTAGCTTGGTCTCTGGAAAACCCTGAATGTGGCTCAATCTCCTGGATTGTTTCCAGTGCATGTCTCGTCTTGTACCTTTTATTGTTATTCATTTCAGAAATAGGCTTCCTCTTGGCAATTAGCCATCTTTCTTTATAATGGGAATCCAGCATCTTACTGAAAAGATAATAATCATCATCGCCATAGTGCCAGTCAAATGAACTGGAAACCTTGGTATGGCAAAGATATTGAGCAACAAAAGAACCAAGGTACTTCATTACTGATGCCTGAAATAAATAGTCCCATGTCTTCTCTAGGATTGATTCATCACCAGGTCCTGCAAGCAAAGATAATCGAAGTGTCGAATCAATTCTCTGCAAAGTAAGCATCTGATCAGGTTGATAGCTTACTGATTCCGTAGCTTTTATTTGAGTTTGATCATGCTCAAAAATGACAGAGATGTTATGAAGCAAACTCAAAATCAGTCGTGCATCGGTTTGTGCCAACAATACATTTAAGGACCAAAATCCCCCTCCACAAGATCCCCATCCAAATCCAATTCCAGGTGCAGGTCCTCCTCTGTCAAACATTTCAAGAGACTGCAAGATTTGCTGTTCTGAGGAAACTACATCCATGAACATTGAGAGCACTTCTTCAAGCTCATTATGAGCAGACTTGATGAGACCAACATTCAGTATCTTCTCATGCAATCCTGACATACTTTCTGAGAAGGATTGAGTATCATTGAAATTTCTGGCTCTCTTGACAGAGTCATCAATTAGAAGAGCGAGTTGGACAAGTGCATGAAGACAACTCGATGAAGATAAGGACACATCAAAGTCCCCTTGTTGTCTTAAAAGACAAAGCAAGTTTACAAGAGATCTAGTTTCAAGAGAACCAGCTTCAAATACTAATTTGCTTGAACCCGAAAAATTAAGAAATCCATTCTTTATAAGGTTAAGGCCAACATTAGGAACAGACTTGGACAACCTAGGAAGAGAAGTAATTTTGTGGTCCAATTCGTCATGGATATTTGGAGCCACCTTGTGGAATACACCACAAAGCATATGAAGGACTGCAGAAATCACCCATATTATGCAAGAAATAGAAGCAAATTCTAGATGGTTCACATTCTTTTTTGAGTCAGAGGTAAGTGAGCATATATAAGGTATATGTCTTAGTTGTAACCAGCTAACAGCCATGTCAACCATTGAACCCACATGACTCCAAGACCAAGCTTCTGATGTTTCATCTGAAAAACCAATTGATTGATTGTTTAATTGTTCACCAGCGTGCAGAGCAGGTAACTTCTCAGCTAGGGCCTCCAGAACTAGGTAAGCTTCCCTTGTAATGGAAGTGAATTCACTCAAAAGATTGTTGCCAATTAGCTTATTAAACATAGGGGGGCTAAGCCACAAACAAAGAGCAGTGAAAAGATCTGTATAGTGCGTTATGCAAAATCCATACTGAATGCAGACTTTCCATAAACGCAACTGTTGAACCATTAAGGCTGAAGTGAGTTTACAATTTTCCCTTCCAGATTCCATCCACCTTTCAAGGGAAGAAAATGGTTTGCACCAGTTCAACATCACCTGTTGAAACAACCCACACTTCACAAAATCCCAACATATTTGCTTGTTAGCTTCAGATAAAACCTGCATAATTAGCAACACGCTTACAATAACAAGACGGCAAAAAGAAACAAAATTATGTACAAAAGGGCAGAAAATAATATGAAGAAAATAATGTGTCTTCCTAAGATGCATCAATCTGCCTAGGGTTAACAATGAGATTTCAGAACTAATGAACCACAAAATACCTGTAAATTCAATAATATCAAACTCAGACTAAATGTTAGCTACAGGAGTCTTGTTTTATATAAATTTAATGCTAACAAATGCAATTGAGTGTAGAATATAATAGCACAAGGTTCACTACCTTTTGAAACCAGGATCGCTATTTAGTATCACTATTATAAGTGTATAAGTATAAAATGAGTGTATCTTTTAGACTCTGTTACTCAAACTAGACTACAAGGAACTTAACGCATATCAGATACAGGTGTCTGGCATATCAATTTCTTAATGTTTATGCATGTGGTCAATGGAGCATTTGCCAGTGTCCATTGAATGCCAGTTTTAAGGTGTCGAATGTTTGACACAGCATAAGGAGGCATATGACTATCAAATCACATATCATACTTTTGTTTAATTGTTTAACATACATGCAAGCAATCAATATCTTAATAATTGGCCTGTAGATAAATTTGGAAAAAGGATGCTCTTAAAGTATATTTTAAACTTTTGGCATGTTGAACAGATTGCTCAAATTTATTATGTAAATTCAATCTTAAAGAAAATAGTTACTCCCTCTCCTAAGCCTCAGGCCCGAGATCCATCCATGGTATCATGAATAAGAATCATAACTACATTGTGAAAACTAGTTAACAGTCCAGAATTTAGTTTGTTCAGTCTCACAAAACACAAAGGTATAAGAGAAAACAATTGAGTGGTGAAAATTAAGTTTACAATAAAGTTCAGACAGCAAATAAACCACTAATGTATGCTTAAAATGGTGGTAGAATAAAGACGTGGATTCAATTTGCTCACTTTTATCTAATTATAGAAAAATGAATAGCGCCTAGTGATGAGCTAATCCCAAACATCATCTTTTATGAGTCAATAAGAAGGTAGAACTGTAGAGTAACTTAAAATTTATCACACTACATTTTCAGTTCAAAATTGTAAAGAAGAAAGTTCTAATAAATTAAAGAAAAATAAAATATATCCAAAGATAGGCATTGAAAATAGAATACTAAAATTTTCATTAACACTAACAAATAGCATAAATTGTTTAGAAACTGACACTGCATCCGTATGATCATGCAGAAATTAAAATTTCTCTAGAAGGCTAAATCCACTGTAGGCAAGACAGATCTAACCTTCAAAAGAAGCACAACTTTAATCTGAGAAGGATATGGTTCCCCCAACACATGCTTGGTGAATATCTTAACAACTGTTTGTATCAAACTTGGGCACTTCCAAATAGCATCAGCGGAAGTGGGTGAATGTCTAGCAATTGCAACAACAATAGAAAGAAGGGACTCTTCTAAAACTGCAAGAGGGTCCATCTGAATAAACCAAAAGATAATTAATAAGTAACAAAGCCTTCAAGAGCTTTAGATTCAGAATAAAAAAATTGTGAACATAAATGTAATATTCATTATAAAATAGTTTAGAGCTTTGTGACATAAGTTTGCACATGGAGATCGGAAGACAGTGAAGATGTTGAAAGAATTTATTTCTTTCTTAATCATATTTTCAGTTGTATGTCAAATATTGGATATACTGATTATAATGGAGATCCAAGAAGGCGAGAACTATGCATCTCACAAAATTGATTAGATTTACAAAACCAAAGTAGCTGTTGACAAGAACCTTGTGCATGTGAATGGCAAAAAAAAAAGAGCAATACATCTATCCAAAATTATTCACCTCCTCTTATCTAGTTTATTTTTCTTGTTGCTTCCCCTTCACCCTCCCCTCTTCCCTCCAACCTATCCATCCAAGTAAGCAGGCCATTAATATGGACCCGTCATCATGATCATCAAGCTATTTTTGTTCTAATTATGAGGCTGGCTATATGACTCTTATGTCTCTATTGAGTTCTTTGAAAGGCTAGTCACACAAAAGTCAGTTGTCAGATGAGGTGTGGCCATTAATGTGGAATATTGATATAAAAGTAAATGCTGGAACATTCATAGGAACTCATTCTTCAGAAACTGCATTCAAAATAAAATGCATCTATCTAGTAAACTATTATTAAAATCATTTGTCAAACTGATGAAGCCAGCAGCAAGAACTGAATTTTTATTTATCTGGTTGATATTTGAATTTATGCAAATTAATTTGCATGTCAGGTGACATTTAAACGTAGAGCCAATGCAAGATACAACTTTCAACATCAAAGCAAAATGGCTTGCTTGTAAGACTAGCTACTTTGCTATTGAATTGGTTCTAGTCAACCAAAACAATTCAACTTTTAAAAACGGATTCCATGTTGTATCTTCTTGCTTTGCAAGGAAAAAAACATAAATTAAGTAACAGAAGTTAAACAAGTGTCAGAGTTCCAAAAATCTGCAATAAAGCCAAAAAAGGTTGGAGGAATTCTTCTATTCATAACTATGGGGACCTCATTGCCATCAAATCAGAGAATAGCCGCCACTTGGCAGAATGCGAACTGTATATATCTAGGTTTAAATTTCAGTTTAAATAAAAGTTTTAGTATCATCCCAAAATTACCATCATGGTGACAACTCATATCAACAGATGATATGGACTGTGCTAACCTCTTCAAAACATTTTCCCCACCTTCGACTTCTTTTGACAGTTCATATCATCCTTTCCCTATGCCTCCTACTTACCATAAGACTAAAGAGGATCCTGTGTCAGTGTTTAAATCGTACCAAGTGAATAGATAAGATCTGGTGTAATACAAAAGAGGAAGAGAGGATGCTTAAGCAAAAGGGAGAAAGAGAGGCAGCATACAAGTCAATTTGATTGGAGTAATAAATCATGCTGACTAAATACATATAAAAGATGCAATTCTGCAAGCATCATTTCAGGTTTAAATTAGATTATGACTTGAAAAAAACATTGTTGAAGTTTAAAATCATATCTTTAAGCATTAGTTTAACGATTCATCATAGTTATATTTTATTTATCACAAATTGTTGGTTATGCATTTTACTAATATCGTAAAAAATTGCATCCTTATAATAGTGTAAAGTTAGTTTTGTTGATTATATTATTGCAAAGACAAACATGGATTATTAGTTATAAGACCATTGTATATATAGCTGTTTAACTAGAAACTGTTATCTCTTAAATAAAAATAATCTCATTATGTTGTGACATGTTATTATGTTCTTGCAGAACTGATAAACATGTTTTGATGGGCAATTCTGATTTCAGTTCCTGTTGGCCTTGGTGTACGAGGGAGGCTTCCATGATAATATTGAAGTCCAATTCTGTTCAAATTTATGCAACGATGACATTATTTGTATTTTAATTTTTCTTTGATGGTTGTTAGCTCACAGTATAAGATTGATCAGTGATTTATAAAAGTTGCACATCCACATACTACATCAGTGTTCCAAAGCAGGGCAGACCACTCTTAGCTGTATTAATATCCAAGATTTCTGTTAGATATTCTACAAGTATGTGTGTTGTATTCCTACTTAATAGAACAAAAGTACCTAAGTCTTAACTAGACTATGAAATTCCTGACAAAATGAGGTTCTCAATGTAATCAGCATTCTCAAGCCACTCTACTCCCAACTATTTGAGGTTGGCTAGATTGATGTTATCCCTCCATAACAAAGATTTTTAAATGTAATATGTCAAATAGACTCTGAAATAGCCAGTGCAAAATTTAAAGTGTAACAAAAATTTTCACCTCCAAAAGACAACATATTCTTGGAAGAATTCCCATCCTAACAAGGCCAGCAGCAACATCTTGTTCTGATACAAAAATGTCATCTTGAATGGTATGATTCCCTTCACTTTCATCATCTTCATTATGCTGATCATTATTGGGAAGAATGTTTGAAGATTTAGTGTTATATTTCCAGTAACCCCCATGAAGAAAGCCACCATCAACATCAGGTCTACTCCGAAAAACAGGAGCAGTAAAAGTATTTTTCTTACTAGTGGTGAATTTCTGTAAGAAAGAAAAAGTATGAGTGACCTAGAAAACAAACAAAAATGAAATTTCATTGATTGATGTAGATACCTCTGAAAAATCAAAGAAATTCTCATTTATATCAAAGCATAATATAGATTGAATGGCCTTTACACAGGCCAAAACCACAGAATCATGATTATCATCCAAAGCAATCCTGTAAATGAACTCAAATATTAGAAACTAGGAAAAACATGTACTTAGAAAACTGAAGAAAAAAAAAGTTAAGAGAATAACATTAAACAGAAGCCAATTCAATGTTTACTTTCCATAAAAGATCACATGAATAACTAGGTTTCAACTTGCAGCAACCAAATCACAACCCATCAATAAACACAGTTTTTTCTAGGTCCAGACATCTTATCTGTCTGTTGACTAATGGTTCAATAAAAAAATCAAAAAAAAAAAACAATCAGGTAATTTCCCATTTGGCTTGACTAGTTCTGGCAGGTTTAGTAATGCTGTTGGGATATCTAAGATCAGAACCCTTCCCAGTGGAACTGGAAATCTGGTTGGATTCCCAGAAGATGATTGATGGACAATATTTTGAACAGCAAATGCAGTCAAACGTTCTTTTTGTTACACTCCAGGTGGGAATGGCAAAAACATACCTGTAGAGTTTGTCTATTTGAATATATTAACTATGCTTTCTTAGAGATCTACTGCCAAATAAGACCAAAAAAAAACATGTATATGTGAATAGCCTAGGTAAAGTAAGCTACAGGTAACATTTAATTTTCTCCTATTAGGCTGGTTTTTCCATTAGTTGGGAAGCATACATGGTGGTATATCAAAAGGAGGACCAGCACTTGGATGAGATGTTCACTCCAGGTAAGTGACTAACAACATGCACCTGTAAGCAGAATTTGTTTTGATAGAGAGTTGGTATTCATCCATGCGAAGACAAAAATAACCTGCTGAACTTCTCCGTCATTATTGAAGAGTATTGGTGAAGAGGGAACAAATATTTAAACTGTGCTAATCTCTTAGAAAGTAGAAAGACAAGAAAAAAGCTTGAAGAACCCATGTCAATCAAAATTTTGCAGGAACATAAACAAATTCCAAATAACTCGACAAGAACTATTTTTGAATTAATATAAAATTCTTAAAACCCAAGAGTATTTTTTGAGATCATAATTCTGTATTCTCTTAACATTTACCTAAGTGAAATAGTCATCTGAGGTTCAGGACCAAGAGCAAAAGCCCAAACAGCTTGCCAATCAACGAGATTATCAGAGGGGTTTTTTCCTCTGACGTGATGAAAATCATTATCCATTTGCTGTAAGTTGCACAAAGCCTTGTTGAGTATAGATATTATCAGATGCAAAGCAATTGCCCTCTGCCCTGGTATCTGAAGTTGAAAGATAGATAGCAACAAAGTATTACTTGAATAACATAGGCCAGTTCTAAAATAAGACAAAAATATAATATAATAACCCTGATTCTGCAAAAATATTTGTGCACAGCGTGGAAACAGTGACCAACATTAAGCTGCAAAAAGGTCTTAGATGAAGAAACACTTTAGTGATCCAATATTATGCAACAGGAATCTGCCTTTAAATAGAGACGAGAGAGAGAAGGCAGTGTCCTCGATGACAATAGCGCCAACTTATTCGAGCCACAAGGTTGCATGTCCACAATATAATCAACTACAATTCCCATAAACCAAAATCGTCAAGTCTGCAGGTAGCAATGCTACAACCATCCTTAATATTATATATCTGAAAAAATCATCCACATTTTACAATTGACAGCAACAACGTTTTTAAAAGTATCTATTTACATTCACTTCAAATGTAAAACCCAAAGTAGTCTGGTGTCACCCTTGATACACAACTAAAGTTAGCATAATGCAATGGGGTTTCTACATTACCATAGGAAGCCTATAAGATTGATAATATGCAACGGAAAACTACCAACCTTTGTCCAATTTGAGGAAGCAGATTGAGTGGGAGAAACAATTATGGAAATGAGATAACATAATTATCCAGTAAATCACCATTGTAGCCTTGACAAATTCTCTTTGCTCTAATTGTGAATGCAAATTAGAGATGTCTTTTAATTAATAAAAAAACACAAAAAAAAAATCCTTTTTATGACCATGAGCAACCCACTAAGCAGAACAATCCAAACACAATGCAATAACAAGTTGATCAAACTAACCATACTCCTAGTAAGTGATACTGCTTCATTAATTGTATACCCTGCAGCAGCAGGATCCCCTTCAGTTCGAAGCAAGTCCCTCTCAGTCACATGCTCAGCATTGTAAGGACCAACTTTAGAGCCACCACCTAAATGACAAGAAATAAATTAATATCCGTAGGAAACCAGCAAAACAAATAACAAAATGAATGAAAGAGAAAACAAAGACAGATTTTATACGCATAATTCACAATTCAGAGGCAAGGATTTTGTTGAAGAATAAAGAAAATCTTTGGGCAACCCATATAATTCCCAAATGTTTAAAATCACAGCTTCCTGTTGTCAGTAGTGATAACACCAACAACCGGTTGGGATGTTGAGTGTAAAATATGTACAAAAATTAAATGAATAATGATAAGAACGTTTAGATGAATGTAGAAGATTACAAAAACAAAATAAACAAATTCTATTGATGCACATGAACAAAAAGGTGTACCATGATACGTAATTGAATTAAAAAGAGAAAAAAGTTCGGATGGTATATATGCCCCAAAATGGCCATTAAATCCACAGATAATTTGAATGAGTTAGAACTGATGATAAGAAGGATAAATGGAAGCCAAAGAATACTCCAGCTAACAAGATTAACATCCAGATATTGATATTATGGTCTTATATTTTGCTTATTACTATGTACCAATCTCAAATAATTGGACAAATACATGACTTGATTATTATTGTTGTTTGTCCTCTTTTGAAGATTAATGACGTCAAAAGTATATTGTTAATTTTTTTGTGATACATGAATATGATTATGATACCAGTATGTATATGTCACTGCCACATGAATAAACAATTGCACAAACCAAATTTTACATTTTATGCTATGCTTGAAGGTCATTTAAGTATACAGCATGATGTACTGGTAAATAATGATCCGACCGATTAGTATTGGACTTTATTCTAATCCTGATCAAATATCCAAAATTGAGAACCAAAAAATTACAGGATCAAATATAAAGTGTGTGATAACAAATTGGTGTTTTGGTAATAGTTTAGCCTCTTAATATTAATGGTGCAAGGACAATGATAATACCATTGAGAATGTTATGAGTAGAATCAGCCTCCAAAACATCGCCATCCAATGAAAACCTTAATGACCTAACCTTCTCAACTCTCTCACTCCAAGACTTCCATGAGCTATTATTGCTTTCAATCTTTGAGGTCCAAACTCCAGAAGGGTCTACAGTTGTTGCACTCTTTCCACTATCAACTGGCTTGATACTTGAGACCTTTTGTCTTCCATCGCTTTCTTCTTGACCAATAACTTTACTACTCCTTAACTTGCTTTGTCCCCGCTTCTTCAACATCTCAATAACAGAAGGATTCATCTTATCCAGTATCTCATTTTGTGCCTCAGATATCTCTTCTGCAGACATGTTCTTTAGCAAGGAAAGATTCTCAGCATCTATGTCATCCATGAAAGACGAAGATCCATAACAATTGACCTCTGACGTTTCTATATCACCTCTATCAGAACCTTTGTCAGTCCATGCAGCAATGCTGCTGATAGCACTGGCTGAACCCACACCACTTTCATCTGCCTCTTCAGATTCTAATTTGCTCGTCATGGATTTTGGTTCAGTTGTCAGCATGAACTTTTTGGAAACACTTCCATTCATCAGCTCACTGGACAAAATTTGATCTTTTTCTGGCTTACAAACACTGTTTGAGGTAGAAATAGGTGAATTTAGAACACTACTCTTCTTCACCTCTCTTTTTCTCCCTGCATCAGCTTTTGCTACATTGTTGGATTGTGGCAAAGAAGTGCCGTCTTGTGAAACAAATTCCTTCCACTTGCTAAAATCCAGGGGTTTCTTCTCCTTTCTCTCAATAGGGTTTGCATAGGAAGCAATCGGATCATAATCTGTTTCATCCTTATCTTCCTCCATGTCACCCTCTCCAGCCTCAATCGGCGCAGAGCCAAGCGGCGTCCAGTGCTGCAAGTTACAAAAAAATAATGTCAAAGAAAGTCTCAAAATTTAATTCTGTTTATTCTTACTAAGTTCCTACTGGGCCATGTGAGCGGCGGCGAGCCACGGGGAAAGGAAGAACCGTCGGACGAGGAAGGGGAATGGTGGAGGGGATTCCGGTACTGCTGTTGCCGTTACCAGAGGAGGAAAAGCCCTTTTCAACGATGCCGCCAACGAGGCCAGGTACATGATGCAGTTCATGCACAATCTTCTTGAGAGCGATGCTGGACCTTGTAGACTTTTGAGAGGTTCGATAGCCCTTGGCGGGCGGCTTGTCTGATTCCATAGCGATCGATTTACGATGCCAATATCTCAACTCACGACGAGTAATCAACGGTGGCGCAACCTTGCCGTTTGAGGGATTGCAGAACCGCCGGGAAGGAACTATCGAAACTCCGCAGCGTTCACCTGCGCTGTAGCTCCGCCGCGCCCCTGGCGATTCGCGAAATAGCCGTGGCAACGATGTCGGACCTCCTCGAAGCAAGCCCGTAATAAAGAGGGTAGGTATGGAAGGGAAGACTATCTGGGCCGGATCGGCAGCCCAGTTGTGAGTTCTTATCCATCCTCCCATCTCCTTGGCCCATGATTTTTATCTAGTTTAAAACAAATCAAATTTTTTTATTATAATATATAAATATTTATAATATTTATATGTCATGTAATTTTGTCACATATCGTTAAAAAATCCGTAAATTACTGAACCTAGTAAAAGTTGTGAAATATCCAAATCTAGGTAAATTTTAAAATTATCAAATCATATCCAATTTACTTTTATCGTCTTCACTGACATTATCATAATAAATTATTATACTATAATAATCAATTCATATATTATTCTTCAGAGTATTAATATCCTGAATCGTTAATTAGTATTTAAAAAATTACCTCTACATATAAAAATAATGTTTAAAAATATAAATATAAATATAATTAATAAAATTAAACGATTACATACAATTTAATTCTATATCATTTTGAGTTTTTAAACTAATTTACTAGAGAATTCGGAATAGCATAAAATAATATATTATATATTTATCTTATAATAGGAATCAAAAATTTTAATTGTTTATTATAATATAGCAATCAATTTAATATTGTTCATCAGTATCCCAATAGATTCATATATTGTAACTCTCAATCAGTAAAAAAAAAAAATGAGATTAGGTACTGATTTTAAAATTTACTTAATATTAAACAACTTGAAAAAAAAAAATTAAGAGACACACTTCCTTCAAACACTTCTCAAGGAGCATTATTCCATGGGGGATTCATTGTGAAAACTTTTTGATTTATCTTAATAATCGATAGAACATTTTTATAGGACCGGATAGTCGCCTAGCCTCGATTTACCGAGCCTGGTTATTCCTATGGCACTACATCGACCTCGTGCACTAAATCAGATCGATAAACACATACAAATTAATATTCCATAGATTTGGTAAATCAGATATCACGATCAGCATTGCTGATCGGCGACGCAGTCGAGTGCGCCGGCAAATCGCGTGAGTCTGCTGACGTAGTTCCCTATCAGCTCATTCTCCTTGCTCGGAAACTCCTGCTTCAGCTCCGGCGACCCCGACTCCACGGAGGATGCTCCGTTCTCCGACTCCGTTGCGTAGCCGAGGATTGTCGGATTCTTTCTTCCTCCGACGGCGTCCTCCATCGTCCGGTGGGCGTAGTCATTGCTCACGATGTGGCAGAAACCCCATCGGCATCTGCAAATGTGATTTCAAGTTAATCACTGAAAAACTACGGCGGCGTAGGGATCCAGATCGCGAACCTGGGCAGTCTCCGAACAAGGCCGGCTCCGAAGTGGTTGAAGGCTAATGTGATCTGCGTGATCGCGTCGCCGGAGTAGGACTCGCTTTCGCCGAACAGCATTGCCTGTAGATTTTCACGGTCGAATTAATTAGTATTCATAGAAACAGAGGAAAACAGAGGAGCGGCGATGTGTTCATACGTCGTCGTTGTGTTGAGTGAGGTGGCAATTGGAGACGGTGATGGCCGTGGAGTTCTGCCCGGCGTCGATGAGACCATCCATGCAGTTGGCCACAGAGACGTGATCGATCCAGATGTCACTGGATCCAGAGATGGAGATGCCGTCGCCGTCGCTCCGGGTGCGGCGGCCGACGTGGCTCTCGGAGACGCGGACCATGCCGCCGTTCCCTGCCTTGATATCGTGTATGCGGAGGCCGTGGAGGATGACGTTGTGGACGAACTGGAGCGTGAGGCCGGCTCCGCCGGCGATCCGCACGTCCGCGCCGCGGCCGTCGATCGTCTTGTTGCTGGTGACGATGAGCTCCTCCGCGAGTCGGATGACCATGTCGCGGGCGAAAACGATCCAGAGGGGGCGGTCCTGGACGACGCCGAACCGGAGGGTGCCCGGCTTCGGGTCGACGACGTCGGAGTCGGAGGCGTCGGTGACCACGTACAACTCGCCGGCCTTCCCGCCGCCGGCGCGGCGCCCGAACCCCTGCGCGCACTCCGCCAGCTGCCGCCGGCGGTCCGCCCAGTTGCTCCTGCACCGCCAGCAACGGTCGATGGGGTTCGTCGCCTGGCACAGGCCGACGAGCAGCCGGTTCGCGCCGCGAAGGCCTCTGCCCTTCTGCTTTTGCTTCGCCAAATCTCTGCGTCGTCAGTTTGGTCACGACTTACTCAACGATCAAGGAGGAAATATACAGTTAAAGAGACGAGGAGCGATTAATTAATTACTGGCCAACTTGGTGATTGAACTGTCGGGTTAGGGATACCGGATCCGGGTCATAGGATCTGCGGGCCTGGTTGGTGGCTTCGTCTGCCCGCTTCTGCCAGTACGAATCGAAGTCGGCGATGTGGGCGGCGGAGAAGGCGGCGGACGCCAGGAAGAGGGACGACAAGAACACGAACCTCGCTGTAGAGCTTGAATCCATCACGCAATTTACTTGGGAATTTTTTTATTTTTTATTATTTATTTATTTTAAATTTGTGCAATTTTTTCTTGTTTATATTATTTTCAGGGTATTTCTAATTCAAAAGTTGGATTATATAGGTGGAGAAGTGGCGAGAAGGCAGGAGAGCCTCATTTGATGGCGTCTAAATATAGAGAAGGATGGAGCACGGTTAATGTGTTCTCCATGGATCCTGTATTTTAGCATTTATTTTTCTCTACAAGTTGAGGCATTAAATTGGCCTCGTTCGATTTGATTTCGATTGGTATTTCGAAATTTGTTTCGATTTTTATATGTTTAATGCAAATAAAAGCGTCCGATTATGAAAAGAACAATTTTTTTTTTCTACAATGTGTAACATTTATCAATAGCTGTTAAAATTTGATTATTTTATTTTAATTAAAATTATCATTATTATATGAAAATATTTTTTACCAACTTATTCAAAACTAAGTAAATTTCATCAATATCATTTTAAATGGGTCAAAATTATTTTAAAATTAAATGGGTCAAAATTATTTTAAAATAGATTTAGATAGTTATAAATAAACTCTAAAATCTTTAATATTATTATATCAAAATACTTTTATCAATTTGGTAAAAAAACATTTAAATTTATCAAAATGATTTTAAAATAGTTGTAGAGGCTGCTAAATAGGGTGTTCAATTGGCTAGAGGGTGACAGATTTACTATAATGAGATAAAGATCAATTTTTGGGTCATAGTCTCAGGAAAAAAAATTTCCACTCCTAGCCAATTGGCAGTCGGTTATAAATTAACCCCATGATTTACTTTTCTTCACATAACTTGGAAGTGGATTGTGAGAGACGTCTAAAATAAGTATAATCATATTTTTACTATAATAAAAGCTATTAAGTAGTTATTACATTATTGTAAAAACTATTAAATAGTCACATAGTGTTGGATAAATTTTAAACCCTAAATTATAAATTTTAAATCTTAAAATTTTTATAATAAATTTTAAACTGCACTGTTATATCAAAATAATCTATATCAACTTAATCAAAATTATTTAAATTTCACCAGATAATATAATAATATTATATTAATTATTACATATTATAGCAGCTAGTTATAGCTGGCTAGCTACTATAACGACATTAATATTTTGAAAAAGTGATGTACTTTTGATTTTTGATTTTTTTTTTAAAGGCGTCACTTTGATGATTTATATAATTTGGGTCACTTATTTAATTTTTTACACCACGTTTAATGCAATTACCTGTAAAAATTCTATTATTTTTGTGCATTTATTGTGTTTTTTTTCAGACACTTATGCTTTTGTTTAGCTTGTGCAACTATATTTCAAAACAAAGTGCATTTTTATAGAGGGCAAAAATTAACAGAGCATCTATCATTTAATAAATTATTAGATTAGCATCTCTTTTTTAATTAAACTTAAATGCCCCTCCATTTAAAGTAAATTATCCAAAATATTCTTAACAGCTAATTTTTACAATGTACAGTAGTTGGCTACTAGCTATCATAACATACAGCATCTCGTTATTAGTTCCTGTAATATATAACAGTTGATTGTTAACCTCTATTGTTAACCTCTATAATAATATTATTTTGTGTTGATCATATTTATTGGAGAGTGAGGACATGATTAAAATAATATTTTAATAAATAAAATAAATTAAGATGACATATTTTGTGTTGATCATATTTATAGTACAATTCAAATGAATATTATCTAATAATATTAATGAATGATTAGGTAGAAGATAGTAGGTAATTGTTACAATATATAATAATAGATTTGTAGCATCTACTATAATATAATTATCTTATATTAATTTTATTTTATTAGAAAATGATAATCTGATTAAAATAATATTTTAATGAGTAAAATAAATCAAAAAGATTTTATAATACTTACTATATTTCAAATAAATATTATTATCTACAAATTAGCAGATAACTAATATAAATATGTAACAGTTAATTGTTAGTTTTTATATGATAATTTTTACGTGATGTAACAGTGGTTAAATAGCTTTTATACGGTGTAACCATGACAAGGTTAAATTATAGATATTTTCACGGTAAAAAACTTATTGATGGGTGCCCTTTATTTTGTATTTTTTTAAAATGGGATGCCCGTTGATGTTTGGATGTTCACCCTTTTATATAATCAACTGTGTGCTTTTTATATAAACACCACTATTTTAGATATTTATTATGCAAACATCGTTTGACAAATAATACTCTTTTTAAACCATGCCATTAATATATTATATTGAGTAGATTTTGTTGTTAATAAAAGAATTTATTTTTTATTGGATTTAGTAGCCGCAAGTCTGTCCAAATATAAATTTAAATATACCAATAAAATAAATTGTTAAAAACGTATTTATCTAATTTAATTATTTTATAATAATAATAATATGTTTTTTAACTAAATAATGTTAATTGAATATATCATAAAATGGTAAATTATAATTTACCCGATAGAACTCACCCACTCAAGCTCTTGCTATCCTAAGGGAAACTTCGGAGAGAATCAGTTATTAGATAGTTCAATTAGTCTTTCGCCCCTATACCCAAGTAAGACGAAACAATTTGCACGGCAGTATCACTTCGGACCTCCACTAGAGTTTCCTCTAGCTTCCCCTCGTTCAGGCATAGTTCACCATCTTTCGACGGGTGACCTCGCTTGACTTAGGGCCACAAGTTAATGGATACGACACTTTCTTTCTTTCATCTAGTGTCACAATCACGCAAGGTCTCTTGAGGACTCATCTGAAAATGACGAGGACGACGTTCTGTTCCCGCTCACAGCGACCAACATCTATCGTGCCCGACGACTACCGACTACCCACTCTTCAATCGACTGTGCCCGAGGGCACACGAGGCCAAGTTCTGCGCTCGGCACCAACTGACAATGCATGGAGTAAAGGCAACGATGTCATGACACCCAAGCAGGCATGCCCTTGGCCACAAGGCCTCAGACACAACTTGCATTCAAAAACTCAATGGTTCACGAGATTCTGCAATTCACACCAAGTATCGCATTTCACTTTATTTTTTACCAATGCAAGAGCCGAGATATCCATTGTCGAGAGTCGTTTGATTATGAGAAAATCTTCGATGCATTAAGCTCCCCTGTGCATGACAAGGGGCCCTCCGCTTCCGAGTTCATTGTTACTTAGTGTCGATCACACCGAACTATGGTCAATCGCCCATCGACGTGGGTGGGGCGAGGAAAGGGACACATTCACACATTCATAACTATCCGTCATTCTATATGCTCTCTCAATAATGATCCTTTTGCAAGTTCACCTACGAAAACCTTATTACGGCTTCTCCTTCCTCTAAATAATAAGGTTTAATGGACTTCTCAATACATCGCGAGTGGCGAACCACCCATGCCCCCCCCCCCCATCCGAACACTTCACCAAACCATTCAACTAGTAGAAGCAACGAGCGGTGTGTACAAAGGGCAGGGGCATAGTCAACATGAGCTGATGACTCGCGCTTACTAGAAATTTCTCGTTGAAGACCAACAATTGCAATGATCTCTCCCCATCATGATGAAATTTGTTAAGATTACCCAAGCCTGTCGGACAAGGCAACAAACTCATTGAATACATCAGTGTAGCTCGCGTGCGACCCAGAACATCTAAGGGCATCACAGACTTGTTATTGCCTCAAACTCCCGTGACCTACACGACTATAGTGTTGGTGCAATCGACCTAAGTTTTGATCGGTACGATTATAGTTTTGATGTGTGTGTCAAAGAGTTTAAGTTAGGTTCACCATTGTATCTGATATGTGTATTTGAGTTGTGCAGGTTCGCAGGATACACATGCGACTCAGGTTGATGGCTTCGGGTCCGGTCAAGGATGAAGCATCGAGGGACCGTGGACAAGGCAGCGAGGACAAGGGTCGAGGGAAGCAATTTTGAGGCATACGCGAAGGATGGCATTGGGGGCGAGCCGCGGGCTTGAATGCATCCGAGGGACGAGAGCCAAAGAAAGTATGCTTGAAGGTTCTGTTAAAGCTGCAAAGGAAGCGTCAAAAGAGTCGTAAGGGTGAGGGTACGAGTGCACGAGAGATTGTACTCGGAGTAAAAGCATAAATTTTAGGGTTTGTTGTAGCAGTACCGTAGCGTTACTGTAGCAGTATTGTAGCAGTCGACTGCATGTTTTAGCAGTCGACTGGGCGCGAACAGAATGGTTCTGTTCGTTCGGTCGGTGTAGATCAGTCGACTGCAAGTTTTAGCAGTCGACTGGTAAATGACCGTTGGTGCTGGAAAGTAGCCGTTGGCTACCTCCAATGGTAACACCAATCGAATGCATTTTTAGCAGTCGACTGGTGTCGAGATGAGTTGATATGATGATCAACTCTCTCCTCTAATTTATAGGAAGCTTTGGGGCTTGAAGGAGACTACTCATGCTTGTTGAATAACTCCTTGTCATTGCCCAAAGCTTCCAAGCCTACTCTCTTCCTCCTAAACCTAAGTTCATCATTGTAAAGAGGAAGAGATCCTTTGTGAGAGGTTTGCTCTGTTGGGACCTTAGATGGCTAGAGGGGGGTGAATAGCCTCTTTGAAAAACACTAAACAACAATTTCTTCAAGAACTTTGTTAGCACAGCGGAATTAGAAAACTAGAACAAGAAAACACAGCACACTAACTCAGAGATTTACGAGGTTCGGGGATAACTTGCCCCTACTCCTCGGCGTGTCCGTAAGGTGGACGAATCCTCTTGATCTTTCGGTAGATCATACCCCGGAAGCTATCCGGCTAAAGGATTCTCCTTCTCGGTGGAGTAACCTCTCCACAAAGTCTTTAACAGCAGTAAGAAATTAAGCACAAGACTTACAGTAGTGGCTCAAGTGAAATGATCAAAGGAAGCTCACAGCCACAATCAGCGAAGAACAAGCGCACTGCTTCAATCTTCCAGAGAGTTTTTCTCCACAGTATTTTTCACAGCAAGAGCACAAAAAGCATTGTTCCGAGAGCCTCTCCTCTCCACCTTCATATGCCTCTCTGCTCTGTAACGGATCTCTGCCAAACCTGCAGCAAATCCCTGCAAATCCCTGCAACCGTCCACGACGTCGCCAATCACACTTCTTCCTTGTCTGATTGTCTCAGCTCCCACCAATGGCATCCTCGTTTCCACTGGTACCTCTGAGCTTGAACCTATCAGCACAAGTCAAGCTGATTTCGACCAAACGGCTGCCAGCAGATCGCAAACGAGACGTTGCTACCAAAACTGGTTTGTCCGCAGCGAGACACAGCAAAAGCTTTTTGTTGCCTTCTACTAATGATCCTTAATTTGAATTCACCCAACATCGTAATCTGTAACCTGAAACTTCGAGAAAACTTGCAGCAGATGGTTAGAAACAAAATAGGTAAAAGCAATTGCGAATCAGAAACAATAAGAGAAAGCGCATGCAAAACAAGCCATACTGTGGATCGGTCAGCAGACCGATCCACGCTTCTATTTATCGTCACTGATCGGTCTGGGGACCGATCAGGTGCTTGTCTGATCGGTCCCAAGACCGATCCACCCCTTCACGCGAAATCTGGTAACGAAGCCTGATCGGTCTGGGGACCGATCAGGACTCAGCTGGATCGGTCCCCGGACCGATCAGTATCCACTCAGTGTGCTACTGAGTGTTATCTGATCGGTCCCCGGACCGATCAGTATACACTCAGTGTGCTACTGAGTGTTGCCTGATCGGTCCCCGGACCGATCAGGCAACTGGATCGGTCCCCAGACCGATCAGCCGTGCCACTGTGCCACTGGATCGGTCTGCAGACCGATCCAAAACTGTGAGTCTCGAGTCAAGCTTCAAAGCTTGCTGCCCTCACCCCTGACGGTCCAGAGAGCGTGCTACCGAACCCTCTCCGACATACATGCCAAGCTTCCACACTTGGGCTTCCCAATTGCCTGGTTTCACTCACCAGGACTTTTCAATTGCCTAACATCCCGGTTAGGACTTTCCCGGCTTCACTCACCAGGACTTTCCCGTGCCAAGCTCCTCGCTTGGACTTTTCCCAATCAGGTCAATCAGGTTAACCAAGTCAACCTTGATTAGTAATTAGTCTGAGTTAATTTAATATCTGATTCAAACTTAAATCAGTGTCAACATCAAAACAACATCCAGGTCAGACTGTATCAACAATCTCCCCCTTTTTGTTGTTTGACAACACAATTTAAGTTTAGATCAGAAAAATTCTCATATCCATAATTTCAGGGAAATTAAGATCTCCCCCTAAGATGGATATAACTCAGTTACTTTCTCTTTTTTTCTTTATTGATTCAAAGAGGTCAAATCGTCTCTAAACTTAATTATTTTCTCCCCCTTTGTCAAACACCGAAAAGGTGTAAAATAATGAATAAGACTGACAAGCACCTCCCCCTTTTAACCAATAACGCCTTAATCTTAATCCACAAAAAAACGGTATATGAAAAACAATGGCATATGAAACATCATAAGTGTATCATGAATAGGGAAGCATCATAAATAGCATGAATATAAGAAACACAGCTAACATCCAGTTCAGATAAATGTATCAAAGACATAGTATCAACAAAGCAATCAAAACATAGAGAATGTCAGCCAACATCCTCATCAAGAGGATCATCTGCAGCATCAGCTGGAAGAGTGGAATCCTGAAGAGGCATGCTGCTGCCTGAGGGTAGCTCGCCCGCAGAGTGCTGAGGAGGTGGATGGCCGGCCATCCATCCTAGAAATGCCTGATGTGTCGCCAACTGCTGTCTCTGTAGAGTATCGAAGCGCTGATCAATCTGGAGGCGCAGGCCATCGAACTCTGCAGCCACCATCTCCTCGTGGCGGTCAAACCGGCTCTCCAGCTCAGCGATCTGCCAGCGCAGATCTGGATCCTCCTCGCCATATGCAGCAGCAGGAGGACGAGCAACCTGTCGTGGAAGTGGTAGCTCACCCAGTGCCCTCCCATCCTTCCACCTAACCGTCCCATCCTGACTTAGGATTCCGGACTTGGAAAACGCACGTTTCCCAAGTCGACAATCCTGCCTGACCATCTTCACTATCCTCCCCCTAGAGACGTCAATACCCATGGACTCGAGCCAATCAGTAATTATATGCCCAAAAGGCATATAGATGTTGTCGCCGCTCGGTTCGCTATGGGAAATGATAGACATATAGACACTCGACATAATATCAAAATCTAGACGTCGACGTAACCCATAAAGCATCAGACAGTGATATGGTCGAATTTCTGCCAACGGTTTAGAGGTGATAGGTAGAAGACATTGTGTGACAATTTTGAAAAGAATGTAGTCAGGAGCAGAAAGTCTAAGGGCTGCAAATGTAGGAAAGTCGTCATCTAACTCATCTAAACCATCCAGTCTCGGATGACCAAAGAAGTACTCATAGATTGAGTCAGAAGAGACATTAAGAGGATGAGGTACGGGTTCAGGCAAAACAGGATAGATGGAGAACACCGTCCCCGAACACAAACGACAACCTAAATACCCAAAGAAGGCAATTATGTCGAGATCAATGTTTTGCTTAGCCACTCTTGTTCTATAACTACCATCAGGAGTCGGATGAAGGTTGTTATAGAATTCAGATACAAGATCGAAGTTGATGTCCCTTTCTAGAAAAACCAAAGAATCGAGCTTGTAGTAGGCAATGGTTTCTAAAATAGAGGGACAAGATTCCTGCATGAACTTCTTATCAACAGATCGACAAGGGAGTAATTTGAAAGTCCTCTCCTTAAATGATTTTTCAAATTTTTGGTTGGGGAATCTCCCCGAACTAGCTGGTTGAGGTCGGGAGGTAGCAGGAGCTTTGGACTTGGATTTGGATTTCTCGGTTGGTTCCTTAGAGGTACCCTCACCACTAGTGGGTTTCTTCCTAAGGGGATTCAATGTGGTAAAATGGAGCAATGAGTGAGCACCGGAGCCACCAACAAATAAGAACCGAGACAAACACAACAACAGAAGATGAGAAATGAAAACACAATGCCAAGTTCTATAGAGGTAGGAGTTACCTTGGAGCCATGGAACTCTCGGCTAGGGCTTCCGAGGGATGGAGCTTCGGCGTGCAAGGAGAAGAGAAAGGGTGGGCTGTTGGGAAGAGTCGGCTAGGGTTCGCGTGAATGAGGGAAAGAGTGGATCGGGAGGTTATAAGGGTTAAGATGGGTGTACAGTGAAGAAATGATCGGACGGTTGTCCGATCAGAAGGTATCCGACGTCCCTGATCGGTCACCAGACCGATCAGGAAACCTCCTGACCGGTCTGTGGACCGATCAGAAGGTGATCAGTAGCATTCAGCGAAGCCCCTGATCGGTCACCAGACCGATCAGGGAACTTCCTGATCGGTCCGTAGACCGATCAGAGATCGAACAGTAAGCCCCTAATTCACAGCCTTAAGCAATGGAACCACTGATCGGTCTATGGACCGATCAGAAGAGCCTTATGCGTAACAGATTATCCTGATCGGTCCCTGGACCGATCAGTGAGCCGCACAAAAATAACCTGATCGGTCCCTGGACCGATCAGATTACAGACAGAAAGATTGGGAAGTTTTTGGATCGGTCTGTCGACCGATCCATCTTCTCCTGATCGGGCTGTAGCCCGATCAGTGTCTGATACTGAATTTTCAGTGATTTCAGTAACCGAAATCCTTTGATAGTTCGTAGAAGTTTTTCCAGTAAAACTTTCAAAATCAATATCTAGAACCCTGAGAATCTACAAGCATAACTATGTCCTAACGATGGGCTCTTATGGTGTGAATTTGTTTATAATTTGAGACTTTCATATTCGACTACAAACACTGATATTTCAGACAAGTTTCAAGTTTATCAAAATAGACAACTTGTCCTAATTTGCAATCAAGGCATGAAAGCTGAAGTTCTTGATTCTTGTTATGTTTAGTTTCAAGTTTGTCAAAATATATCCAATTTATTATTATTTCCTTTAATAACCTATCGTTTTATCAATCAAAAGTCATGACATGAACCAATCAACAATACCAATCAACACATTAACCATCAACCATGATTAGAAAAATTTCTAGGCAAATGTCCAACCAAGATTCCTTGGTTGGAATATATGAGTAAGATCTAGGAGCCAAATACACATGAATTATGTAATGGCCTTCCCCATACTCAATTAATGTCTCCTCAACCTAATTATTCAAGGGATGCATAATACATTTTGAATAATTAGGTTGATCCTAGCATCTCACCCCATTTCTAGCAAACAAAAATATTTTGTTAAACCTTATCGTTTGTGTGAGATGTCCCCAAATTGCCCAAATCAGTTTCCCAATTACTCTTGTCATTTTAATAGTCCTTATTGATCATGGTGAAGTTCTAATGACCTAAGGAGCCAAACACATTCCCAACTCCCTCCTTAAATGACTAAATTCATTCTCCGGAAGGGGTTTTGTGAAGATATCGGCTAGGTTTGACTTTGACTCAACATATGTGAGCACAATGTCTCCCCTAGCTACGTGATCTCTTATGAAGTGATGACGCACTTCAATGTGTTTGGTCCTCGAATGATGGACTGGATTTTTAGTTAGGTTGATTGTGCTAATGTTGTCGCATAGCACTTGTACACCCTTATAAGAAAGTCCATAATCCTCTAGGGTGTGTATCATCCACAACAACTGTGATACACTCTCTCCCATGGCAATATATTCAGCCTCGATCGTGGAGAGAGCAACACAATGTTGCTTCCGACTTGACCAACTAACTAAACATGAACCTAAAAATTGGCAACCCCCACTCGTACTTTTCCGATCCAATTTGCACCCAGCATAATCGGAGTCGGTATAACCTATCAAGTCAAATGATTCAGTACGAGGGTACCAAAGACCTACTCTAATTGTGCCTTTAAGGTATCTCAGAATTCTCTTAACTGCAATTAAGTGAGATTCCTTGGCACAGACTTGATACCTAGCGCACATGCCCACAGCAAAGAGTATGTCCGGTCGACTAGCCGTGAGATATAGAAGACTACCGATCATGCTTCTATATTGCGTTAGATCAACTGATTTTCCACTCTCATCATTGTCAAGACGAGTGCTCGTCGCCATAGGAGTGGATACTTCCTTAGAATCACTCATTTTGAATTTCTTAAGCATCTCTTGAGTGTATTTTGCTTGATGGACATAAATGCCATCTCTAGTTTGTTTGATTTCTAGTCCAAGGAAGAATGTCAATTCTCCCACAAGACTCATTTCAAACTCACTTTCCATGTGAGTGATAAATTCATTTAAATAGCCCTTGTTATTTGAGCCACAAATTATGTCATCGACATATACTTGGGCTACAAAAATATTTTCACCATCTCGACGAAGAAATAGTGTTGGGTCTATTTGACCCCTTACAAAACCCTTTTCTAATAGATAAGTCGACAACCTTTCGTACCAAGCTCGAGGTGCTTGTTTTAGCCCATAAAGAGCTTTCTTGAGCTTGAACACGTGGTTTGGAGCTTCGGTATTCACAAACCCCGGTGGTTGTTCAACGTAGACTTCTTCTTTAATGAAACCATTTAAGAAGGCCGATTTAACGTCCATTTGATAGAGCTTGAAACCTCTATGTGCAGCAAAAGCTAGCATTGAACGAATGGACTCCAATCGTGCCACAGGAGCATAGGTCTCATCATAATCGAGGCCTTCAACTTGACTATAGCCCTTGGCTACTAGTCTTGCCTTGTTTCTTACTACCTCTCCCTTTTGGTTTAGCTTATTTTTGAAGACCCATTTAGTTCCAATAATGGTGGTCTTCTTAGGTCTAGGAACCAAGTCCCACACTTGGCTTCTTTCAAATTGACCTAACTCATCTTGCATAGCTATGACCCAATCAGGATCATGCAATGCCTCATCAACTAGTTTAGGTTCGATTTCTGAGATCAAAGCAACCTCATTCGACTCATTTCTGAAGAATGATCTAGTCCTAACCCCTTGTTGGATGTCTCCCACAATCTGGTCTTGTGGATGACTAGAGACTATCCTAGATTGCCTTGGAGTTGGCGGTGCCTCATGAGTGGTCTCACTCGGCACAGGCAAGAGATCAGATTGAGCCCTTTCTTGCCTTTGCTCATCATCTTCAGAGTCAACTTCGACTCTTCCAATGTTTTGATCATTCAAACTTAGATTTCTAAGTTCGAATTGAATTTCTCCTACATCCCTTGATTGATTATCAGGGATTTCTTCAAATGCTACGTCTGAGGACTCTTCAATCAATTTAGTCCTCTCATTGTAGACTCGATAGGCTTTGCTGGTAAGAGAGTACCCGACCAGTATCCCTTGATCAGCCTTAGCCGTGAACTTCCCAAGATGGTCCTTGGTGTTTAAGATAAACACTTTACAACCAAACACCCTAAGATGTTTAATTGTAGGCGGTTTCCCAAACCAAAGTTCATAGGGAGTCTTTCCTAAAAACCTATGTATTAAAACTCGATTTTGCACATAGCAAGCTGTATTCACAGCTTCAGCCCATAAGTAACTCGGTAGTGAGTACTCATGAAGCATGCTTCGTGCAGCCTCTTGTAGGACTCGGTTCTTTCTCTCCACAACCCCATTTTGCTGTGGGGTCCTTGGAGTAGAGAACTCATGCCTATATCCCTTTTCTTGACAAAACTCTAAAAACCTATGATTTTGAAATTCCCCACCATGATCACTTCTAATGGTTTTAATTGTTGTCGATTTTTCATTTTCAGTTCTTCTACAAAAGGAAATAAAAATATCTATAGTTTGGTCCTTATGTTTCAAGAAGAAAGTCCATGTGTATCTAGTAAAATCATCAACGATTACCAAACAATATCTACTTCCATTCAATGATATTACACTACTGCAATCAAATAGGTCCATGTGCAATAAATCTAAAGCAATAGATGTACTTACATTGCTTTTACCTTTATGGACAGCTTTTGTTTGCTTACCCTTTTGACATGCATCACATAGTTTGGTCTTGTGGAACTTGATGCTTGGTAAGCCTCGCACTAATCCTTGGTTGGCCAACTTCGAGATGTTCTTCATGTTTACATGTGCCAATCTTCTATGCCATAACCAAGACTCTTCTTCTTTCGACATGAAACACTTAATCAAAGCATTAGTAGCACTTTTAAATGATACTTGATAAATATTGTCAACCCTTGTGCCTACTAGTACAGTGTCAAGTGTGTCAATGTGTTTAACCAAACATTGACTTGAATGAAATTCAATTGTGTAACCCGTATCACACAATTGGTTGACACTTAGGAGATTAAAAGTCATCCCCTTGACTAGAAGGACATTCTTGATATGAAGACATTCGGATATATGAATGTCTCCAATTCCTACAACCTTAAGGCTACCATTATTACCAAAAGACACATTACCTCTACTTTTGTTTTGAAGTAGTGATTTGTTCCCATCATGTGCTTGGAGCATCCACTATCAACAAACCAAGTTGATAGATGCTCCCCTCGACCAATGCCTACAATACACGAAAAATAGAGGTTTTAGGTACCCAAATCTTGGGACATAATGCTTCTACAACGAAAGACCTAGGAACCCATGCCTTGGTCATACCTTTCCTAGTTCCATGAACTCTAGAAACATGTGATCTACTATTTTGAGTTCTAGACATTAGAGAAATGAAACTCGACTCCTTGGGTTGATACCCTAACCCGGCTTTGTTGTAAACTGCCCTTTGGGCATTTAGAATCATGTCTAGAGTCTTAGAGCTAGTTGAGAATTTCTCAAGCATTTTCTTGAGTTTCTCAACCTCACCCTTTAAGGCCTTGTTCTCATCCTCAAGGACTTCTAGATGTAGGTCATCGACCTCATCTTCCCTAAGGGTCCTTAAGGTTTTTACTTCTTCTTTCAACAATTTATTTTCTGTTTTTGACTTTTTAAGCAATGTAGATAAGTGAGTGATAGTTTTATAACACTTTTCTATATGAGAAGGTTACCTCTTCATCATCCGAAGATGATGAAGCCGTGGTTGAAGCGCTTGAGTCATCACTCTCGGATTCGGACTCTTCCCTTGCCATGAGTGCCAATTGCCGAGTGCTCTTTTCCATCTTCTCTTCTTCCTCCGATGAGCTTGATGAGGACTCATCCCAAGTGGCCTTGAGGGCCTTCTTCTTCTTGGCTCTTTCCTCCTTCCTTTTGGCTCGTTCCTCCTTCCTCTTTAGTTTCGGACACTCGCTCCGAATGTGTCCTTTCTTGCTACACTCATAACATGTAACATTAGATTTATCAAAATTTTGATCATTAGTTTTACCTTTTCCTTTGTATCTTCGGCCTCTTCTCATAATCCTCCTTACGAAGTTCGCCATCTCGCTTGATGATGATCCACTTTCATCATCGGATTCGGAAGAAGAGGTGGATGAGGAAATCTCCTTTTCTTTCTTCTTTTCCTTCTTCCTTCTTCCATCCTTGCTCTTTGGTCCTGCAAATAAAGCAATACCCTTCTCTTTTGACCTTTGTTAGCAAGCTCATGAAGTTCCATCTCACAGAAAAATTCATCTAGTTTAACAATGGAAAGATCCTTGGATACCTTGTAGGCATCTACCATGGATGACCACAAGGCATTCCTAGGAAAAGATTTAAGAGCGTACCTTACTAAGTCACGGTTTTCTACCCGTTCATCCACGGAGTGGAGACCATTGATGATCTCCTTGAATCTCCCATGAAGTTCACTCACCGTTTCATTGTCCTTCATGGTTAGATTTTGGAGCTGATTCAAGAATAGGTCCCTCTTGGCAATCCGAGAATCCCGAGTTCCCTCTTGGAGCTCGATGAGTTTGTTCCATAGGTCTCTTGCACTTGAGAACGGACCTACCTTGACGAGTTGGTCCTTGGCGATTCCTCATTGCAAGGTGACCATAGCCTTGGCATCGGCTTGTGCTTTGCGGAGTTGTTCGGTAGACCACTTTGACGACTCGAGTTCCTTACCTTCTTCATCCTTTGGTGGTGTGAAACCTTCCTTGACTGAGAACCACATGGCTATGTCGGTTTTGAGGTAGTACTCCATGCGGCCCTTCCAATATTGAAAATCTGCTCCTTCGAAGTAAGGTGGACGGTTGGTGCTAAATCCCTCCTTCATGGCCATTGTTTTGCTCTTCGGGTTGTTAAGCCGAAATGAAGAGCGCCAGGCTCTGATACCACTTGTTGGGACCTTAGATGGCTAGAGGGGGGTGAATAGCCTCTTTGAAAAACACTAAACAACAATTTCTTCAAGAACTTTGTTAGCACAGCGGAATTAGAAAACTAGAACAAGAAAACACAGCACACTAACTCAGAGATTTACGAGGTTCGGGGATAACTTGCCCCTACTCCTCGGCGTGTCCGTAAGGTGGACGAATCCTCTTGATCTTTCGGTAGATCACACCCCGGAAGCTATCCGGCTAAAGGATTCTCCTTCTCGGTGGAGTAACCTCTCCACAAAGTCTTTAATGAAATTAAGCACAAGACTTACAGTAGTGGCTCAAGTGAAATGATCAAAGGAAGCTCACAGCCACAATCAACAAGCGCACTGCTTCAATCTTCCAGAGAGTTTTTCTCCACAGTGTTTTTCACAGCAAGAGCACAAAAAGCATTGTGCCGAGAGCCTCTCCTCTCCACCTTCATATGCCTCTCTGCTCTGTAACGGATCTCTGCCAAACCTGCAGCAAATCCCTGCAACCGTCCACGACGTCGCCAATCACACTTCTTCCTTGTCTGATTGTCTCAGCTCCCACCAATGGCATCCTCGTTTCCACTGGTACCTCTGAGCTTGAACCTATCAGCACAAGTCAAGCTGATTTCGACCAAACGGCTGCCAGCAGATCGCAAACGAGACGTTGCTACCAAAACTGGTTTGTCCGCAGCGAGACACAGCAAAAGCCTTTTGTTGCCTTCTACTAATGATCCTTAATTTGAATTCACCCAACATCGTAATCTGTAACCTGAAACTTCGAGAAAAACTTGCAGCAGATGGTTAGAAACGAAATAGGTAAAAGCAATTGCGAATCAGAAACAATAAGAGAAAGCGCATGCAAAACAAGCCATACTGTGGATCGGTCAGCAGACCGATCCACGCTTCTATTTATCGTCACTGATCGGTCTGGGGACCGATCAGGTGCTTGTCTGATCGGTCCCAAGACCGATCCACCCCTTCACGCGAAATCTGGTAACGAAGCCTGATCGGTCTGGGGACCGATCAGGACTCAGCTGGATCGGTCCCAGGGACCGATCAGTATCCACTCAGTGTGCTACTGAGTGTTATCTGATCGGTCCCCGGACCGATCAGTATACACTCAGTGTGCTACTGAGTGTTGTCTGATCGGTCCCCGGACCGATCAGTATACACTCATGTTGCCTGATCGGTCCCCGGACCGATCAGGCAACTGGATCGGTCCCCAGACCGATCAGCCATGCCATCGTGCCACTGGATCGGTCTGCAGACCGATCCAAAACTGTGAGTCTCGAGTCAAGCTTCCAAGCTTGCTGTCCTCACCCCTGACGGTCCAGAGAGCGTGCTACCGAACCCTCTCCGACCATACATGCCAAGCTTCCACACTTGGACTTCCCAATTGCCTGGTTTCACTTACCAGGACTTTCCAAATGCCTAACATCCCAGTTAGGACTTTCCCACTGCCTGGCTTCACTCACCAGGACTTTCCCGTGCCAAGCTCCTCGCTTGGACTTTTCCCAATCAGGTCAATCAGGTTAACCAAGTCAACCTTGATTAGTAATTAGTCTGAGTTAATTTAATATCTGATTCAAACTTAAATCAGTGTCAACATCAAAACAACATCCAGGTCAGACTGTATCAACAATCTCCCCCTTTTTGTTGTTTGACAACACAATTTAAGTTTAGATCAGAAAAATTCTCATATCCATAATTTCAGGGAAATTAAGATCTCCCCCTAAGATGGATATAACTCAGTTACTTTCTCTTTTTTTTCTTTATTGATTCAAAGAGGTCAAATCGTCTCTAAACTTAATTATTTTCTCCCCCTTTGTCAAACACCGAAAAGGTGTAAAATAATGAATAAGACTGACAAGCACCTCCCCCTTTTAACCAATAACGCCTTAATCTTAATCCACAAAAAAACGGTATATGAAAAACAATGGCATATGAAACATCATAAGTGTATCATGAATAGGGAAGCATCATAAATAGCATGAATATAAGAAACACAGCTAACATCCAGTTCAGATAAATGTATCAAAGACATAGTATCAACAAAGCAATCAAAACATAGAGAATGTCAGCCAACATCCTCATCAAGAGGATCATCTGCAGCATCAGCTGGAAGAGTGGAATCCTGAAGAGGCATGCTGCTGCCTGAGGGTAGCTCGCCCGCAGAGTGTTGAGGAGGTGGATGGCCGGCCATCCATCCTAGAAATGCCTGATGTGTCGCCAACTGCTGTCTCTGTAGAGTATCGAAGCGCTGATCAATCTGGAGGCGCAGGCCATCGAACTCTGCAGCCACCATCTCCTCGTGGCGGTCAAACCGGCTCTCCAGCTCAGCGATCTGCCAGCGCAGATCTGGATCCTCCTCGCCATATGCAGCAGCAGCAGGAGGACGAGCAACCTGTCGTGGAAGTGGTAGCTCACCCAGTGCCCTCCCATCCTTCCACCTAACCGTCCCATCCTGACTTAGGATTCCGGACTTGGAAAACGCACGTTTCCCAAGTCGACAATCCTGCCTGACCATCTTCACTATCCTCCCCCTAGAGACGTCAATACCCATGGACTCGAGCCAATCAGTAATTATATGCCCAAAAGGCATATAGATGTTGTCGCCGCTCGGTTCGCTATGGGAAATGATAGACATATAGACACTCGACATAATATCAAAATCTAGACGTCGACGTAACCCATAAAGCATCAGACAGTGATATGGTCGAATTTCTGCCAACGGTTTAGAGGTGATAGGTAGAAGACATTGTGTGACAATTTTGAAAAGAATGTAGTCAGGAGCAGAAAGTCTAAGGGCTGCAAATGTAGGAAAGTCGTCATCTAACTCATCTAAACCATCTAGTCTCGGATGACCAAAGAAGTACTCATAGATTGAGTCAGAAGAGACATTAAGAGGATGAGGTACGGGTTCAGGCAAAACAGGATAGATGGAGAACACCGTCCCCGAACACAAACGACAACCTAAATACCCAAAGAAGGCAATTATGTCGAGATCAATGTTTTGCTTAGCCACTCTTGTTCTATAACTACCATCAGGAGTCTGATGAAGGTTGTTATAGAATTCAGATACAAGATCAAAGTTGATGTCCCTTTCTAGAAAAACCAAAGAATCGAGCTTGTAGTAGGCAATGGTTTCTAAAATAGAGGGACAAGATTCCTGCATGAACTTCTTATCAACAGATCGACAAGGGAGTAATTTGAAAGTCCTCTCCTTAAATGATTTTTCAAATTTTTGGTTGGGGAATCTCCCCGAACTAGCTGGTTGAGGTCGGGAGGTAGCAGGAGCTTTGGACTTGGATTTGGATTTCTCGGTTGGTTCCTTAGAGGTACCCTCACCACTAGTGGGTTTCTTCCTAAGGGGATTCAATGTGGTAAAATGGAGCAATGAGTGAGCACCGGAGCCACCAACAAATAAGAACCGAGACAAACACAACAACAGAAGATGAGAAATGAAAACACAATGCCAAGTTCTATAGAGGTAGGAGTTACCTTGGAGCCATGGAACTCTCGGCTAGGGCTTCCGAGAGCTGGAGCTTCGGCGTGCAAGGAGAAGAGAAAGGGTGGGCTGTTGGGAAGAGTCGGCTAGGGTTCGCGTGAATGAGGGAAAGAGTGGATCGGGAGGTTATAAGGGTTAAGATGGGTGTACAGTGAAGAAATGATCGGACGGTTGTCCGATCAGAAGGTATCCGACGTCCCTGATCGGTCACCAGACCGATCAGGAAACCTCCTGACCGGTCTGTGGACCGATCAGAAGGTGATCAGTAGCATTCAGCGAAGCCCCTGATCGGTCACCAGACCGATCAGGGAACTTCCTGATCGGTCCGTAGACCGATCAGAGATCGAACAGTAAGCCCCCTAAGTCACAGACTTAACCAATGGAACCACTGATCGGTCTATGGACCGATCAGAAGAGCCTTATGCGTATCAGATTATCCTGATCGGTCCCTGGACCGATCAGTGAGCCGCACAAAAATAACCTGATCGGTCCCTGGACCGATCAGATTACAGACAGAAAGGTTGGGAAGTTTTTGGATCGGTGTCTGATACTGAAATTTTCAGTGATTTCAGTAACCGAAATCCTTAGATATGTTTGATAGTTCGTAGAAGTTTCTCCAGTAAAACTTTCAAAATCAATATCTAGAACCCTGAGAATCTACAAGCATAACTATGTCCTAACGATGGGCTCTTATGGTGTGAATTTGTTTATAATTTGAGACTTTCATATTCGACTACAAACACTGATATTTCAGACAAGTTTCAAGTTTATCAAAATAGACAACTTGTCCTAATTTGCAATCAAGGCATGAAAGCTGAAGTTCTTGATTCTTGTTATGTTTAGTTTCAAGTTTGTCAAAATATATCCAATTTATTATTATTTCCTTTAATAACCTATCGTTTTATCAATCAAAAGTCATGACATGAACCAATCAACAATACCAATCAACACATTAACCATCAACCATGATTAGAAAAATTTCTAGGCAAATGTCCAACCAAGATTCCTTGGTTGGAATATATGAGTAAGATCTAGGAGCCAAATACACATGAATTATGTAATGGCCTTCCCCATACTCAATTAATGTCTCCTCAACCTAATTATTCAAGGGATGCATAATACATTTTGAATAATTAGGTTGATCCTAGCATCTCACCCCATTTCTAGCAAACAAAAATATTTTGTTAAACCTTATCGTTTGTGTGAGATGTCCCCAAATTGCCCAAATCAGTTTCCCAATTACTCTTGTCATTTTAATAGTCCTTATTGATCATGGTGAAGTTCTAATGACCTAAGGAGCCAAACACATTCCCAACTCCCTCCTTAAATGACTAAATTCATTCTCCGGAAGGGGTTTTGTGAAGATATCGGCTAGGTTTGACTTTGACTCAACATATGTGAGCACAATGTCTCCCCTAGCTACGTGATCTCTTATGAAGTGATGACGCACTTCAATGTGTTTGGTCCTCGAATGATGGACTGGATTTTTAGTTAGGTTGATTGTGCTAATGTTGTCGCATAGCACTTGTACACCCTTATAAGAAAGTCCATAATCCTCTAGGGTGTGTATCATCCACAACAACTGTGATACACTCTCTCCCATGGCAATATATTCAGCCTCGGTCGTGGAGAGAGCAACACAATGTTGCTTCCGACTTGACCAACTAACTAAACATGAACCTAAAAATTGGCAACCCCCACTCGTACTTTTCCGATCCAATTTGCACCCAGCATAATCGGAGTCGGTATAACCTATCAAGTCAAATGATTCAATGCGAGGGTACCAAAGACCTACTCTAATTGTGCCTTTAAGGTATCTCGAATTCTCTTAATCGCAATTAAGTGAGATTCCTTGGCACAGACTTGATACCTAGCGCACATGCCCACACAAAGAGTATGTCCGGTCGACTAGCCGTGAGATATAGAAGACTACCGATCATGCTTCTATATTGCGTTAGATCAACTGATTTTCCACTCTCATCATTGTCAAGACGAGTGCTCGTCGCCATAGGAGTGGATACTTCCTTAGAATCACTCATTTTGAATTTCTTAAGCATCTCTTGAGTGTATTTTGCTTGATGGACATAAATGCCATCTCTAGTTTGTTTGATTTCTAGTCCAAGGAAGAATGTCAATTCTCCCACAAGACTCATTTCAAACTCACTTTCCATGTGAGTGATAAATTCATTTAAATAGCCCTTGTTATTTGAGCCACAAATTATGTCATCGACATATACTTGGGCTACAAAAATATTTTCACCATCTCGACGAAGAAATAGTGTTGGGTCTATTTGACCCCTTACAAAACCCTTTTCTAATAGATAAGTCGACAACCTTTCGTACCAAGCTCGAGGTGCTTGTTTTAGCCCATAAAGAGCTTTCTTGAGCTTGAACACGTGGTTTGGAGCTTCGGTATTCACAAACCCGGTGGTTGTTCAACGTAGACTTCTTCTTTAATGAAACCATTTAAGAAGGCCGATTTAACGTCCATTTGATAGAGCTTGAAACCTCTATGTGCAGCAAAAGCTAGCATTGAACGAATGGACTCCAATCGTGCCACAGGAGCATAGGTCTCATCATAATCGAGGCCTTCAACTTGACTATAGCCCTTGGCTACTAGTCTTGCCTTGTTTCTTACTACCTCTCCCTTTTGGTTTAGCTTATTTTTGAAGACCCATTTAGTTCCAATAATGGTGGTCTTCTTAGGTCTAGGAACCAAGTCCCACACTTGGCTTCTTTCAAATTGACCTAACTCATCTTGCATAGCTATGACCCAATCAGGATCATGCAATGCCTCATCAACTAGTTTAGGTTCGATTTCTGAGATCAAAGCAACCTCATTCGACTCATTTCTGAAGAATGATCTAGTCCTAACCCTTGTTGGATGTCTCCCACAATCTGGTCTTGTGGATGACTAGAGACTATCCTAGATTGCCTTGGAGTTGGCGGTGCCTCATGAGTGGTCTCACTCGGCACAGGCAAGAGATCAGATTGAGCCCTTTCTTGCCTTTGCTCATCATCTTCAGAGTCAACTTCGACTCTTCCAATGTTTTGATCATTCAAACTTAGATTTCTAAGTTCGAATTGAATTTCTCCTACATCCCTTGATTGATCATTTGATTTAGGGATTTCTTCAAATGCTACGTCTGAGGACTCTTCAATCAATTTAGTCCTCTCATTGTAGACTCGATAGGCTTTGCTGGTAAGAGAGTACCCGACCAATATCCCTTGATCAGCCTTAGCCGTGAACTTCCCAAGATGGTCCTTGGTGTTTAAGATAAACACTTTACAACCAAACACCCTAAGATGTTTAATTGTAGGCGGTTTCCCAAACCAAAGTTCAGGAGGAGTCTTTCCTAAAAACCTATGTATTAAAACTCGATTTTGCACATAGCAAGCTGTATTTACAGCTTCAGCCCATAAGTAGCTCGGTAGTGAGTACTCATTGAGCATGCTTCGTGCAACCTCTTGTAGGACTCGGTTCTTTCTCTCCACAACCCCATTTTGCTGTGGGGTCCTTGGAGTAGAGAACTCATGCCTATATCCCTTTTCTTGACAAAACTCTAAAAACCTATGATTTTGAAATTCCCCACCATGATCACTTCTAATGGTTTTAATTGTTGTCGATTTTTCATTTTCAGTTCTTCTACAAAAGGAAATAAAAATATCTATAGTTTGGTCCTTATGTTTCAAGAAGAAAGTCCATGTGTATCTAGTAAAATCATCAACGATTACCAAACAATATCTACTTCCATTCAATGATATTACACTACTGCAATCAAATAGGTCCATGTGCAATAAATCTAAAGCAATAGATGTACTTACATTGCTTTTACCTTTATGGACAGCTTTTGTTTGCTTACCCTTTTGACATGCATCACATAGTTTGGTCTTGTGGAACTTGATGCTTGGTAAGCCTCGCACTAATCCTTGGTTGGCCAACTTCGAGATGTTCTTCATGTTTACATGTGCCAATCTTCTATGCCATAACCAAGACTCTTCTTCTTTCGACATGAAACACTTAATCAAAGCATTAGTAGCACTTTTAAATGATACTTGATAAATATTGTCAACCCTTGTGCCTACTAGTACCGTGTCAAGTGTGTCAATGTGTTTAACCAAACATTGACTTGAATGAAATTCAATTGTGTAACCCGTATCACACAATTGACTGACACTTAGGAGATTAAAAGTCATCCCCTTGACTAGAAGGACATTCTTGATATGAAGACATTCGGATATATGAATGTCTCCAATTCCTACAACCTTAAGGCTACCATTATTACCAAAAGACACATTACCTCTACTTTTGTTTTGAATGGTAGTAAACAGTGATTTGTTCCGGTCATGTGCTTGGAGCATCCACTATCAACAAACCAAGTTGATAGATGCTCCCCCTCGACCAATGCCTACAATACACGAAAAATAGAGGTTTTAGGTACCCAAATCTTGGGACATAATGCTTCTACAACGAAAGACCTAGGAACCCATGCCTTGGTCATACCTTTCCTAGTTCCATGAACTCTAGAAACATGTGATCTACTATTTTGAGTTCTAGACATTAGAGAAATGAAACTCGACTCCTTGGGTTGATACCCTAACCCGGCTTTGTTGTAAAGCGCCCTTTGGGCATTTAGAATCATGTCTAGAGTCTTAGAGCTAGTTGAGAATTTCTCAAGCATTTTCTTGAGTTTCTCAACCTCACCCTTTAAGGCCTTGTTCTCATCCTCAAGGACTTCTAGATGTAGGTCATCGACCTCATCTTCCCTAAGGGTCCTTAAGGTTTTTACTTCTTCTTTCAACAATTTATTTTCTGTTTTTGACTTTTTAAGCAATGTAGATAAGTGAGTGATAGTTTTATAACACTTTTCTATATGAGAAGGGGTTACCTCTTCATCATCCGAAGATGATGAAGCCGTGGTTGAAGCGCTTGAGTCATCACTCTCGGATTCGGACTCTTCCCTTGCCATGAGTGCCAATTGCCGAGTGCTCTTTTCCATCTTCTCTTCTTCCTCCGATGAGCTTGATGAGGACTCATCCCAAGTGGCCTTGAGGGCCTTCTTCTTCTTGACTCTTTCCTCCTTCCTTTTGGCTCGTTCCTCCTTCCTCTTTAGTTTCGGACACTCGCTCCGAATGTGTCCTTTCTTGCTACACTCATAACATGTAACATTAGATTTATCAAAATTTTGATCATTAGTTTTACCTTTTCCTTTGTATCTTCGGCCTCTTCTCATAATCCTCCTTACGAAGTTCGCCATCTCGCTTGATGATGATCCACTTTCATCATCGGATTCGGAAGAAGAGGTGGATGAGGAAATCTCCTTTTCTTTCTTCTTTTCCTTCTTCCTTCTTCCATCCTTGCTCTTTGGTCCTGCAAATAAAGCAATACCCTTCTCTTTTGACCTTTGTTAGCAAGCTCATGAAGTTCCATCTCACAGAAAAATTCATCTAGTTTAACAATGGAAAGATCCTTGGATACCTTGTAGGCATCTACCATGGATGACCACAAGGCATTCCTAGGAAAAGATTTAAGAGCGTACCTTACTAAGTCACGGTTTTCTACCCGTTCATCCACGGAGTGGAGACCATTGATGATCTCCTTGAATCTCCCATGAAGTTCACTCACCGTTTCATTGTCCTTCATGGTTAGATTTTGGAGCTGATTCAAGAATAGGTCCCTCTTGGCAATCCGAGAATCCCGAGTTCCCTCTTGGAGCTCGATGAGTTTGTTCCATAGGTCTCTTGCACTTGAGAACGGACCTACCTTGACGAGTTGGTCCTTGGCGATTCCACATTGCAAGGTGACCATAGCCTTGGCATCGGCTTGTGCTTTGCGGAGTTGTTCGGTAGACCACTTTGACGACTCGAGTTCCTTACCTTCTTCATCCTTTGGTGGTGTGAAACCTTCCTTGACTGAGAACCACATGGCTATGTCGGTTTTGAGGTAGTACTCCATGCGGCCCTTCCAATATTGAAAATCTGCTCCTTCGAAGTAAGGTGGACGGTTGGTGCTAAATCCCTCCTTCATGGCCATTGTTTTGCTCTTTGGGTTGTTAAGCCAAAATGAAGAGCACCAGGCTCTGATACCACTTGTTGGGACCTTAGATGGCTAGAGGGGGGTGAATAGCCTCTTTGAAAAACACTAAACAACAATTTCTTCAAGAACTTTGTTAGCACAGCGGAATTAGAAAACTAGAACAAGAAAACACAGCACACTAACTCAGAGATTTACGAGGTTCGGGGATAACTTGCCCCTACTCCTCGGCGTGTCCGTAAGGTGGACGAATCCTCTTGATCCTTCCGTAGATCACACCCGGAAGCTATCCGGCTAAAGGATTCTCCTTCTCGGTGGAGTAACCTCTCCACAAAGTCTTTAACAGCAGTAAGAAATTAAGCACAAGACTTACAGTAGTGGCTCAAGTGAAATGATCAAAGGAAGCTCACAGCCACAATCAGCGAAGAACAAGCGCACTGCTTCAATCTTCCAGAGTTTTTCTCCACAGTTTTTCACAGCAAGAGCACAAAAAGCATTGTGTCGAGAGCCTCTCCTCTCCACCTTCATATGCCTCTCTGCTCTGTAACGGATCTCTGCCAAACCTGCAGCAAATCCCTGCAAATCCCTGCAACCGTCCACGACGTCGCCAATCACACTTCTTCCTTGTCTGATTGTCTCAGCTCCCACCAATGGCATCCTCGTTTCCACTGGTACCTCTGAGCTTGAACCTATCAGCACAAGTCAAGCTGATTTCGACCAAACGGCTGCCAGCAGATCGCAAACGAGACGTTGCTATCAAAACTGGTTTGTCCGCAGCGAGACACAGCAAAAGCTTTTTGTTGCCTTCTACTAATGATCCTTAATTTGAATTCACCCAACATCGTAATCTGTAACCTGAAACTTCGAGAAAACTTGCAGCAGATGGTTAGAAACGAAATAGGTAAAAGCAATTGCGAATCAGAAACAATAAGAGAAAGCGCATGCAAAACAAGCCATACTGTGGATCGGTCAGCAGACCGATCCACGCTTCTATTTATCGTCACCGATCGGTCTGGGGACCGATCGGTGCTCCGATCGGTCCCAAGACCGATCCACCCTTCACGCGAAATCGGTAGCGATCGGTGCGGGACCGATCAGATTACCGGATCGGTCGAGGACCGATCGGTATCCACTCGGTGTGCTCGGTGTTATCGGTCCCGGACCGATCGATACTCGATGTGCTCGAGTGTTGTCGATCGGTCCCGGACCGATCAAATACCCACAGTTGCTCCTGATCGGTCCCGGACCGATCAGAGGTCGATCGACTCCCGCGATTCCGTGCCCTGCCGGATCGGTCTGCGGACCGATCCAACTATGAGTCTCGAGTCAAGCTTCCAAGCTTGCTGTCCTCACCCCTGACGGTCCAGAGAGCGTGCTACCGAACCCTCTCCGACCATACATGCCAAGCTTCCACACTTGGACTTCCCAATTGCCTGGTTTCACTTACCAGGACTTTCCAAATGCCTAACATCCCAGTTAGGACTTTCCCACTGCCTGGCTTCACTCACCAGGACTTTCCCGTGCCAAGCTCCTCGCTTGGACTTTTCCCAATCAGGTCAATCAGGTTAACCAAGTTAACCTTGATTAGTAATTAGTCTGAGTTAATTTAATATCTGATTCAAACTTAAATCAGTGTCAACATCAAAACAACATCCAGGTCAGACTGTATCAACATGCTCCACCGAGAAGGAGAAAGCTCTAGCCGGAGATTGCCGGGAATTGATCCACCGAAGGATCAAGGGCTCGTCCACCTCAAGGATGTTGGTGCAATATCCCTCAGGTCAAGGGTGACCTGGTTAATCAAGCTGAGTCTTGGTTAGGGTTTAGATGTTTGCCAATAAGATATTGATTGAAGAAGAGTCAAGTAGGTCAAGGTTGACTGGATACTTGACTGGGAAGTTCTAACTGGAATGTCAGGCAGAAGGAAAGTCCTAGTGAGTGAAGCTAGGCAGAAGGAAATCCTGGTGAGTGAAGCCAGGTGAAAGTCCTAGTGAGTGAAGCTAGGCAGAAGGAAATCCTGGTGAGTGAAGCCAGGTGAAAGTCCTAGTGAGTGAAGCTAGGCAGATGGAAAACCCTAGTGAGTGAAGCTAGGTGAAAGTCCTGGTGAGTGAAGCCAGGCAAGGAAGGAAATCCAGATGGATCAAGGATGATCGGACATCTGGTGTTGGGAAGTCCAAGTAGGTCAAAGGGATTGACTGGATACTTGGCAAGGAAGGAAGTCCAGATGGGTCAAGGTTAGCCAGACATCTGGGGGAAGTCCAAGTAGGTCAATGGAGTGACCGGATACTTGACGAGTAAAAGTCCAAGTGGGTCAAAGGATTGACCGGACACTTGGTGGGGAGTCTGGCAGGTCAAGGGAGTGACCGGATGCGAGGCATGATGTACCAGCAGTCAAGGTTGACCGGATGTTGGTTAGGAGGTTTAGGACTTGGTTTTGGGCAAAACCAAGTCTTGGATCGATCCGTGGATCGATCAGCCGTGGATCGATCGGTGGATCGATCCGATTCTTTCAATGACGAAGCTCGGATCGATCCGTGGATCGATCGAGGTCGATCGATCGGCCGATCGATCGGGACGATGCCGCCGCGATAAGCGCCGGATCGATCCGTGGATAGATCCAGGCGTTCTGTGCGCGCTCAGATCGATCCGTGGATCGATCCAGCCTCCCGATCGATTCGGAACATTGAATCGATCGGGATCCGACCGCTGGCGCTGGTTGCAGGCGAGCGTGGTCTTCGGTATCTCTTCACGAGCTCTTCTCAGATTCATTCCAGCTCCTCCACAGCTCTCTACAAGCACGTGATCGCCAGTTCTTGAAGGTTCTTGGAGGCTTTCCAAGTCAAGAGGCGGATCTATTGCAAGAGGAAGAAGTTAGGGTTAGGGTTTTTACTGCACATCTTGTAAGCTTTTGCTTAACTTGTATTTCCCTTTCTTCTTCTTGTATTGAGAGTGTTGTAGGGCTTCTCCGCCTTTGGTAGTTACCATAAAGGAGTGTTATTCATAGTGGAGGGTGTGTGCGTTGGTGTGGATCCTTGGATTAGTCACCTCTTGTGAGGTGGATACCAAGTAAAATCCTAGTGTTAGCGTTTTGTGTTTGTTTCTGTATTTTCCGCTGCACATCCAAGAAGAAACAAGCAACGCCAAGCAACGAAGCGCAACGAGCGAACGCGACAAGCTATTCACCCCCCCCCCCTCTAGCTACTTTTGGTCCTAACAAGTGGTATCAGAGCGAGGCCGCTCTTCACCGGAATCATCGCCGGAAGGGTCAAGCATATCAAGAAAAGCTAGAGGGTGAAGAAGTTGGAGCAAATTCTTCAAGTTCAAGATTTTATCAAGCTCAACTTCAAGATGCAATTCCAAGATGGACTTGGATTTGACACAAGGGTGGCTCCACCATACACTTCTACAAGTTTTGATTCTTGGAGATCAAGAATCGAAAACTTTCTTATGATGGAGATAGAGCAATGGTTTGCTCTAATGGAAGGCTTCGAAGCTCCAACAAACTCCAAGGGCAAGCTTCTCAAGAAAAGCAAATGGAGCTCGGAGAAAATCCAAAGGTGCGAGGCCAATGACAAAGTGACCAAGCTATTGGTCAATTTATTGCCAAGCACCATCCTTTGCAAAATTGGAGAATTTGAAGATGCAAAGGACTTATGGAGCAAATTGGCCAAGCTTCATGAAGAGATCCCCTCCACTGTACAAGAGCAAGAAGAATCCAGAGAGGGTGACTCTTTGGAGCAAGACCAAGAGGAGGATTCCGAGGTTGAGAGATGCTCAACCTCCGAAGAAGAGGAAATCCAAGAAGCTTCATCCTCAAGGGAATGCAACGAAGGGAACAAGGAGGGAGCATACTCCTTGTTTCATATTCAAGATGATGAAGCCTCCACCTCTAGGATTGAGGGGGAGCAATCCTTGGTGACACCGGATCAAGAAGAAGAAGAAGCTTCTACATCCGGGTCAAGAGAAGAAGAGGAGGAAGAAGCTTCTACCTCCACAAGTCAAGAAAAATCAAATGGAGGAGAATCAAGGTCCGATCAAGAGGAAGCTTCTACCTCCGGATCCAAAGAAAAAGATGCCACCCCTACAAGCAAAGGTATAAATATTTCAATTAATAATAAAAATTATATTATATGCTTTGAATGTAGGGAACATGGGCACTACAAGAGCAAGTGCCCTAAATTAGCCAAGAAGAAGGGCCAAGTGGCACAAAAGGGCAAGGTGAGGCCGAAGGAGACGATACCCAACACAAAGAAGAGCAAGGAGCATATTATATGCTTCTCTTGCAATCAAAGGGGCATTATCGTAGTCAATGCCCCAAGGGAAGAAGAGGGTCAAGGCTCAAGGAGGCACTAGTCAAGGGGGAGCCTCCAAGGTAAAGAAGAAGGTAACATTTATTGAGCCTACTCCTTTACATTATGGTAAAAAGCATGATAATTCTAATTTTTATCATTTTAATGCAATTTACCATAAGAATAGGAAGCATGAGGGCTTTAAGGAAAAGCATGTGGCCCTACATGCCAAAACTACTACTCCTAGGGTTAGGAATGTAGGTAAAAGGCTAGGCAATAACTCTAAGGATTTTAGATACAAGCCTAGAAACCAAAATGCTCATGGACTTAATGAAAAACCAAATTCTAAGGATTTAATGATAGAAAATCAAGTCTTGAGATCAAGACTTGATAAAATGGAAAAGACCCTAAAAAGGATGGAAAATATCCTAAAAGGGCAAAATGAGCAAAACCTAGGGCTAGGAAAGCTAAAGCCATCAAATAGCCATAGAGGTTTGGGATACAAACCAAAGGCTAAGAAGGATGTGCCTAGTTATCATAGGGTTCCATATAGTTATGGAACAAACCCTAGGTTTAGTGGTCAAGTCAAGAATACTAGGGAAGTCATCCCTAAGAGTATTTTTGCAACCAAAGTGACTAAGACTTCTAAGAAGTCTAAGAAAGTCACTAACAAGGTCACAAGGGAGGCTATCCCTAGGGTTGACCTAGAAAATGTGACCAAGGCTTCTAAGAAGCCCAACAAGGTCACTAGGAAGGTATCTAGGGAAATTATCCCTAGTGAGTACCTAGAGCATCCAAGGAGCACCAATAGATGTTGGGTTTCTAGGAGCATCTTCTCTATCCCATAAATGGGTTAGAGAGTGTCAACTCCAATTAGAAGGGTAGTTAACCCAACTTTGAGGAAATTGACACTCAAGGAGCATTTTCAAGGTTTTTGTTAACCTTTGAAAATGGAATGGAACTATTATTTACTCCTTGAAAGAGTAAAATGTGTCTAGTGGTGAAAATTTGATTTTAATCTTAAAAGACACATATTGGGAAATTCATAAGAGCTACCAAGTTGGGGTTTTGGTATGTTCTTAGAAAATTTAAGGCAATCCGGGCCTTAACTTTAAAGTGCTACTCTTGTGGAAAAATGAAATATGCCAACATTTGAGGAATATGCTTAATTTCAATTGGCATAAATTAATCAAGGGAATTAGAAATGCCAATTTAGGTTTTGGCGTTTTCTTGACGCACTTAAGGGCAATCTAGGTTTAAGTTGTAAGTTTAGCTAAGGTTTTAAGGATACTTAGATAGCTAATCTAGGTACATTTTATTTATGCTAAATCTTGCCATGATTGTTTGCTCATCATATGCCATGACATCATGTCTACTTTTGCATTCATGACTTATTATGAAAAATACAAAAATACCATGTCATGACATTCATACATCATGTAGTTATAGGATATTTTCTTTTGAAAATTATTTCCTTTTGATGTATGCCATAACATTATCATGCATTAAGTTTAATTTCTTGTAATCAAGGACAAAAGGCATTTACCAACACTTATTATCAAGTGACATCCTAGGTGGGTGTTTAATATCTCCAAAATGCCTAGATAGTATGCATGATCCCTAGATTAGGGCAAAACCAATCTCTACATCTCACAAAGACTATAAGGTGACTTGTATGTGCTTTAGTGCACATTAGATACAAGTGAGATGTTAGGATGATGAACAAAGCTCAAGATGTTGATTTAGTGCATTCTTTTGAGTTTTAGGTTCATCAAAACACATAGTTATGTGTTTTCCCATCATTGGGAAAGCTAATGTACAAGTCATGTGCATTATGCCCAAGGAACATGATGGGATATTGGTTTTGAAAATGTTTTAAAAATGTTTTTGGAAAACCTTGGTGAAGGCTATCTTTTGATAGTAATCACCATTGAATAGTTAGACACAAACTTGAAGAAAACACTAAAGTTTTTGTAAGTTTTCAAGTTTGTGTCAATCTTTGAAAATATGATGTATTTTCATAGAAAACTATTTTTCCTTGATAATATATGCCCTAAACAATGTCTACACGAAATTTCATAATTTTTGGATTTTTGTAGAATTTTCTAGGGGTTTCTGAAGTTGACTGAAATGGAATTTCAGCAACTATCAGAGCTCCGATCGATCCATGGATCGATTGGAGTGCCTGAATCGATCCATGGATCGATTCAGAAGGCATTTCCCGCGAGCAGAAGCTCGCTGGATCGATCAGCCGATCGATCCAGGGTGTCTGAATCGATCAGTGGATCGATTCAGAGAGGTTCAATCGATTGGAACCCAACTCCAATCGATCCAAGTTGCTGATTTTGGCTGGGAAAGCCTGATTTCAGCACTTTGAACCTATTTTAGTCTAGGTAACCTTTCCAAACCCTTAAAATACATTTGTATACATAAAAAAGGGTGTTTTCGTGTTGAAAACAAGGATGGAATGGTAAAGGAAGACTAAGTTGAAGTTTAGGTTGAGGTTTGTTTCAAACTTTGAACATTTGAACCTCAAAACTTCTAAATTTGGGTTTCCTAAAGGTTTAGGGATTCCAAGTCATTGTTGGTGCAATGACAGAAGTTACCACCATGTCTTTAGGGGGAGGGACTCTGTAAAGACATGAAAATTATTTTTCATGAACCTTGGAAGGTGGTTAACCTTCTGCCGTGAACTTGCTCAAGGTTGAGCATTTCAACTTGAAATGGGGATAAATGGGGAGTGGATATCCTCATCATTTCAAGTGGCAACTCAAGTGGTTGAAAATGCTCAATGTTAGGTATTTGTCAACATTGAGGGAAAAGTTAAGGATAATGAAGGGTATGGGACCTTCAATATTGAGTTGATCACATAAGTGAAATTGTGATCATGATGAGCAACTCTTCAGGGGGAGAGTCTTCAACAAATGGAGTTGTTGAAGTGTGCCCAAAATTGGAGCATAGGTTGATGTGTGTCCAAAGACGGGTTGATGTTTTTTGTAGGGGGTTGATGTGTGCCAATAGGGGGAGAATGAAAGGAAGTAAGTTAGGTTTTCATTACCTAGAGGGAGTTTGCCCTCTAAGGGGGAGAATGGAAAGCTTAATTTATGGGTTCATTACCTAGTGGCATGAAGAAGGAGGCTATAGGATTAGCCTAACTTACATGTGGGATTGTAAGTGTTTTTGTGGTATTGTCAAACATCAAAAAGAGGGAGATTGTTGGTGCAATATCCCTCAGGTCAAGGGTGACCTGGTTAATCAAGCTGAGTCTTGGTTAGGGTTTAGATGTTTGACAATAAGATATTGATTGAAGAAGAGTCAAGTAGGTCAAGGTTGACTGGATACTTGACTGGGAAGTCCTAACTGGAATGTCAGGCAGAAGGAAAGTCCTAGTGAGTGAAGCTAGGCAGAAGGAAATCCTGGTGAGTGAAGCCAGGTGAAAGTCCTAGTGAGTGAAGCTAGGCAGAAGGAAATCCTGGTGAGTGAAGCCAGGTGAAAGTCCTAGTGAGTGAAGCTAGGCAGATGGAAAACCCTAGTGAGTAAAGCTAGGTGAACGTCCTGGTGAGTGAAGCCAGGCAAGGAAGGAAATCCAGATGGATCAAGGATGATCGGACATCTGGTGTTGGGAAGTCCAAGTAGGTCAAAGGGATTGACTGGATACTTGGCAAGGAAGGAAGTCCAGATGGGTCAAGGTTGGCCAGACATCCGGGAGAAGTCAAGTAGGTCAATGGAGTGATACTTGGCACGACGAGTAAAAGTCCAAGTGGGTCAAAGGATTGGCCGGACACTTGGTGGGAGTCTGGCAGGTCAAGGGTGACCGGATGCAAGGCATGATGTACCAACAGTCAAGGTTGACGGATGTTGGTTAGGGAGGTTTAGGACTTGGTTTTGGGCAAAACCAAGTCTTGGATCGATCCGTGGATCGATCGCCGTGGATCGATCGGTGGATCGATCCATTCTTCCGATCACGAAGCTGGATCGATCCGTGGATCAATCGAGGTCCCGATCGATCGGCCGATCGATCGGGACGATGCCGCGATAAGCGCCGGATCGATCCGTGGATCGATCCAGCGCTTCTCACAGAGCGCTCGAATCGATCCGTGGATCGATCTAAAACCTCCCGATCGATTCGGAACATTGAATCGATCGGGATCCGACCGTGGCGTCGGGTTTAAAGCCGGCGAGCGTGGTCTTCGGTATCTCTTCACGAGCTCTTCTCGATTCATTCCAGCTCCTCCACAGCTCTCTACAAGCACGTGATCGCCAGTTCTTGAAGGTTCTTGGAGGCTTTCCAAGTCAAGAGGCGGATCTATTGCAAGAGGAAGAAGTTAGGGTTAGGGTTTTTACTGCACATCTTGTAAGCTTTTGCTTAACTTGTATTTCCCTTTCTTCTTCTTGTATTGAGAGTGTTGTAGGGCTTCTCCGCCTTTGGTAGTTACCATAAAGGAGTGTTATTCATAATGGAGGGTGTGTGCGTTGGTGTGGATCCTTGGATTAGTCACCTCTTGTGAGGTGGATACCAAGTAAAATCCTAGTGTTAGCGTTTTGTGTTTGTTTCTGTATTTTCCGCTGCACATCCAAGAAGAAACAAGCAACGCCAAGCAACGAAGCGCAACGAGCGAACGCGACAAGCTATTCACCCCCCCCCTCTAGCTACTTTTGGTCCTAACAAAGGACACGCCGTGGAGTAGGAGCAAGCAATCTCCGAACCACGTTACATCGAGCTTGTTAGCGATTTGGTATTCTTTCTTTATTGTTTTCATTAGTTAGTTATATTTCCGCGTGTGCACTAATCTTTTGTAGAGAAGAAAACTGTTGGTTGCTACTCGAAAAACCTAGAGGTTCCACTGTACAAAAATTTTGTACAAAGGTCTGAACCTTTTCCTAGCTACCATGTGTTCTTTTAAATTAAATTTTGGATCGCCTGCGGAACTTAACACGTTTGATCCAAAACTTAATCTATTTGTTCTTTTAGGTTTTGACTTGAATCTCCTGCGGAACTTAACACGTTCGACCCAAGTCACCTTAAGTTATTAATTCCATTAAATATTAATTTCCATAATTGGTTCCCAGTACTGACGTGGCGAGGCACATGACCTTCTTGGATATGGGAGCAACCACCACCGACTAGACAAAACCTCTTATGGAAAGCTAATATTTAATTTCCTAAAATAACTTTAGGTTAACCGAAAAGAACAATCAAATCACAAGGAAAAAAAAAACAAAAGAACACAACATCGAAAAACATATTCGAAATTCTAGAATCGTAAGCCTCTTGTATTTGGTATTATTTCCATAAATAACTAGTATGATGCGGAAAGAAAAATTACTAGTTATACCTTTTAGAAAAACCTCTTGATCTTCTACCGTATTCCTCTTCTAACCTCGAACGTTGTGTGGCAACGATCTTCCGAGATGAGAAATCACCAACCACCTTCTTCTCCTCCTAGCTAGGTTCGGCCAACAATAAGAAAGCTTCACCAAGGAAGAAGATCAAAACACCAACCAAGCTCCAAGAGATGCTAGCTTTCTCTCCTTCTTATTCTTCTTCTCCAAGTAGTATCCGGCCACCACAAGAACTCCAAGAGGGATGAAGTATTTGGCCACCACAAGAAGAAGAGAGGGAAAGGATGGCCGACCACACCAAGGAACAAAAGAGGGAGAGAAAATAATAGAGGTTGTGTCTTGTGAAGGCACCCTCACCCCTTCTTTTATATTCCTTGGCCTAGGCAAATTAGGAAATTTAATTACAATAAAATTTCCTTAATTCCCTTGACATGATTTAATTGAGAAAAATAAAATAAAATTTCCCCAATTAATCTCTAATGGTCGGCCACCTCATGTAGAGCAAATAGGATAATTTTAATCAACAATTAAAACTTCCTTATTTGTCTTTGGAATTTTTTTTTTAAAAAAAAAAATTTCCTTTTAAAATCTCTTCATGGTTGATAAAAAGAAATTTCCATAATTTTAATTTTATCAACATATGAATAATTTTAAAGAGAAAATAAAACATCTCACCAATCTACAAATAAGGAAAGAGATCTAATTTCTTTCTTTAATCTTTTATAGATCTTTTACAAGAGAGATATTTTAATTTAATTCTCTTTAATAAATTATTTTTTCCACATAATAAAAATTAAAATTAAAATTCTTTTTTAATTTTAATTTGGCCGGCCCCTCCAGCTTGGGTTCAAGCTTGGGCCGACCACCCCAATTTATACCTAGGCCGACCCTAGCTTGGTTCCCAAGCTAGTTTGGCCGGCCCCCTATTGGTGGGTATAGGTGGGTATAGTACTCTATAAATAAGAGGCTACGATAGGGACCGAGAGGAGGAATTGGTTTTGGTCTCCCGATAAAATTAAGCATCCCGTGTTCGCCCCGAACACACAACTTAATTTTATCAATAATAATTCATTCCATTGGAGAACTATTATTGAACTACCGCACCAATCCCAAATTACATTTTTGGGCTCCTTCTTATTATGAGTGTGTTAGTCTCCCTGTGTTTAAGATATCGAATGTCCACTAATTAAGTGAGTTACTGACAACTCATTTAATTAATATCTAAATCCAAGAGTAGTACCACTCAACCTTATCATCATGTCGGACTAAGTCCACCTGCAGGATTTAACATGACAATCCTTATGAGCTCATCTTGAGGACATTATCAACCTAGTATCTCTAGGACACAGTTTTCTTCTATAATCAACAACACACACTATAAGTGATATCATTTCCCAACTTATCGGGCTTATTGATTCATCAAACTAAATCTCACCCATTGATAAATTAAAGAAATAAATATCAAATATATATGCTTGTTATTATATTAGGATTAAGAGTACACACTTCCATAATAACCGAGGTCTTTGTTCCTTTATAAAGTCAGTATAAAAGAAACGACCTCAAATGGTCCTACTCAATACACTCTGAGTGTACTAGTGTAATTATATAGTCAAGATAAACTAATACCTAATTACACTACAACCTTCTAATGGTTTGTTCCTTTCCATTTTAGTCGTGAGCTACTATTTATAATTTATAAGGTACTGATAACATCATCTTCTGCATGTGACACTACATACTATGTTATCTACAATATAAATTAAATGAACAACTACAAAATATAGACAATTTGACCAAATGTGATTCTTTATTCATAATGAATGTTTACAAAGCTTAGGCTTTCAGTATACACTCCAACAACTATCTTACATCATTGTACCTGTACGATCCACTTCTCTTCGAAGGTTTCGGAAAGAAGTGTCATAGTGGTTTGCCCATCGGTGCGGTCAAGAACCGCAGGCCTTCGAGTAGGAGTCGAGCTAGGCTCCGAACGAAGTAAACAAACGTGTCTCTCTTTTTACTTTCCGCTGCACATTTCTGATTTCAAAAAGGAAAAGAAAAGTTTTAAAGCAAGCGATATTCACCTCCCCTCTATTGCTCACATCCGATCTATCACTCTCAAGGAAGCTAAAGGCAACCTCCATGATACCTTCATTTCATTTTCATCCTATGTGTAAGGACGTGGGTATTACACATCTTGTATATGTCGATGACCTAATGCTATTTTGTAGAGCGGATGAGACATATACCCAACATCTAGTGCATTGCATGAATCATTTTGGAAGGATCTTGGGCCTTAGGACAAATCCACAAAAGACACAAGTATACATGGCGGATGTGGACATAAGCTTGAAGAATCGATTATTGCAACTTATGGGTTTTCAAGAAAGGGAATTTCCTTTTAGATACTTGGGCATCCCTTTGGCGGAGAAGAAGCTAAGGATTGCGAGCTATGGGCCACTTCTTGTAGTTATTACAGGGAAAGTCAATTCATGGCCGAAACACACTTTATCCTATATCGGGCGTTTGGAGCTAGTGGGGACGGTCCTTCAAGGTATGGAATATTTTTGGCTTTTGATACTCCCTACTCCTAGTGGTGTGATTGACAAGATAAAAGCTATTTGTCGAACGTTTGTGTAGTCCTCAAAGCATCTACCCATTGCATGGTCGAAGATTTGTTTATCTAAACATGATGGGGGCTATGAGCTCTGGAACCTTTTTGCATGGAATGAAACATTATTAAGCAAATTATTATGGAATATTTAAGCAAAAATTGATTCACTTTGGGTTAAGTGGGTACACTAACATTATATGAAGCGTGCAGATTTTTTGTCATGGCAAGAGAAGAAGTTGGACTCTCCTTTAACCAAGAGGCTATTGGAAATCCAAAGCAAGATACTAGTGACATCAAGTGGTGTGGGGGAGGCAAATATGAGGATGATGGATTGATTTGTTGGAATAGGAAATGGAGTTTCAAATGTATATAATTTCTTCATGCTAAGAGGACCGGAAGTTCCATGGAAGTCTAGGTTGTGGAGGCCGAAAATCATGCCAAAGCATCGCTTCACACTATGGATGCTAGCTTATGGAAGGTTGAGGACCAAGGATAGAATGGAATATGAACCAAGCAAGGAGTGTGTCATGTGCCGACAACAAGGGGAATCAAAACATCATGTTTTTTTGAATGTCTGGTGGTTGCGAACTTTGGTGCAAGGTGAAGCGATGGTTGGAAATCAAACACAACTTCAAATCCTTTGAAGAGTTACATAGGTTTTTGGAAGGCATTACAAGGGTGGTGGCCGGAAAATGAAGGCCAAGCATCTAGGCATCTCTAGCTTAATCTACTATGTGTGGGAAGCAAGGAATAGATGTCGATACCAAGACATTACATCAGACGTGGATTGGTTATTTCGGAAGGTCCAGATACATGTCCACAGATTTGTGGACCTGAAACTTCCATAGTCTTAAGCACTTGCAAATTGAAGGATTGGCCATGACATGAATGACTGACCGGGTATGTATGGATAATCGAGATATGACTGTGTACAGCTAATACCCAGTCGAGACATGAATGACGGACCGGGATATATAGCCGACCGAGATATGAATGGTCGACTGGGACATAGATGGTAGACTTGTACATGAATGACTAATCAAGACATAGGTGGCAGACTTGGACATGAATGATCGATCGGGATATGACGGTGTGCGTGCAGTGAAATAAACTGGGCTATTAATACCCGACCGGAAAATATATATAATTGAAGGAGTTGGTCGGGTGATGGAGGATTGGGTCTTCCATAATATTTTTATGAGATGTTTTGTAAACATTACAATGGGCGGAATTGTGGCCATGTGATGCATAATGGTGTGGTAATTTGCATGAGTTTGTAAGAGTACCGAACGGTGATCAAGGAGTTTACCTCAACTGTAGAGGATAAACTTCTAACTACCTTGTATGGTTTGACATTCAGTTTGGGAGACTTTACCTCCCAAATCAGCAATTATACATGTACCTATTTCCGTGAAAGAGCTCTCAGTCTGTCAATCCTTGCTATGTCTGGACCTGGTAAGTTTCCCCGTGTTGAGTCAAATTAAGCCGCAGGCTCCACTCCTGGTGGTGCCCTTCCGTCAATTCCTTTAAGTTTCAGCCTTGCGACCATACTCCCCCCGGAACCCAAAGACTTTGATTTCTCATAAGGTGCCGGCGGAGTCCTAAGAGCAACATCCGCCGATCCCTGGTCGGCATCGTTTATGGTTGAGACTAGGACGGTATCTGATCGTCTTCGAGCCCCCAACTTTCGTTCTTGATTAATGAAAACATCCTTGGCAAATGCTTTCGCAGTGGTTCGTCTTTCATAAATCCAAGAATTTCACCTCTGACTATGAAATATGAATGCCCCCGACTGTCCCTCTTAATCATTACTCCAATCCCCAAGGCCAACACAATAGGAACGAAATCCTGTGATGTTATCCCATGCTAATGTATCCAGAGCGTGGGCTTGCTTTGAGCACTCTAATTTCTTCAAAGTAACCGCGTCACAACCACGACCAGACCAACTAAGCTAGACACGCATCATTGGCAGAAGGGACGAGATGACCAATACACACAACAAGGCAGACCGATCGACTCAACCTAAGGTCCGACTACGAGCTCTTTAACTGCAACAACTTAAATATATGCTATTGCAGTTGGAATTACCGTGGCTACTGGCACCAAACTTGCCCTCCAATGGATCCTCGTTAAGGGATTTAGATTGTACTAATTCTAATTGCCAAACTCAAAGAGTCCAATATTGTTATTTATTGTCACTACCTCCCCATGTCAAGATTAGGTAATTTGCGCGCTTACTGCCTTCCTTGGATGTAGTAGTCGTTTCTCATACTCCCTCTCTAAAATCGAACCCTAATTCTACGTTACCCATCACCACCATGGTAGACAACTATCCTATCATTGAAAGTTAATAGGGCAGAAATTTGAATGATGTATCGCCAGCACGAGGGGCGGTGTGATCCATCGAGTTACCATGAATCATCGGAACAACGGGCAAAGTCCGCATCAACCTTTTATCTAATAAATGCATCCCTCCCAAAGGTCAGAGTTTGTTGCACATATTAGCTCTAGAATTACTATAGTTATCTGAGTAGGGGCATACCATCAAACAAATTATAACTGATTTAATGAGTCATTTGTAGTTTCATAATCTGAATCAATTCATACTTACATATGCAAAGCTTAATCTTTTAGACAAGCATATGATTGTTGGCAGGATCAACCAAGCAACATATCTTCTAAAATTAGAGTCCATCATGACAATAGCCAACCATGAGGCGAGCCAAAGTGTGAGGGGCCTTAACTTTTACCTAAAGGATCGATTTCAACGCTTGAGCCCGAGGGCAAAACAAGAACCACATAAACAGCACCAAAGAGCATTCAAGAGATCACATGGTCAGAAGACCCCAGGGGATGAGTCAAGGACAACATCTGTTAAGAGAACACGGATCAAATGTATTTTCACTCCAAACTCCATAAGGCGATCGAATGGAAAGTTATATCTGAAAGTGCTCATTTTCCATTGGAAGTCAGCACATATCACAAGCAACGCCCGTAGCCCACGAAAACATAGCGTGAGCAAGCCAAAGATGAAATGACTCAGAGACGACAGAATTGGACACATGATGGCAAGGTGCCCATCAAAGCATCGGAGCACATAACAACTCACGTGCTGTCACGAACATTCAGCTTGATGCGCATCGCCCAGGCACACTCGACAAATACGAGAGCAAAAGGGCTCAAGCGCAATCCAAACTAAAGCACCGCCGAGCACGAAACGAGAAGCAACCCGAGAGAGAAACCAACCAAGCAAAGGAACAAATTGATAGCACACACAACCATGGAGCGGCACGGGGGCAACCCCTGGTGCTGGACATATGATTGGTTCGAAGGGGCCACTCAAGATCGACCAACCTTGTGGAGGGACAAGCCGAAGGCACGCACAACCATAGATGGACACATGGGCTCGAGACATTTTTTTGTCATCGACTAACCTTGCGAAGGGACAAGTTTACTTAACACATCTATAGAGTGGCACTGGGGCAACTCCCGGTGCCAAGCATATGGTTCAAAGGGATCATTCAGGATGACATTTTTTGTCAACGACCAACCTTGCGAAGGGATAAGCCGACGAAACTCACATATCTATAGAGTGGTATAGAGGCAATTCCCGGTGCCAGACATATGGTTCAAAGGGGCCATTCAGGATGACATTCTTTGTCAACGACCAACCTTGCGAAGGGACAAGTTAACGAAACCACTATCTATAGAGTGGCACGAGGGACAACTCCCGGTGCTAGACATATGGTTCAAAGGAGCCATTCAAGATGACAATTTTTGTCAACGACCTACCTTGCGAAGGGACAAGCTAACGAACCCCACATATATAGAGTAGCACAGGGGCAACCCCCGGTGCCCGACATATAGTTCAAAGGGGTCATTCAGGATGACAGCAAAGGGACAAGCCGACGAAACTCACATCTATAGAGTGACATGGGAGCAACCCCCGATGCCAGACATATGGTTCAAAAGAGCCATTCAGGATGACAATTTTTGTCAACGACCAACCTTGCGAGGGACAAGCGACGGAAACCCACACATCTATAGAGTGGCACAGGGGCAACCCCTGTGCCAGGCATATCGTTCAAAGAGGCCATTCAGTATGATATTTTTTTGTCATCGACCAACTTTGCCAAGGAACAAGTCGACAAACACATACATCTATAGAGTGGCACGGGGCAACTCTTGTGCCAGACATATGGTTTAAAGGGGTCATTCAAGATGATATTTTTTGTCATCGACTAACCTTGCAAAGGAATAAGTCGACGGATATATACATTTATAAAGTGGTAAGGGGCAACCCTTGGTGTCAGGCATATGGTTCAAAGGGGTTATTTAGGATGACATTTTTTATCATTGACCAATCTTGTGGAGGAACAAGTCGTCACCACAGACAACCTTGGAGCGGCTCCACCAAGGCACATAGGGCCTTCGCTCTACACACCATCAAGACACATGGTGCCTTCGCGCTGCGAACCATCATGGCACATGGTGCCTCCGCTCTGCGCACCACCAAGGCACAAGGTGCCTTGGCTCTGCGTACCACCATGGCACTGGGTGCCTCCGCTTTGCATACCACCAAGGCATAGGGTGCCTTTGCTCTGTGCACCACCAAGGCACTGGGTGCTACCGCTCTGCGCACCACCAAGGTACTGAGTGCCTCTGTTTTCTGAACCATCACGATATTGGGTGCCTCCGCTCTATATACTACCATGGCACAAGGTGTCTCGGCGCTGCACACTACCAAGACACTGGGTACTTATGATTTCTGAACCATCATGACACTGGGTGCTTCCGCTCTGTGTACCATTAAGGCACAGGATGCCTCCGCTCTGCGTACCATCATGGCATTGGATGCTTCCGCTTTGCGCACCACTAAGGCACTAGGTGCCTTCGCTCCGCGCACCACCAAGGCATTGAATGTCTTTGTTTTCTGAACCATCGTGGTACTGGATGCTTCCGCTCTGCGCACCACCAGTATACTTGGTACCTCCGCTCTGCACACTACCATGGCATAGAATGTCTCTGTTCTGCGCACTACCATGGCATAGAATGTCTCTGCTCTGCGCACTACCATGACATAGGGTATCTCTACTCTACGCACCATATATATTTTACTATGTATATAAAAATTATAATTACATATAATGTATTAGATTTGAGTTTAAATATTGCTAAATTATTCAGTAAGAATTATATTTTATTTTAGATAAATGATATATTTTTTAAAATTTTCTATACTTATATTTTGTAATAAAAATGAGACCGACGGAAAAGTTGAGACTTTACCTAGGAAGTTTAAGGCAATTTATCCTTTATAAAACCTCATAAAGTAAATTTCAGTTTGCTCGTATATTTAACTTATTTGAAAAACACCTCTATAGTTTTACTATTAATATCATCGTTGAAGTGAATATTAAAACAGAAATCTCCAAGTGGATCCAAAGGACCAAATCGAAGCATTTCGTTTCTCCTCTTCAGGAACTCCCATTTCTTCGAGCTTCTTAGCAGTTAGCGCATCTCCCTCATCCTCGATCTGTCCGCGGACTGTTCTGATCGATCTTTCTCGCGCTGCATCCGTTTCATCGTAATCCCTAGGGTTCTGGTCTACGGGTGTTGGTTTATTGTCTGTTTTCTTCCTGGATCCTGGATGGTGCTGGATCTGGATGGATGTTTGGTGTCTCCGTCCCGAATCTGAGTGTGCCCGGTGCCGATCAAGGTTTTATTCAGCAGAGGAGTCGTTTCTGCACAACGAGGGATCTGGAGTAAGCAACCATGTTTTGGAGGGAAAGGGAGAGGGACGCTACTAGGTTCAGGGAGCAAAACGGCGGCCCTCCTTGTGGCCAGGTCCGCGTCCTCGTCGTCGGCGATGCAGGTGAACTAAGTTGGTTCTTTTGTCTCCTTCCAGAAACCATTCATAGGACTAGGAAGGGACAAAATAGCTGATGCTAATGAATTTCTAGTTGCATCTACAGTAGGCGTACGAGCATTCATATGATTATCTGAAAACGGTGTGCATATATTCTTAGGCATGTTACCTTTAGTGAACATTTATTGCCCCAAATTCTAGCTTCTGTACTTTCCATTGACTTTTTATGAACTTTCTGGTCTACACGAGTAGTCTGGAGGAGACGGTTGAGAAGTGGATTCTTTTGCAATACGGAGGCATTTGAATCTCTTAATTTTAAATGATGGAGCTGCTGCCTGATTCTATCTTCCATAAGTTGTTTCCTTTCCAAATATTTCCGGTATTTGATTTTCATGAAATTCTTTCTAATGTAGCAGCATGTCATCCTGCTACAGATTTATATAAGTTTACATAATTCATTCGCAACATATGCATGAACAGGTTTCATGGTTTAGCCACATTGTGAATGATGATGAATGGATATATGTATCACTTTAACCACATTAGCTTGATACCTGATATCCTGACAGGTGTTGGAAAAACATCCTGGTTAACCACAACTCTTAGGTTATATTACACGATTTGGGTTACACCAAATGTATACTTAAATTTGAAATAATATAGGAAACTAGGATCTTAATAGCACAATGAAAGGGTAGGGGAGCAAGGTGTTGAATTGTGTCCATGTAAGCATTCTCCAGTTCAGTTTTCTTTTAATGATCTTTCCTCACCTAGTCTAGCCATTCTGCTGGGTTTTAGCCAATTCTCTGAATCAAAAAACTAAAAGCTAACGTCCATCCATAATAGCAAATTACAGTAGGGGGTCTTCAAACCTAACCCTTTTCTATTCTTATTTCTACATTTGGTTATTTATTGTGTGGCACTTCATTGTGATTATTAATAAAATCATTTCTTTTATGAATACTTATTTTAAAAATTTCTCTTGTTAGATACCTATCCATTCACATATATATCCACATGCAATTACACGCATATACGCCATTTGGTGATTCAATTGTGTTCAGTGTGCACACATCTACCAAATACCATTTGTTTATTTGGCTTCATCTCTTAATTTACATTATGATCTTGGAATTTGAAAACACTGTATCACATGCACTAACCATGAACTCGATGGTTGCTGTGTATGGACAATAGGAAAAGATGAATAGTTGACTTGTCCTGTGGCTCCATGCAAAGTTCATCTATTATTATATATCTTGTTATATATATAGAGTTTTTTGGTGAGTTGCGTATGCATAACAAAGTTGTTCTTGTGACTAAACCTGGATACTTTTGAATATCTTGAAACTGCTCCAAGGCTGGTGCTCTAAGGTTATCTTTGTTGTAAGGTTATATGGTGTCATTAGTGTTATCTTTTGTGGTATACTATCTTTATGCTTTTTATGGTTTTTCTTTTGCCAACTTATATGTATACATCTCTGATTCTTGTGTTTGGTTAGATATTTTTGAATTTTCTTTCCATATAGACAGACTTTTCTTTCACTTAGGCTTATGGATGTTTCATATTGGTTTTCCTCACAGGTATTTGCTGCAGAGTATTCTTTGATATGTAAAATATCAGAGTATAGAAAGCCTTACATTTCCTTAATGGACGGTGTGACTATGGGGTTTGGAATTGGGCTGTCTGGACATGGCCAATATCGCATCATCACTGAGGTACTTGTAACAATTCTGAATATTGTGCTCTGATGGTTATGATTGCCTTTGCTATGACATGCTTACTTCTATCTTGATGTGGGAGCCAGAGAACTCTTCTTGCAATGCCAGAGAATGGAATTGGTTTGTTTCCAGATGTTGGTTTTGCTTATATTGCTGCCAATACTCCTGGGGAAGGAGCAATTGGTATGCATCTTGAAGCTTATATTGCAAGCATGTTTTTTGTGTTGCAACATTTTTTTTGTCTGAATGGTTCAGTACTTATTTCTCCAAGTCTATGCTGCTATACTATTGCGGTTATAAATCTAGTTCATTCACTATCCCATGAAGAATACTTGAGATGTCTATTTCTTACTAAGAAGTAGCTATATAATCAAGAAGTCTGACATTTCATTCTTCATAAATTATCTAGACACTTGCAAATCCTATTAAAGTATTTGTTTTTCATTCAAACTAAACAGTTGCTTTTCTTGAAGGGTCATCTAAACAACCAACTCACATATATTACATTGTTTCTAGGGTGTTTCTTGTGGGACTTTCCTTTGCTACACTAACTGCCCTTGGTTACAGGTGCATACCTTGGATTGACTGGAAAAAGAATATCGTCTCCTGCTGATAGTCTGTACATAGGTCTTGGAACTCATTTTGTTCCCTCTGGTAGCATAGCTGCCCTCAAGGAAGCCCTGCAAAATATCAATTTGTATGTTTGCGATATCTCTAGTTTACTTTTCTTAATTTATTGTTTGGAGGAGTGCTCTAGCTGTGCATTCTGATAGATGATCATTCACTTCTAGTTTAATGGAACTTTTACTGGTTCTTAAAAGAGAGTCCTGGAAACTATGAAAATTGCATGCTAAGATTATTGCTAAGCCTTTATACTTCTTTTTTGCCACAGATTTTGTATTTAATGGATAGAACTAAAATGTAAAATTTGGTGCTTCTTATGATGAATTTACCAAACTCTAGTTGTTTGTTATTCCTTTGCTCGTGTTCTTAGCTTAAGCTGTTCTTCAAAAATGAGAAAAATAATTTAAATATCAATTTGACATACAATATTTTCTTTTGCCAGCTCCAATGAGCCTCACAAAGATATTGAAGCTGTGTTAGCGGAGTACAGGAAAGAATCTGGTTCAGAGTCTCAACTGAAAACACTTTTGCCTCAAATTGTTTCATCTTTTGGTGTAAATAGATCAGTCTCTGAGACAATAGAGGAGCTGAAAAGGCACCAAACAAGTACTGACACTGCAGGTATGTTATAGTTAACAAGGTTAAAGATAATATAAATTACTATGTTTTTACAAACATATAGTTAGTATGTTCTTGATGTGTGCTACTTGTCTATAGTCTATTAGCAAAACGACAAAGTTTCATGTGCGAATAATAGATCTCCATGAACTACTCGCTTTGCTTTGTTTAGTTTCTTTTAAGTTGTTGGATTCAGCCACTGCAGAGTACATTTCTGAATTCTGATAATTTATTTTAATTATTCACATTCTGTAGAATATCTCTTCGGAAGAAAAGGTGACAGTGTGTTTAATATATCGCTAGATTGAAGGAAAAAAAGGGTTTGAAATCATGTGCAGATCTGGGGTTTCACTTCCCTACCGGCTGTAGAGTTTTGGGTCTGCCAAACACTTGACAAGAGAAATGGGTTGGGAAAATGTTTTATTGTACTTTGGTTGAATCACATTGGTTTGATGTATTGGCAATATGATTCAAGTTAGGTCACTTGGACAGTGCACATGGCAATGGTGGAGTTTGGCAGGTGGAACAAAATTTTCTCTCGTGCCAATTGATATGGAATGAATTCCAAACCCTGCAAAAAAAAAAAATGTAGTCGCTGACTTTCACAAAGGATATATTAAGTTAGATTATCATCTAAAGAAATATCTCCTTGCGTCTCCAATTTATATATATTTTAGCATCACAAGTTGGAAACTAGCTAGCCTTTATTTTCTGTGAAATTCTTTTAGTAATAGACACATGCCATGAACATCTCTCTCTCAGATTTTCTTATCTTTAATTTATGGTTCCACAATATGCGACTAAATTCTATCAATTTTGTCAGTGGCAGCATGGGCTAGCGAGGCTCTTTCTGGAATAGCTAAAGGTGCTCCGTTCTCTCTTTGCCTCACCCAAAAACATTTTTCTGAAGTTGCATTAGCACATAAAAACAATCAACACCATCTATCAAAAGTAAGTCGTTTCAACAAATCATATATTTTATTTTCCTACAAATGATTATTCAGTTATAACCGGTTTTATACTACAGTTAACTGGAGTAATGAAAACTGAATTCCGGATCGCTTTGAGATCCTCACTTCGAAATGATTTTACTGAAGGTGTTCGGGCAGTCTTGGTGGACAAGGACCAGGTAACCCTTCTGTCTGAGAGAAGCTTTTATTATGAGAATATAAGAACTGATACATTGATTATCATTTTCACACTATTGTAACTATAATGATTATTGAATTGTAATTGGAGTACTTTGATACCTTCATCTTCAGAAGCATGCAAACTAGGATCCTAAGTCAGATCACTAATCTATCCTGTTATGTAGAGGATAAACTATAGAAACAACCATCTTTTTTTATCATCACTTCATTTATATCATATAAATTCATTCTTCAGTATGGTTGATCTTTACGATGTTCTACGATGACCTAGGGTTCCTTTGGCATGGTAGAGAGAAAATTCAGAGAATGAAATGCAATCTTGATTGGAATTAGTCTGAGTGATTTGATTCCAACTTTGTTTTTTTTTTGATGAAACAGATTAGAAAACTTCTTCCAAGTTATGAGCATGGTGAAAGGAAGATGCAATTTATTTTCTTCAAGAATTATTGCAATTAATTGATTAAATCTCAAAAATTATATGGAAAAAATAGCTGTTAAACTCTTAGTAACTTTAGCATTAGCAATTACATTTTACGAACCTAACTTTTCTATAATTAGTTCAACATTATATGTCAATTCATACCGGTCGAAAATATGTTACTGATTCCATATGCATTTTAGTTCACAAAAAATTGTTGAAAAACTTCCTGATCTCCTAAAACTCATTCGAAGTTCAATACAAACACTGCCCAAATGGATACTTTTGGGTAATACTATGAAGAATTCTATGATTCTGACGACCATAAGTCTAGTTCGGTTTTATATTTTGTGTTCTGAATTTTTTTTTAAGTGTCATCATAAGATTAGGTCGGTCAATTGAAGTAACTGCATAAATGTAAATGCAATATTTGAAGGCGAAATGGACACGGGGAATGCCCTTTTCTTTCACTTCTGCTTTATCAGAGATGCTTTCCACTATCAACTAGCAACCAACTGTAAGCATGAAATCTAAAAATGAATGATTCTCATTTCTCTAATTCCATTGTACCAAACATGTCGAAGTAAAATTATCAGCATAATGATCAAGAATTTCATTTGTTTCTATTATCGCTGATCAAGCGTTTCATGTCTTCTTAAGACGCACTCATCTTTTAGTTTTCACATTGTGCAGAATCCGAAATGGAACCCATCCAGATTGGAGGAAGTTGACACTGCTGAAGTGGAATCAGTTTTTGCCCCATTACCTGATGAAAATGAATTAAATGTATGACAAGGAAGAGTTAATGAAGGTGAAGAAAAGGACCTGCTGCAAAACCTTGTTCTGGTATGCCGTCGGAAAACATTAAATGAGACAATTATGTGGTCTCAAATTGTAGGTATTTGTCTTCTCTGAATGTAATTTTAGTATTTTCGACTTGAATAACATTTACATAAAGGATTGCTGGAAGTGAAGACACATACGTTTTATGTAAGGTTCCTTGCTGAACTACTCCATTAGATGGTTTAACAATATCTTATTGATTTTATGATTATTTTCAGCAAGCTTTGTTGAACATGAAAGCTTCAAGGACGTCACATCGATTTACTACATATTTGAGAATACTGTACCAGGTAAGAACTATTATTCAAATAAATAAATGGAGTGGATTGCTAAAGGTTCATACATTAATCGGGACAATTTTAGGGGAAAAGACGAGGGATAAAAATCATTTGGATGTTTGTGTACATGTAAAAATAAATTTAAAAAACTCATAAGAAAATAATTACAAGTTTTTTTGTTTAATTTTTATAAAGAGAGGAAAAATTTAATATTAATCTAAATTAGATTTGAAAAGGAAAAAAAATTTAAAACATTCTAAGTTAGGAATTGAGCTTTATTACACACTACAGTGAATTTTGTTATTGAAGTCTGACCGAAATATCATATAGATTTTTTTTTTTAAAAAAATATCTTTTTATTTTCTCAAGAGAGAGTAAGAATGCCATTTAGAAAGTCTTTATGTTATCTTCTTTTCCAATCATCTTATTTTAGTTTGCTTGACCTATTTGCCCCAATCCACTTGGCCACTCAACCTGTTCAACTTAGTAATTAAATAGATTTACTTAGCTCCTTCAATCTACTTGGCAAGTCAACCTGTTCAATGTATCTCTAACTCATAAGACACTAATACGAACAAGTATTTCATGGTATGATGCATAGCAAGATACATAATCAAAATCTAATCACACATCCAAGCAATTATGAAAGGATTTTGGTAGCTGACCCAACACAATCTGTAATTCAACATGGAGGAGAACAAAAGGCATTTGCATGAATATACTTAAGCCCTGAGTTGCGAGATTCAAACAGGCCAAGTAGTCACCAAGTTGGAACTCGAAGCAAGCTTGTCATCATTTAAATCCGAAATTGTTAGGAAACCACTGTATACTAGACAGAAAAATAAACTAGGCTTTGAGAACAGCTTTGTGAACCATGGTCTCCTTGTGGATCTGGTGGCAGCTCTTCTCAACAAGATCAAGTAGCTTCTCCAAATTCGTTGCCCATGCATTGAGTGTGTCGTTACTATCCTTGACAGTCTGAAAGCACACAATTCCCATGGGCCTGTCGATCTTCGCAACTAAGGCTCTTGATACTACCATATCTGACAGATGCTTCTCCGCCTCCTGAAACAGTTCGAGAAGATTCTTCGAATCAGGCACCAGATCTAGGACAGAATTATACTACTCTTGAAGACCACAGAAGCAAATAAACCGCGAGAAAATTTCCTGTTTAAAAATACTAAATAATATCTACCTGTGCACATTAACATTAACAAATACTATGTTCATGGGCCAAACCACAGGTCTTTATATACTCCAGATGAATCTTATGTCTCATTGATGATATGATTTGCAATTGTATTTGAACACCAAGAGCAGGCAATAGAGATTTTGCGAGTTTGCAACTGTGCAGGTGGCAGTCTGATCTGACCATTTGAGATGATTTTACATTAGCATATTCCTTTCTAGAATTATACTTGTTCAACTTTCCCTGCTAAATCTTTTCTCATACCTCTAGGTCCATAAGCGAGAGTGCTTAGTTTTTACATCTGACTTGAGATTTGACCAGTGTGTAAGAACCTACTTTGAGGATACATCCTACATCTCAAGGATTTCTAGATAGTTGAGCTTGTTTGTGTTGTTTCCCTTTCATTAATATTTAGATTTACACACTATACAGGTAATTTTGTACTCGGGGCAGTACTAAACTACCTAAAATATTGATCGTCTTTGAACAATTAATGTCTAATTTCTCTCATTTTAACATTTGACTGGAGTCTGGAGTTCCACTTGATCGGTCATAAATAATAATATTTTTCAAGAATTTTTTTTTCTCATTGTCCTATAAATATATATTTGTTTTCCTAAGTGCCCAAAAAATCTGAACCCAAGTGTTGGGTTGTAAGGTTACAAAGTCCCACATTAAAAATACATGAGAAAGATCATAGATTTATAAGAGAAATATATCTCCATTGGTATAAGGTCTTTTAGGTAGAGCCCCAAAATAAAACCATGAGGGCTTAGGCTCAAAATGGGCAATATCATGTCATTATAAAAATATCTAAATTCCTTTTGGTCCTAACAATTGGTATCAGAACCCGGACTGTCAGAAGGTCTAACTACCGACTGTGCACAAGAGCTATGGTCTAATTGAGCCATGTGAGTAGAATATTAACCTCGAACAAAGGAAGTGGGGGCTCTCATGTCTAAATCAAGAGGACCAAACATCAGGCAAGAAGTCTTAGTTGTGGCTAAGCAAGGAAGTCCTAGTAAGTCGGGTGTACCGAGGGGTAGGAAAACCTGGTGGATCGAGACTCGAATGTGAGAAGCTTGTGATTCTTCGTTTGAGGGAGGGATTTTTGGGTTGCAAGGTTGCAAATAAAATCTCACACTGAAAATACATAGGAAAGATCATAGATTTATAAGAGAAAGATATCTCCATTGGTATAAGGTCTTTTGGGTAGAGCTCAAAAATAAAAATATGAGGACTTAGGCCCAAAGTATACAATATCATGTCATTATGAAGATATTTAAATTCCTTTTAGTCATAACACCCAAACGCAAGTGAGATAAAGTAAACAAATAAATACAAATAAAAAATCTAACAGTGTTGCCTAGTATCGGGATCAGGCATGACCGCGTGATGCATTAGGAAAAAAATAAAAGAGAGATCAGTGTAGAAAATGACTATTACTTTGCTTATCCAGTAGAATTTCCAGCAAACGAAGTTCAAATAAAAAGAAAATAGAGCAACTTTCGAAAAAATTGAAGCAATCAATAATGTTTAGGAAACGACAAAAAACCAAACCTGTAAACTGAGGCACAGTAAATCAGAGAGTCTCTTCAAGGTTATCCTCGAATAATACTTGGACACAACCAATATATTCTGAAAACAAAACAAAGTTGAATTTTTAACGCCAAAAGAATGTTGAAAATGCAATAGAAAAATATAGTTGGCTTTAGGAAGTAGGTACATGTTCAATGATCCTCAGCTTTAGATCATCAGCTGCCTTTGGAACCAAAGATCCACCAAGAAGATTCTTCTCAATTTCAAACTCATTCTTGTACATCTCCCAAAGATTAGCCCAATGAATAACCTCCATAGTCACTAGTTGCTTCAACAAAAAGCTAGCATGGTGGACGGCAAAAGAAATAAGAATATGACATTACACTAGAGAATTATCTAGCTAATAGAAGCCACTAACAGATAAACATCCAAATATATCCCCACCGAAAGTTAGGAAGTTCAGAAAGATTTTTATCTTCTAGTGTAGAGTTGAGAAGACTTGATTGCATAGGATCATGTGGCGACAACACCAAGTACCAACAAATTTTTCTTAGCACCTATAAGGAGATTATCCGTATGAATAAATCTAATACAGTGTCCAAGGAAAACCGAGAAAAAAAACAAAATTTACCGGAGTCCATTTTGCTGGGTCCTCTTTTACAGATGGAATGTCATATATTGCCTTGTAACTCCGGCAAATCTCTAAATAATCATTGTTATGAGAATGGTATCTGCACCAGAATCAAGTTAAAAAATCAAATCTTTAGTTATTCATTAAATATGTATAATGTAAACACAAAATGACAAGTAATGCAATAAAAATGACAGCCCGGTGCACAAAGCTCTTGCTATGCGGGTCCCGGGAAAGGATCCATTGTACGCAGCCTTATCCTGCTTTTTGCAAGAGGCTGTTTCCAAAATTCGAACCCGTGATCTTTAGGTCACAAAACAACAACTTTAGCGTTGCGCCAAGACTAACGCTACCAAGACTCTCCTTCAATGACAAATAATGCAATATACAAGCAAATTTGAGGGAGGGCCACTAGCTTCCCTTGAAGCAATTTAAATAAAATTCAGGAAGCATAATTAGGGCAGAAAGGAGAATTTTAATATATATGCAAGAAAACTATCCTATTTTCCCTTAGTACTGAAGGCCAGAGAAAATTGAGAGGAATCTCCTTGATAGGTGTACAGAAGGAGAATTCCCTAGAAGCACTTTAAAATACACTTCAGGAAGCATAATTAGAGCAGAAAGGACAATTCCAATATATGTGAAGAAAAATATGCTATTTTCCCTAGTCATGAAGGAAAGAGAAAATTTGGAGGAATATCCTTGATAGGCATACTCCTAGAAATAGCCTCTTGCAGAAAAAACAGGTAGGCATACAAAAACCAATTCTCTAGCTGACCCCAAGTAGTTGGTGGCTGGCAATTGTCGTACAAAACAATTCAAATGAAACTACAAGTCCAAGTATGGCATTAAGCTTGATGCAGAATATCAATTAAAATATTTGTGAATAATTTTAAATTGTAAAAAAAAAGCTAAATTGCAGAGAATTTCTTATAGCTGATAAAAATTTTACTCTAAGGGTGCACCAGGTTTGAAACAACTGTTGCAGTTCCAAAAAATGGAACAATACACAAACACACAGATATGATTTTCACCTAATAAATGCACAGTTGAACACCTTTAGTTGATGTGTGATGAACTTACAGGTGCCAGACTAAAACAAATTGAATGGTACTATATATAGTATTTTTTTTCTCAAAAAGTTAAACACCTTGAATGCTCTTTTTACAGATTAAAACCAAATAAATATGTTTTAGAAGATCTCAAATCTCAATTAGGCATATTTGTTTACATCAGTTAAGTTAGTTGAATATTCACATATGTGAGAATACCATAGCATTCTGTTAAGTTTGAAACAAGATCTAGAGCATAGCAAAATAGTTTCCAACGCTAGGTCAGCATAAAAAGCTTAAGTAACAAGCTATTAGAAATGCTTTGATGAATTGAAAAACATGGTTTGTTGCAATGGATGAAAAAGAACAAAGCTATTGTATCAACAAGTTCTAAAGGCAAGTGGAATTACTGAATCATAAGCTCATAGTAGATGCGCTTCAGCTCCAATAGGGAAGGTATATCTGCAGGTGCCTCTTCGACAACACTGTCCCCTTCCTTTGGCTTCTTTTTTTCCTTTGAAGCATCTGCATCAAACACTCGAGGACTGATTTTTCTTGACAAAATTTGTGCACGCATATAATCTTGACGATCTAAGCACAGCCGAACCTGGAATTGTTTTTTTAATGCACTATAAGCAAGAAAGTTTATGGCAGTAAATGGTATTTGGTTATTAACATGAATGCACATTTATAATACCATACTTGTTCAAGAATGAAAGCAATTTTCTCAGTTTTGGCCATTGCTCCAAAAGTCTCCACCTAAGAAAACCACCATGAAAATAAAATTAACCAATTCTGCAAGAAATAATTTACTTGAATAAGAAGAAAAGATAACGTGAAGCAACAAATTCTGGTTTGAGTTATGACTTAGGACTTCATATCATGCCTTAACTTACAGCAATTTCTTGCATCAAATCAGCTGCCTCAGCAATAAGGCCTTGCTCTTCTTTAATCTTTGCAAGTCTTTTAATTAACCGTGCTCTTTCTATCTCAACATATATCTATGAGTTAATGAAAGACATTCTCAGTACCAGTGAAGAACATTGCAAGTCTACCAAATAAGCATAGTGGCCTAGCTCATCAAGAATTGGATCATCTACCTTCCCAGCTGAGACATTGCTCAAAGTTTGGATTAACTCAATGCGAGAATCAATGTCAGGTGTTTCATCAATGTATTGCATAGCTTTTTGCACCATGGCAGTCACAGCCTGTATCAAAAAAGAAGTAAAAATGAATGTCTGACAAGTCGGTAACAGTTGTACACCAATTAGTAGCTATTTCCATTACAAGAATTCAACTACTACAACAACCAAACCTTTATCCCACTAAGTGGGGTTGGCTAATTTCCATTACAAGAATAGATATAAAATATTTATTTAACAAAAGACTCACTCATAATTGGGTTCAACAAATTGATAATCAAAAATAAGTTCAAAGGAAAATTTAGGTACAAATACGAATGTGAACTTGAAAGTTGAAACAAATATAATTGCCAACATGAGGAACATAAGTTATTTCCTCAACAAGGTAAGGAGTAAACATAAGGTCAAGAAAAAGAAAGAACCAAAACAAAATAGCAGGATGATCCATCACATAGCTTTCACATTTTTTACACCATAATAAAAATGTTGTATGATGTTCGAAGTAAGACTTCATGCTTTGCTATTTCAGAGCAATGAAGAAAATGATAAAAGTTGTTCCTATAGTCAATGTTTGTCTTCCTGATCTGTAGCTTGATTCAAGTGATCTTATGAAACATCATGGGACCTATTGTTGATAGGAGTAAATTATGTACCAAGTTGAATTACAACAACTATATCGAGTATCATGGCCATATAAGATTATTAATATGTTGTGCAGCTGCACAAGTTGAGTTGGAATTTACAAAATAGGTATTTGTAATTCTATTGAGCATTTTGAGAACATATGATATTTTGCTACATGCTAGATTCTCTACCATCTACAAGGCTTCTCTCTTATAGGATAGCACATGATGATTTCCTAAGAGACAATTCTAGATAGAATAAAAGATGAAATGCTAATATATTGTTCAATCTTGGTAAACAAACATATTTGCAAAAAAAAAAAAAGGAAGTATATTCTCATAGCTATTATCATTTTATAACTAAGCATCTGGCAGCAACTACTGCATTAGCAAATAAGCAGAAGGGTAGGTACATATGATATCTCAAACTTTTTATGTAAGAGAATCTGAGAGCTATAGCTTGCAAGAAAAGAATTCTTCCAGCAGGTCACACAAAAATAAAAAATCCCTAACTGCGGTGTCAACTGATGTGCTCTTTGAATCTAGGTTGAACATTGTTTGTCACTCTCGGACATAGGTTCACAATACTTCCTAAGAATCATTTGCTAAAATAACATAAGTAATCTAAGAAACTGAAGAACATACCTGCTTAAGTTGCCCTCTTCTCTTTGACAGAAGAACAATCTGATCATTCAGTGTCTTCCATTGGCGTGCCTTATAGCAAAGCTCCACAATATCAATAACTGCTTTCTTCGTTCCAGCCACATCACCAGCAAGCCTCATTTGCTTCTCCACGTTCAACAAAGAATCTATCGCTGCATCTAGGTTCTCTTCCTGCATCGAGAAAGTATTAGGATAGAATACCTGCAGATGCCTTTTTATCTTAGAGACATCGTAGACACGAATACCTCGGTAAATTTTATAAAAAAGAAGTATATAAACCGAGATCCAAGGCGCCACGTTAACAAGATTAGATTTTTAACATATTTGAAGAAGTAAAAAAAAACACAGATCTAGAACCGACGTCTCTTAAGTTTCTTCACGAGCAAGCAACTCTAGAAAAGATAAAATAACCAGCCGCGAGACAAAAGACGCAATTCATCATCATAGAAGAATCAAAGGGCGCTACAATGGGGAAAAAACTAAGCAACAGTTTGCAATTGAAGCAACCAACAATAACCATGGAGACGATTTGAAAACAACACGGAAACAAAAGATGAAAACCTCAATAAGAAGGATCGGATCTAGCGACCGAAGAGTAGCTCACCATGTTCGCGGCCATTCAAGAGTTGTCGTGCAGCGCAAAGTGAGAGAGGCAGGAAGGGAGCAGTCCGGGCTTTGCTTCTCCCCCACGCTCGCTGCGATGTACGCCCTCCGGCTCGTCGATCGCGTCGCAGTTGGCCTCGGGAGCATTATAGGCTCATGTGCTTCACGCAGAACCGTTGGATCAACTACGTGCGGCGAAAGGTGAGGATTACCGGCCCGGTAATTTGTATAGAATTTGATAATGCGAGAATTAATGTTATAAAATTCGATCCATAAAAAAAAATTGATATCATTTTGCAAATGGAGAATTTTTTTTTATATTCGATTAAAATAATCAGATAATCAAACATTAAGATTTTTAATTAAATAATCAGATAATCAAACATTAAACATTAAGATTTTTAAGTTCGGGAGACGAAAGTCAAATAGAATTCAATCGAGATAGGACCGTAACCCTTGGTCCACTTAGGGATGTAAATGAATCAAACGGTTCGCGAGTTATTCGGAGCTCGATTCGGTAAAAAGCTCGTTCAAGTTCGTTCGTTTATCTTATCGAGCTGAGCTCGAGCTCGATTTCGAGCTCGACAGTTTTTCGAGCCGAGCTCGAGCTTAAAGATATTCGGCTCGTGAGCTCGCGAACATGTTCGTTTATAGGCTCGCGAGCCAAAAAAATGAGCCTTAAACTGAGTCAAAAAATGAGCTCTAAAACGAGCCTTAAAATGAACTTTAAAATGAGCCAAAAAACAAGCTTTAAAACGAGCCCAAAAACGATCCCGAGCTCGCTTAACGAGTTAGACTCGTTAACTTTGATAATCGAGCTAATAACGAGCCGAGCTCGAACTGTTCGTGAGCTTGATAATTCTAAAACAAGTCGAGCTCGAGCCTTGTGATAAATGCTCGATTCGTCCGAATATAACTTAAACGAGCCGAGCTCGAACCTAATACTGTTCAGCTCGGTTCGTCTCGTTTACATCCCTAGGTCCACTCCTTAACAGAGGTTGCTAATAGGTTGGATTCCATGGACGCTATCTATATAACAGATGAGGTCCATGAGATCTCACTTATGAATGAAGTGGTCCATCCTTTGAACCGTACTTTACGATCCAGAGGATCCGACCTCGATAGAATTCTACTTACCCTCGATTTAAATATTCAATTAAATTATTAATATAGGGTTGATATTATTTTTATAGGATAATAATATTTATTATTTCTGTATGATGGTTAGTTTGTTAATTTTAATTTTAAATTTTTTCATATTATTTTGTTAAGAATTTGATAAATATCTATAAAAGTAATTCAAATTTGAAAAAAAAAAAATACAATGATGGATGTTAAGAACATTCTATCCCCATAGTGACAAATATAAAAAATGGAGACGGAGATAGAAGAATTAGAATCTGATTAAAATCCTACCTATCATCATCACTAGTGACAGTAGACTATTAGATTAGGATTCATATGAACATACTAAACATATTGGAATAGAAAGAAAGAAATATATAATCTCAATTAGATTTCAATTGTTCCAATAAAAATGATTTGATGATGATCGTCTCTGAATTCACTGATACATATATATACAAAACTAGAACTGTTCAAAAGAGTTGACACAGAATCAAGGCATCTGCTGCATTTCTTTCTTTCTGTTTTTTTCTTTTGCTCTACATGGGAAATCAATCCTTTGACATAAAGGATTCAGCGACTCGTCGTAGGGGATCATTCCGATTGCGATAAAGGCATCTGCTCCTTGTTTGTTGTTAAACGCTGCTTCCTGCCATCCACCGGTTGCGGTTGTTGCCACCGCTCGTTATGGAAGACGCGGTGTCTTCAATCTCCGTTTTGCAAAGGGGACAGAGAGCATTTATCTTGAGCCATTTATCCACACACCCCTTGTGGAAGAAATGGCGGCACGGCAGTTCACGGAGCTCCTCGTTGTCCATATATTTAGCCAGGCATATGCAGCAAACCTACAAAGTTCCATACCGATAAGAACACTTGAGGATCCGTGATCACTGTCAATGGTGTTTCAAACTAAAACTCAGAAAGCATATGATCTTGTTTACAACTAACATGCAAGTTTCGGTAGATAGAAACTCACAGCATCTTCGGCAGACATGATTCTCTCTTTATCTGTGCCAGGAGCAAATACCCCTCCACCTTGAGTATCCGAGTTACTTCCGCCCTCTCCTCTGTTATGCCGCCGCTTAGATTTAAATTTGTATGTTGGGAGTGCGTTGATTGATTCAGGAGTGGCACCTCGATCGTGGTTCGTGTCTTCTCGAAAACCCATGACGGATATTATACACGGCAAGCAGCAACAGATGGTTGCACACAAAATGAAGGGCATTGCATACCCAACACAGCTGAATGCAAGGAAGACTATACATAACCTGTGATTTGAGAAAAAGTTGATATAGAGAATATTGATTGCTGGAAAATCAAGAATTAAGAAGTTTGTAGGCATACCGGAACAGATTGGGTGCGTCCTCAGGGGAGGAACGATCACCAAATATCCATACATTTCCGACAACAAACCATGCAGCAAAAAAGCAATCCAAGCCCATCTTGAAATGATCAAAAAGTGCATTAATCCTGAACATAGAGCAAAATTCACAATAAGGGGGTGTATTTGAAAGGTAGAAAAGCTACAATCAAGTAACAGTTTGTTTAAAAAAAAAAATCTAATTATCATTCAATAAGGCTCACTAGCAAGGATGTGAAGCGAGCTAATATGTGAAACAACATGTGGGCAAGCAAGAAATGCATGAGGGGGAGCGACAATAACTGAGAACTTTAACAAATTTATTTCCCTGTAAAACCGGAACTTATTTAACACAAAAATAAAGAGGAAATGGAGAGGAAGAGAAGTGATGAGAAAAAAAATGCCATTACTGCTGTCTTACTATACAAAAATTATTTTCAAACACTACAGTTTGACTTTAAACCAGTGGATGGAAACTTGAAAAGTACAGTGAAGTAGTTGATCACTGGAAAATTGAAATCGAATGTTGATTAATCTCGTTCCTCTCAATGATTAATTTATGATTTTATTTTAATTCTTTAATAATTTATTTAAGAATATTCAGATGGATATCTACTCTGAATATTAACTCCTTGACTCGGACCTTTGTTTGTACAGTTCAGATCTATGATCAGTTATGCTGTCCAACAAGTACAAGAGTTTCTTGCTATTAAAATTACCACTTTTAGACCATATTCACAGAATAGGGATGACAATTCCAAGATCTAATATTTGGCATTTATTGTTGCGTAAGTATTAACTTCCATTATCTATTATTACTATGAAGATTTTATATTTGCGTCATCTTAATATCACAAAAAATATATGAACAATGTAATATAAATACTAGTGTTAAACATATATACAGCAAGTAGTAATTTTCATATGGGCAGGCAATGAAGAAAATTAGAAAAAAAGTGGATTTTCTATTTCAAGATCAAATAAGTTATCATACTATTAAAAAAGTGGTATAATGATGGTCTACTTCTAATGAGCATCAAGTTAAAAATTATGTGAATGTAAATTTAACCTGTTATTAAGGTTATCCTGTTGTCAAGGTTATCCTGATCGAGATCCTATGTAGGAAGAATAATGAGAAAACAAAACATCGGACCATAGGAAAGTAAATATCTTTAGCCCATTTCAAATCCCACTTGGGATTGGATGTCAAACCCAACAATGGGTTGTAGGACCTACAATCTAATTGTAAGCTCAGACCACAATTTCAACAAGCATAGTTTATATCCCTAGTGTGACAAATTCTATAGAAATGTCACACACAAGCTATTTCGTTTTCTATTTTTGGACAATGTAGCTCTTTTTATTTTCTATTTTATTAATTTTATCCTCTTCACTTTGACAATAATTGATATTGCTACTAATAAGAATGGTTATAGTTATTTTCTAAGCAAGTCCACTCTGCTAGTGTGCTATTATTCTTGTGTTTTTTTACTTTGACAAAAAAGTTCAAGAATGCACGTCTGAGATTTATGCCTATGTTGCATAGGCGAGCCATCAGAAAGGCTGTAGGTATAAACTTCCCAATCTGTATTGTCTATTTGATCCTGTTGATCCCTGGGACTAGGTCTTCTTTACCAATTCCAGTTACTTCCTTTGGTCTTATTTGTTATGTGTGATCGAACTCGAGCACATTTAGTTCTCTTAGTTTGATGAAATAACTTTTCCGTGCACACTCAGAGACTTCATACTATGGTTGATGTTGCACTTACCAGTTTCAGTCGGTGCCTCTTCAACATCCATCCCGACAGATGAATGATCCACATACATCTTACTCGATCTATCAATTGCTCATCTGAAGACCACAAAACTACCACTTGATGATCTCTGTCTGTGTTGTATGGTTCTTTGACATCTTATATCTTAGTATATACATTCTTATGATAACAGAAGAGGCTTACCTTACCACACATATCTAGCAGCTATGCTGGAATTAACTTTATCAAATAATAAGAGAACCTAAAATTTGTTATCAATTCTAGAGAGACGATGGACGTGAACAATCCTACTTCAACACACCATCTCATTCTTCATCATAAATACTTGTGCTATAGCTATTGCCAGCCTAGTAACCACTAAACAGACATTAAGTATAATAAAAAAAATTAATGAATTTTAACATAATGGTTAACTAAAGAGGGATACTACATAAGTATCTCACAAGTCCTTGGAACTAAGCACGCTGCATGCTTGATTGTGCCCCTACAGTTGCTATCACTATAAACCTTGGGCTTGTTCCCCTTCTCAGTTCCTTACAGAGCAGTATATTGGATAATGAGAGTAGAAGCTGCTAATTGCATCAGACCTTAACTTCTAGTAGACGCTCATATTAGCCTGCCCTAGGCACAATTTTGATTTGGACTAACAGCAGACCTTTAACATGTGTTGCTTAATTTCTAACTTCCTAAGCAAATGTCAGCTAGGTGGATTCTGTCGACTGATATGATTTGAAATCAGTTGATTTTAAAAAGTCTTATTTAATGCAGATAAGCCACTTAAGAACTTCAATCAACTGATTGGTCATGACGGACCAAAAATTGCAAAAGGAATTGATAAATTCAAATAACTATATTGGAATTTGCGTAAATTACAATTACTAAAGCTAGAACTAGGTCTATGACTCACATCATGATACGTTAGAAAGTAAATATGTAAATGTGGTCCATACTTTTGTGGTACATGAAGTTAAAGCATTGTCTTTAGCACCGAAAAAAAAACCCTGAAAAAATGACAATATAAATAAACAATTTCGACTTCCATATATGCTCATAGAATAGTACCTTGGATTAGAAATTATAATGTTTTGTCCAACTTGTGCGTCAGAAGCAATTGAATGGTTGCTTTCACGCCCTGAGTTTGCGGTAACAGAAGCAGATTCATATTCAGGAGTATTGTTGTGGATGTTTGTCTGGTTTGAATGAGTTGACTCTTGAATAGAACCTTGATTGTTGCGATGAATGTAGCGCCAATAAAGGTGAGGAAGAGTAGCGACACAGCCTACTGTATAACCAATGATCCATTCAAATAATGGAGCATGAGGATGCTCATTTCTAGACAAGCAGAGGACTATAATAGCTGCTACAATCTGGCTGACGTTGACAACAAGTTCAACAGAAATCCACAAACCAGAATTTAAAGGGTTCCTGCTCCTTCGAACATAATTATCTGCTCTTCTATTTACAGAACCATTTTCAGAGTTAGCATTGTCAGGTGACATTGAAGATGTTCGAGAGACAAGAGGAGATGTGCTGATTGAAGATCTGTTGATCTGATGCGCCTCTGCTGACAAATTTTCCACATTATTAACCTGTGGTATATCAACCAAGTGTTCGTGGCCAGTTGTGTTACTTCCTCTATCCATCAGGAGAGGATGCCTGTCAGTTTCACCTTCACAATGTATTTCCGCAATGGGAACGACCCTCAACATCCACAGACACTAATGAAAGTGAAACTAACAAGTGAAAGTAGCAGGTCACTTCTACACTATTTCATGCAAGTAAGGCAAATTATCCTTGCACGATACAAGTAGCCCTTTGCAGTTAATAGATAGTACACAGCCCAGATTTCATTTCCGCAGGCACCAGAGGCTGGACAAACCCAATGAAGTACGATTTTAGTACTCTTCTCCTGTTGCCGATAGCAATTGTATGATAAGAACCTCTGCTGCAAAAGTGTATGCGTGTAGTGAAATTAATAGATCAATCCGTTGATTGAAACATGGCAGAACTGGACTTCAAGGGAAACATAGAATTGGCAATAGTACATGTACATGCAAAAAACAAGATCCTTTTTTTCCCAATGAAAACGCAGTTCATGATGAACTGCAGCATAACACTTGTCTTTGAAATTGGTGACAACTTAAATCTAACAGTTCTTTTTGCTGCCCTAAAAGATAAATTTGACATGCATATTGAAATGAAAAACCAGAGTGCATAAGCATTTAGCAGAAAAAAAGGCAGCCTAATAGCGTAATTCCCACAGAAAAAATGGCACAAAGATCTAAAAGAAGAAACGATCTATGGGTTTCGATGGACTGGGTGAAGCAAATGTCTTCACTGGTTCAAAGTCTAGGGAAGCCTCCGTCGAATACAAGTACTTAGAATTCAAGAATATCGTATTTGCAAGCCTATCAAATACCGAATGTCCAAAAAAAAAAAAAATCCCTTTTCATAAGCACGTAGCGCAGGCACGGAAGATCGTCAGAAACCGGTGTGTAATTCACATCAAAATCACGCAGCGGACATAAAAACCACCGACGTATCCAAGTACGGGAGAGAAAACAAAGCCGGATCATGTGTTCCATAGACTTGCAAATCAGAAGGCAACCTAGCGATCAAAAGCAAGATGTAGGCACGAAGATACGCTAACAAAGAAGGAAAGAACTCACCTTAGAATGATCACGAAAGCTGCGGACCTCGGCTTTTACTCATGGTAAAAATAAAAAAGGCTAATTTCCTGATGGTATGAGCTAGAAGACATATCCATCGCTGGAGCTGGAAGTTGGAAGCGGCACCCCGGAGTTGCCCGTCCGTTGTCCGCGGCTCGGCGGCCGAGGAGGCGTAGGGAGGAGGAGGAGGAGAGGTAGGATGAAGGAGCGGGGGGAGGAGGACCAACCAAATGCGACCTGCCCCTCGCGTCGCGGTCATCGAGGGCTCGGCTCGTCGCCATCAAAGGCCGTGGCCACTGGCAAAGTGGGCTTGAATGCACCCTTTTGAGTTGGCCTGCTGTGACCACCCATCGTTTCCACAATATTGTATGATCATGATGTTGTTTTCTCGACATGGTCAGCATATGATAATATTATCATCATAAAAATTTAGAATTTGAATTTTGATAAATCAAAATAAATATCTTTCTTTTTTTTTTTTTTTTTTTTTTTTTATGTATTAGTCATTATTTCAAAAATTAGTAATCGTCTATAATTTACCTTCTTCTATTGACCTTAGGACAAATTAATGAGGACACTAGGTGAACATATTCATCTTCTCACCATCATGAATGATGATGATGTCATAAGGCAAAATCAAAATTTTAAATTTTGAAAAAAAATTAATACTATCGAAATATAAATTTAAATTATTTTATGAAAAATATTTAAAGCTAATACATCTTCTTCAAATGGTTTACTTGCATGCATTTTTTTTTTGTATAATCAAATATTTAACTTTCGAATTAATTAATTTTGAAGCTGACTAGTTTGAGCTCATAAAAAAAATTTTATAAGCCACCAGCAAGATCAATCAATGAATTGCTTAACCATGCAAGTAAATACCAAGTTAAAGGAAAAAAAAACATGAGGTGCATCTCATTCGGATGGGTCTAATAATTAACGCATAAAATATTATCATCATGAGATATGGGGTTTAAATCTCGATAAAATCGAGATAAATATCTTCCTTATGTGTTAGTCATTATTCCAAAAGTTAGTAATCACTCATGATTTACCTCCTCCGTGTTGATTCTGGGACAGATTGACAAGAGTGTTGGGATGAACGTATTCACCTTTTGTCACCATAAGTTAAAGAAAAAAAACATGCGTTACATCTGTTTTCATAATTATTTTTATTTTGTTAATTCAAAATATTTTAATTTACCTATAAGTTCTCGTGTAATCATTTAAATTTATTGTATCTCCATCCTTCATCTTCCGTATTTTGATAAAAAAAAATATCTTACCTCCTATCATTTTATTTTTAATTCAATTGCATATTTATTTAATTATTTTTTTCTATTTTATTGTAATCATAAATACAGATCAATTTAAACTTGTAATTTGAAACATACTGCTATATTAGTTCCTTTTGTCTCATTCATCCCACTTCACTCACATCCCTCCTCATCCTCTTTGGATGATATTGTCTCCCTCTCCTTCGCCTCTCTTACTTATCCTTATGCCTCTTTTTCGATTGTCGCTTGCAATATGGCTAGACCCTCACCCTTGGAGGCATTGTCATCAACATGACTACTCTCAACCGTGATTATCATGACCAAATAGACTTATCCTCCATGTTGACATACCTTTACGTTGATGCAAAATGGGAACAGCTATGGATTGAGTTCCTGCAAGAAATGCTCAAGCACGGCCTAGCACCGCACTTGTGTACTGACTAATTCTACCTCATTATCGGTGGCATACTCCTTACATCATAGCCCCTAAATTTTTCAATATATACAAAATATATATCATTATCGATAAATTAATTTAATAATTTCATAAATAATGAACAAAAATTATTTAATAAAAAAATTAAAATTTAGTGAAACATAGGACAGACGAGATAGTAATGTGCTAAAAAACTAAACTCAGACCACTTTTACATCATCCTTAACTGATTGAGACAACTCTTGATCAATATAGCCCAACCCATCTTTAATTGTTAGATCCGTACTTGGCTATCAAAATAAATAAAAAAGCGTTCATAGGTCCATTCATATAACTAAAGTTTCTAAATGACACATTTCTGCGCCTCACCTTACGATTTCTTGAATGACTCATTTAATTTCTATCCTTCTTTGTTCTCTGACAAACATTGAACCATCGAACCGATAAACATTATGCATATCCTATTTCGCACAAACAAACCTAACTTAAATTTTTTACTAAATACATTAAAATAAAACAATTGAATTTGACTACTCATGTGGTGGCAAGAAGTAAGAACGAAATTTCACGTTGGATATTTTTTTGAATAATTGGTGATGCAGGTGTCATGCCAAGATCCATTTGTATTATTCAGAGTTACTTAGATCATCAATACGTGGGATCCGGTTATTTATCTTGGCCAGAGTTGAGTTGGCTAATAGTGTCAGAATTATTATCATAGGACAATAATTCAAATTTCGGTAAAATTTAGGGAAAAAAATCCTCCTCATATTAACTAACTATAGCTTTGAATTTATCTCCTCAAGAAAAACGTTTGTGTGGAACCGCCAAGTGGCATATGCCACTTTATTTTTTTCTAATATTATCTATATTGCTCTGTTCATATGGAAAAGGTAAATTGTCTTAAAATTTCTAACATCAAATTTAACTTTCATCTCAGTATCTAGTATGTGTATCAAAAAAAATAAAAAAAATAATATTCTCATCCTTTGTGTATAATTTTTCTTTACTTCAACTCCCTAATACTCTGATTTACTTAATTGTCTTTATTTTTTAAATAAACAAATCTAAAATAAAATATAATTTATCATAAATTCAATATAATTTAACTAAAATCATTCAATCGATTCAGCCTAGCCTAATCAATTGATCAGACAAAAAAGAGTTGTGTTTAATTAGATAGAAAATATACTCGATTTTAGTTAAATGATGATGAATTTAGGAGGAAGTAGATCTCATTTTAGATTTTTTCTACCTATAAAAAATAATAAGGGTTTCTTTTTTCCTTGCGAAAAAAGAATTATGCTTAATTTAATAGAAAATATACGAGATTTTAGTTTAAATGTGATGAATTTAAGATGAGTTATACCTCCTTTTGGATTTTTTTACCTATAAAAAATAATGAGGGATTTTGTTCCCTTGTAACAAATGGGAAAAAGTCGCGTTTATAGAAAATATATTAAATTATAATTTAAATATGTTGAATTTAAAAGAAATCATATCTCCTTTAGGATTTTTTTGTACCTATAAAAAATAAGAATAATTAGGTAAATTAGAGTACATTAGGAAGTTGAAATGAATTTTAAGGAAAGGAAAATTTACATGCAGGGAATGAAAATAAATTTTTTCTGACATGCCACTTGACTAAGACTAAATAAGTCTCATGATTTATCCCTTTCCAAAGTGTGTAGGGTTGTCCTGAAACAGTCATTAAGGTGACGATTTTACTTTTTATCACTAGAGAATACATAATTGAGATGAGTGTCACAAATATATTTACTTACCAATGCGTGAATAACATAAAGCTGTCGGTACAATATTAACCTAGGAGGTGATCAGTCCCATAAAAATTTCTCATCGGCCACTGGGATAAATTGAGAAGCACAAACTGTTCGTCAATCCGCACAACAAACGTTCTAGGGTTGTCGTCCTATTAAAAGAAATTAATTTTGCAATGTACCATAGTTGGGAATTGATCCGTAAATGCATGTTTAACTACAAAAACACCTTACCATTGCACTATAACCTCATAGGCTTTTGTTAATTTTTTTTTTGGTAATCCGATTATTCAGCTCTTTGAACTGACCAATCTTGGAGGTGGCTAGCCCGGCCCCACGAAAATTTTCCACCAACCATTAGGGTAAATCGAAAAGTGCTAATAGAAACATATCCAAATGGTCAACATTCTTAGGCCTATTTCTCATTAGATGGAAAATCTCTTACAATACACCACAACTGAGATTTAAACCTTAGATCTCTTAGTTATCTATTGAAAGACCTAATAATTGCACCATTATCCAGGACTCTTTGTTAATGTTTTCATTACATATATAAGATGTTAAATACTTATTGATCAAAAATATTAGGTGGCTTTACAATACTCAAATAGCTAGGTAATATTTATCATGAATGTCTTCCACCTTGTTGAGAATTCAATTAAAGTCTCATATTACAAAGAAATGGAAAAGATCATGAGTTTAAAAGGATGAAGATATCTCTATTGATATAAGACCTTTTGGGTAGAGTTCAAAAATAAAATCATGAGGACTTAGACTAAAAGTAGATAATATCATATTATTGTGAAGATATCTAAATTCATTCGGTCCCAACAATTGGTATCAGAGGCATAGTCCGTACCAGAGGTCATATGGGGTGACCTTGAACGAGGTTGAGGGGATACCCAGAGTAGGTCAGGATGCTCGTGAGGAGGCCTAGAGTAGGACAAGAGTGACCAGATGCTTGCAAAGAGACCTTAAGCATGTCTAGGCGATTGGATATTCGTGTGGAGGCTCAGAATAGGTCAAGAGTGATTGAATGCTCGTAGGGAAACTTGAAATATGTCAGGATGATCAGATGCTTATAGGGAGGCCCAAAGCAAGTCATAGTGATCAAATGCTTATGGAGAGACCCAGAACATGTCAGGGTGATCGGATGCTTACGGGGAGGTCCAAAGCAGGTAAAGAGTGTCCGAATGCTTAAGGAGAGTGTACGAACCATGAGAATAGTGGTGATCCTTTGTTTGATGGGAGGATTGTTAGGAATACAATCAAAGTCTCACATTTAAAATACTTTGAAAAGATCATGAGTTTTAAAAAAAAAAAGAAATCTTCATTGATGTGAGACTTTTTGGGCAGAACCCAAAAATAAAACCATAAAGGTTTAGGCCCAAAGTGGATAATATTATAACAATGTGAAGAAATGTAAATTTTTTTGGCACTAACAAATTGTATTAGAGTCATGGTCTAGACCGGATATGATGTGGGGTGACCTTGAACGAAGTTGAGGAGAGACGTGAAGTAGGTCATGGTGACGAAATGTTTGTGGGGAGGTCCAGAGCAAGTCAAGAGTGACTGAATGCTTGCGGGGAGACCAGGAACAGGTCAGGATGACCGAATGTTTGTGGGTTGGTCTGGAACTGGTTAAGAGTGACCAAATGCTTGTGGAGAGACCTAGATCATAAGAGTAATGGTGGTCCTTCATTTCAGGGGAAGATTTTTAGGAATACAATCAAAGTCCTACATTAGAAAGACATGGAAATGATCATGAGTTTAAAAAGATGAAGATATCTCTATTGGTATGAAATATTTTTGATAAAATTTAAAAATAAAACCATGAGAACTATATCATATTATTATGAAGATATTTAAATTCTTTCTATGCTAACTCTCCTATAAAAAAAATTAATTAATATTTTTCATATCATACCATAATGGCCTTTTGAATGGGATATATATTCTTCATTGACATTTTTCATGCACTTAATCCATGGATACTGAGTTAATAAAGGTGTTTGGTGTAACCATATTGTCCAAATAGTAAAGTATTTATTTATCGAAAGACTTTATAGTTGCAATAAAAAGAACATAATTATCACCCGAGGCTCCTCCAAATTTATCTTCTAGGATATTAAAGGAAGATAAATCATAAAGATAATTCCATGGCCTATTATAACAACATATAGATATTAACTGTATTAGTCCGTAGATCTATCGAAAGACTTATAATGCTATATAGATAATGGTTTGCTAGAAATACCTTCCTTGTGGTCTGTGAAATTCACATACATTCTTCATTCATCAATTTCATATCGATCTACTTATCATTAAAAAATTCCTAGTGTAATAAAAAATTGATTTCAAATAAAAAAAGTATTTTTTAACATGCATAGTTATATATAAGGTATATTTTGGCTTAAGTAGAATGACAATGCGACATGGAAAAAATGTCATTTAAAGATTAAAAAAATTCAAAAGGCATTTATTTTTTTTAAAATTATTGTACTAGAACTAAATAAAATCAAACTTGCTTTTCAAGTTTCCAAAGTAAGAAGAAGCATTTTTCAAAGCTACTTTTGTTTTTTAAAAGATTTTTTTTTTGTTATAGACCTCTAACTTTATGTCAACATCATTTTTATTAATTTTTAAGGTATACTTCGAATTAATTGTGGAGATAGACCGTCTATCTCTTTCCTTCATCTTGTAAATCTGATCTTTCTTTTTCATCCGGTCCTTTCATCCATATAAGTAAATTTGAAAGGGCAATGACTCTTCAACTTAGACTGCAAATGAATTAAATCGGCTCGCGAGTTTTTTTTTTTTTGAATCAACTCAAAAAAATATTTGATTCGTATTTAAATTTATCGAATTCGAGCCGAACTTGAACATATTTAAATTTTTTTTCGAATCGAATTCGAGCCCAAATTATATTATTCGATAATTCATGAGCCGCTCGTGAGCCTTAATATTTTATTAATATAAATTAAATATATATTAAATAACTAAATTTCGAACCTTTCAAGTACCTATTTTCGAATAATAATTCGAATAGTTCATGAACATGTTCGAATCTTTCGAGCCGAACTCAAACTCGAGCCCTAATTCAAATTGAATTCGAACACAAAATTTTAACATTTTCGAAGTTCAAATCAAACTCGAGTTCGAATATATTTATTTAGAGCCGAATTCAAACCTTAAAATTTTCAACATATTCAACTCGATTGAGCTCATTTATACCCCTACTTCAACCACCTTCTCAGTTTTTTATTCTATTAAAAAAAAATCTTATAATTTACGATTCAAATCCTGATCCTACCGCTGCACCATGCTAGGGGCGCTCGTATGTGATTCTTGGTTATTGAAGTGTGTTCCACCATTTAATTAAAGTAGGGTTGTCTTTTCAAGTTTATCCATGAATGAAGTCATTGTTTAATTAATAATTAATTAAAGTAAAGTTAATGTATTGAGCTCATTAATGAACCATGTCATCTCCACATAGTGTTTATTGATTAATTAATTAAGTAAAGTAGAGTTATGTTTCACATTCATTAATGAACTAGGCCATCATAGACCCTAGTGAGAAGCAGATCTCAAAATGCTATCGTCTCGATGAGCTTCCATTAATACTAGTGTGATCGTATACATGTGTATAATATAATAATATATAAATTATTTGGATCTTTAAAAATTTAAATTATTTAGATTTTCTAATGTTACCCTTATAAACCAAGAATTAATTATTTGAATAAGATTCGTCAACCCATATAATAGTGACTACTGTAACGAGTTTTCCTATGCAAAAAATTATTTTAATTTAATATTATACTTATCTTAGTAAAAAAAACTAAGAAAAATATATTTTTTAACATTATCGGCCTAAAATATTTATAGAAGCTTCTTTGATCATAGTGTTGTCAATTCTAAGATATGAGACTAAAGAGAACTATATTTTTTTTTATATAAAACAATCAGAAAAAATTAATGATGAGAAAAATCCATAATAATACACTGTAACTGAGTATCGAACTCTAGATCACTGATTGTTTCGCTGGTAGAATTATTAATAAACCTTAGAATTATTTTTAGTGTAAATAGAAAAAAGGACATTAACATAAATGTATTTTAGGCTTCACCAAAATTAATTAATAAAGGGGGAAAGATTTTTAATAAAATAGTAAGATTTATGATGACTAATAAAATTTTTTCTTAGGATCAAATTGATTATTCTTAGAATTAGTTGATTCAAATAATTAGATATTTGATAATAACTAAAAAAAAATAGATTATTAATTATTCACACCTATTGTTTGGATATATAGAGAGAAATTAATATCGCCATATTGATTTCATCGAAGAGGAAATCGACAAATAACTAGTTGTGTATTTATTGATTCTATTAACAAATAGGGATGCATTTTTAGTGTAGGTTGTATTTGATAGCTTGACAGCTGGTTGTCAATTTAAGGAGGACTGTGAATTTCATTCATTTATTAATGAGCTGATTATAAATGGAGTGAAATAATTTTGTGGGTTTGATATAATATTATAAAAAAAATATCACTGCTCTATTACTTGTAAGTTTTTTATAATATTATAAAATTGTGCTGAGAAGTAAAATATAATAATTAAATATCAATAAAAAAGAAGACTATTAATAATTTGTTCACAAATAAGGTAAATTCTGAATATTTCTTCCATTTAGTTTATACAACTATTTATTATTAAGAAAATAATATTAATAAAGTATAATTTGTTTTCATAATTATATCTGTATTTTCGATAAATATATTTGAAAAAAAATATCTATAAATTATACGAATGTTATAATTTGTAGATTATATAATTTAATTAATCTATATATATATATATATATATATATATAAACATATGAGAGGTCAAGATCTTCTTCTGGGAAATGATCGACGGCGTGTATTGATTTGGAAAGGTCAGTGCGGACAAAGCCAACACTGCGTCACCTATTTATGCACTCCTCGACAAGCCCGAGGCCGCTCCGACAAACCCTAGCAGGAAGAGGAAGAGGAAGAGGAAGAGGTCGCGTGGCGATTTGTTTTGTTGTTCAGCAGTGGAGGCAGGTGGAGTTCTTCTCTTCTTTCTGGTACGGTTTTCTTTTTTCACTTCTCGTCGATTCCCTTTTTCCTGCATTAGGATCACTTGTTGGGTTTGCTCTCTTTTCGATAAATGTTTAGTTTTGCTGCGGTGGTTGTGGGATCTCCAACGGCAGTTAATTTGCCTCACTTTGCATGAGTTTCTGGTGGACCGTTGTGTGGTTATGATTCAAGGGATTCTGTTGGCAGCTGAATATTGTGTTTTTTTTTTATTCTATCGAATTGTTTCGATTGTTAGCGTATAATGCTGATTGATTTTTGCAAGGAAGTAATGAGTTAATTAAGTTAAATTTGTTGATTGGGGTTTTGTTTTTCCTATTTATTAGCTTTTTCTGCATGATCTATTAATCTCATCTTACTTCCTTTGTGAGAAGTTGGTGGTGATTTTTTTCATTGTTAGGGGTGCTTTAATCTTTCATGAACTTTTATTTTACTACGCTAGAGAAATTCCTTTCTTGTGAACTCTTCAGGTGTTTTATGTTTCTAATTCAAGCCATTCATATAATTGTTAAAAGGTTTAAGAATGGTTGCGTCTGTGGCGTCCTCGGCCTTCTTTCCTGCTTCATCTTCCTCGTCAGTGGTTTCGGCTAAAGCATCACAGCGTGTCGGTGACGGCCCTCAAAACTTGGGTGTCAGAGGCATTGTAGCAAAGCCTACCTTATCATCTGGTGCAATGAGGGTGGAGGCACAAGCACCTTCTAAGGCCGGTCTGAAATCTGAGACTCTTAAAGTTGAGGAAGATTCTCCATCAACTGCAAGGACATTTTACAACCAATTGCCCGACTGGAGTTTTCTATTTGCTGCCATAACAACAATCTTCTTGGCTGCTGAGAAGCAGTTTACCCTGATTGACTGGAAACCTAGGCGTCCTGATATGCTTGCTGATGCATTTGGGCTGGGAAAGATAATGCAGGATGGTTTTGTTTTCAGGCAGAACTTCAGCATTAGGTCATATGAAATAGGAGCGGATAGAACTGCTTCTATAGAGACTTTAATGAATCATCTGCAGGTTTAGTGGAATATAATACCTTGGTTCAACTTGTTTCTTGCTTTTGCTAGTGTTGTTTACTACTTTATCTATTTATCATATGCAGGAAACTGCCCTCAACCACGTAAGGGGTGTTGGGCTCATGGGTGATGGGTATGGTTCGACGCCAGAAATGTGCAAGAGAAATTTGATTTGGGTGGTGACCAAGATGCAGATTCTTGTTGAGAAATATCCTTCCTGGTAAGTTTTTCGTCTGTAATGACTTATTGACAAAATATTTGGTATTAATCCGTTCCTCACTGCCACTATATTGCAAGCTAAGCAATTGTTTAAATGTATGAAACATTTTTTTTGGCTACCAATATTTTTCTTTGTTTTTTTCCTACATCAGATAATTTATTTATGATATTTGAGGATAAACTGTGGTTGATTATTCCTGTTTTCAAACTTTTGTTTAGGGTGTTTACTCCTATGTACACCTTGTAACTTTTATTGTAAGCTAATTGGTTATTAAATTAGCCTCCTGGATTTTTTTTTAAAATTTCTTTATAGTTATGGTGGTTACCTTTGAACTTCTTTGTTGAGTTTTTGCTGTCGTTCAGTCTCTTGAACCATTATTGATTTTTTTTTTAAAAAATTTCTTTCAAGTTATGGCCTACCTTCGAACTTCTTTGTGGAAATTTTGCTGTTAGTCTCTTGAACCATTGGTCGCCAAATAGGATATTTGATTTAAAGCTCACCTAACTTCCTGCATGTTAGTTGAGTTAATCTTACATTGAGTCATAGTTTCATCACTTCATTGTGTAGTTTTTTTTCTATCTTCTTTATCAACTTAACCTTGTTATTTTCAGGGAAGATGTTGTTGAAATAGATACATGGGTGGCTGCGTCAGGGAAAAATGGGATGCGCCGTGATTGGCATGTCCGTGACTATCGAACAGGACAAACTGTTATGCAAGCAACCAGGTTTGGAGATTTCATCACAACAGACTTGAATTTTTTGTGCAAGTTTTGTATAAATCCATTCTTTTTCTATTTTGGATTTTGTTTTGCAGTGTGTGGGTGATGATGAACAAACAGACCAGAAGATTGTCTAAACTCCCAGAGGAAGTTAGAGCAGAAATAGGTTCCTATTTTATGGACCGGGATCCTATTTTAGATGAGGATAACAGAAAGTTTCCGAAGCTTGAAGCTAACACCGCAGACCATGTTCAAAGAGGCCTGACTGTAAGTCTTGTATAATTTAGTTATTATTTTTCTGTTTTCATTCATTCTATTAGTCAGCTCATAGTCATTCATTTCTTTTAAATTCAGCCTCGGTGGAGTGATTTGGATGTCAATCAGCACGTGAACAATGTCAAGTATATCGGTTGGATCCTTGAGGTAATTTAGCTGATTTTATGAACTTAAAGCTGGCAAAAGTAAACCAAATTTGTACTTTATAATCATTAAGCAAACGTTTCCAAAAATCAATGTTTTTGATGCCTAGAAAGTTATTGTTAAGTTGCAACATACATAGTTTCTGATGATTCAACAAGTTGAATATTCAATTCATTCTGTGATATTTCAGTATATTACAGTAAGAAATCATTCAGTCCGTGGTAAACATAGCTAGTAAGAGACCTCCACACAGCAAACTATTGTCTGAGAATCTTCGTAATTGTTTTAGCCATGCGAGGAATTTAGGTTATCTGTTTCATACTGGTCCAATCACATTGTTTAGGTTAATGCAAGTCTCATGACATGACGATGCTATTGGTTTTTTCCTTTTTAAGCATTCCTTGCCATCATCTCTGTAACTAATTTAATGGAACGGTCGAACAGTGTTTGTTTTGGCTAAATACGATCTGCTTGCATACCTCTAGTTTTATCTTTGTCGCACGACATGCTGGTTGTTATACCTCTTTTGACGATCTAAAATAATGCAGGGTGCACCGATCACAATTCTAGAGAGTCATGAGCTCGCGAGCATGACTCTGGAGTACAAGAGGGAGTGTGGGAGGGGCAGTGTGCTGCAATCGCTTGCTGCTATCTCCAGCAACAACGCAGGTGATTCGGCTAAGCCTGGCATTGAGTGCCAGCATCTTTTGCGTCTGGAATCCGGTGCTGAGATCATGAGGGGTCGAACCGAGTGGAGGCCTAAGCGTGCCCAAGGTCTCCAACCCGACTGGCTTCAAGCTAGGATTGCATAAATGCATTGGCTACTGAACTTCGAGGGCCAGTTCGACTAACAAAGCCTCCTTGATATGTTGCTCTGCTCAAATACCATGAGTGTAAAATGATGCAGTCCATATAAAGCCCCATGTATTATTTTTGTAACCTTACGGTTTCTATCTATATGTTCCTTAGCATCTATTTTACACTTATATATATATATATATATATATATATATATATATATATATGCTGAAAGGTTATGCTGCGGAATCTTACGTGCGGATTGCTGCGGACCTGCCCTCTGGTAGGTCTACATCAATTTTTTTTTTTACATATAATAGTTTTTTTTCCCTTGTTTTTCGAAAGGCAACTATAGCAGTCCTAATTTCTCTTGCCGATTCTTCTCGTTGTGATGACTCTCACAGGCACCCTTGTCAAAGCGAGTCGTGCCTAAAGTTACCCGCCCTTTCCTCCTTTGTTGCGATGCACTCGTCGTGAGGAAAATCCACAGGTGCTTTCCCTCGTCGTGCCCCTTGTGATTCTTTGTTGTCGCACCCAAACTAGGGTTTCTGCCCCTTCCTCCTTTGTCGCAACGCATCCATCGAAGAGGATAACCCACAGGCGGCTTCCTCCTTCGTCGCGCCAAAGCTAAAGTTTCCTATTTGTTGTTATTTGATCGGCAAGCTGAAGCTAGGGTTTTTCCGCACCTCACTCCTCTTCATTTGTTCTCCTCGACGATACATTCTATTGCTTGGTTTTCTTTTCTCCAATCATTTGTGACCTATAGAGATTTGTGCCCTTCATCTTTCATCTGGTCTTGATTTTCTTTCCTCCAATCATTTGTGACCTACAGAGATTTCTACTCTTCATATGGTAATTTATGCATTTTGTAATGTATAATATTTTGAATATCGGTTAGTAAGATATTAATAAAATCCTAAGTGATATATGATTCATTAAAGATATTCTAAACACTATAATCTAATCTAATTTTTTGTAAATTGGATTAATTTTGTCTCACTGCAAACACTGATATTTAGGTATTACAAAATATGGTGTGTCATAAAATTTAGGTATTTTAATACAAATTGTGGCTATATGTACAATATCGAGTTATTTATGTCTTTTGTAATGTACAATATCTTGAATATATGTTAGTTCGATATTGATTATACCTAATTTGACTTCTCATAGTTGAAAAACGAGAATTTTTCAATGCAGAATGCATGAAAAACCTCAAGCGTTGTGTTTAATTTAGAGGATATCTTTAGGGACTTATCTAGTTTTTCAATGCAATAGAGATAGAAGTTATTTATTTCTCCTTATTCAATTTAGGAGTTTTCTCTATCAAATTGTTTGCAATTTTGACTTTATAAAAAATGAGTTATAGTTTTTATTTATTTATCTACTTATCTATTGTCAAATGTAATGCGAGGATCCTTAAAAATGGAATACAATAGAGTTGATGATCAAGAATTCATTCCCGAAGTTGCAGATGATAGAAAGCCAAAAATTGAAATGGAATTTTCATTACTAAAGGAGACATGTTCATTCTATAACCAATATGCACAAGAAGTTAGATTTAGTTCAAGAATAAACACAAGCAAGAAAATCAGATAACAAATGAAGTGACGTGGAAACAAATTGTTTGCTTTAAAGAAGACCATACAGATCTAATGCGGTGGAATAAACATGCAAAAGTTGATCATGTATCAAGGGAAAGAGCACGTGGCGCAGTTAGAACAGGTTGTAAGTCGAATATTACATTTGTCAAGAAACAGACTGGACTTAATTGGGTTGTCAGTAACTTCATAGAAACTCATAATCATCCACTCTCGACTCCATCAAAGGTGCATTTACTATGCTCATATCGTAATGTTTTAGCAATAAAGAAAACATTGACAAAACAATTTTCAGAGGCCAATGTACCAACTTGTCAACAAATGCGAATATTGAAAATAGAGTATGGAGGGCCTGAGGGAGTCGGTTGAACAGAAAGAAATATTAGAAATTTTGAGAAAAATCTAAGAGATGAACAAAAGGATATTGATGCCGAAACACTGATAGAGTTTTTTACATCTGAGAAAGAGAAAAATTCAACATTTTTTCTTTGATTATGAGACTGATTTAGATAACAGATTTAGTAAATGTTTTTGGACTGATCATGTATTAAGGAGGACATACAATGTATTTGGTGATGTAGTTGTATTTGATATGACATATAACACCAACAAATATGACTTGATTTTGACACTATTTGTAGGGATTAATCATCATTATCAGACAATTTTTTTTTGTTGCGGTTTCTTAGTGATGAGAAAACTGAGTCTTTTGTTTGGTTGCTTACAAAGTTCTCAAAAACCATGCCTAAAGGTGCACCAAATATTATCATTACTGATCAGGATCTTGCTATGACAAAAGTAATTGCACAAGTTTTCCCTCAAACAATGAATCGATATTGTTTGTGGCACATATTGAATAAATTCTCAAATAAATTAAACCTTTTGACTTTTCGAAACCACTATCACAGCATAAAAAATGTCATTGTAAATTTTACAGCACCTGATGATTTTGAGAAATCATGGGAAGAGACTATCAAGGATGCTAACTTAGAGAAAAATGATTAGTTGTCCTTGATGTGTGAATTGAGACACAAATGAGTGCCAACATATTTTAGTCATGTATTTTCTGTAGGAATATCAAGTAGCCAAAGATCTAAAGGCTCACATGCATTTTTCAAGAAATATATCTCAAATAAGAACTCATTAATGAATTTTATCACACATTTTAATAGAGCATTGAGACATCAAAGACACAATGAGTTAGTTGTAGACTATATTGATATGAATGAGCATCCCAAGGTTAATACAACCTGGCCAATGGAAATTCAAATGGTTAAGCTGTACACAAAAAAGAAACGGTAATTTACCAAATCACGCACCTAGACATCTTAATTGACCAAAAAGCATATACTACTTTGGTATTTATCAAAGGATGCACTTTTTCAAGTGCACTTCCCTTTTTATTCTTCTGACAAATCAAACTTTTTTTTTGTCGTTTTTCTTTTCTCCCTCTTCTCTTTCCTATCTCCTCTTTCATCAACGACATTTAAAATTTAGTTAATTTTTTGATAACATTTTAATACATTTAGAGAAGCTAAAATAAACTATGAATAGAAAATTTAAACTCCTTGCAACATCAGGAATCCACAGGAACTGAAATGGGTATAATATGAGGTCTCTAGGTCCATCAGTGGGTTTCAGTCAAAACCCACTAATGGACCTAGAGAGCTCCGATTGCACCCATTTTAGTTTCTATGGATTCCTGGTGTTGCAAAGAGTTCAAATATGCTATCCATTATTTATTTTGACTTTTATAAGGTGTTAAAATACAAGAAGAAAGAATCAGCAAAAAAATTTCATATCAGGTCTAACGTGGAGCTTTTTTGCTGATTCTTTTTTTTATATATATTTTAACATCTTCTAAAAATTAAAATAAATAATGGATAGCATATTTGAACTCCTTGCAACATCAGGAATCCACAGAAACTGAAATGAGTGCAATCGGAGCTCTCTAGGTTCATTAGTGAGTTTTGATCGAAACCCACTGATGGACCTAGAGACCTCAGATTACACTCCTTTCAGTTCCTGTGAATTTCTGATGTTGCAAGGAGTTCAAATATGCTATCTATTTTTTATCTTGACTTTTAAAAGGTGTAAAAATATAAGAAGAAAGAATCAGCAAAAAGGCTCCACGTTAGGCCTGATATGAATCATATCAGACCCACGTTGGGCCTGATATGATGTGGATCTCACTCTATTAGGAATGCTCAATTGTTTTAGGAACTCTTCATTTCCAATGTAGCATTTTATTTTGACTTAAATCTCAGTTCATGATGTATGTCTTTGTTGGGGTTTGAAAAATTATGCACATTGGAAAAGCCTTAACTGTGGAATACCTCTTCAAATATGCTGGATTGGATGTTGAAAAGTAATGATTTTTGTAATTCCTCTGCCTTTTGCTTGGTATCTTTTTCCCATTTAAATAATTGACACACTTTTCTTTCAGCCTTCAGAATTTAGAGTGGTGTCTCTTTGTCCTTTTCCCTTATTTCTCGTAAGTGATCTCGTTTTCCGGATTAATTTTCTTTTACAAAGAAAGAAGAAATAAGTGAGTCATGACTTATTTGCAGTTACATGCTAGTAGAAGAATTAGGTCTATCTGGTATTGTGTCAATTCTATTTATTGGAATTATGCGTATCTTCTCTTTTTTCAATAACTATACTATGACTATTTGTTCTGAGTGTTTGCATATGTATTTCTTACAGGTAATGAAGCATTATACATTCTCTAATTTGTCAGAGAACTCTCAACGTTTTGCTGCTGCCTTTTTCCACTTGATTTCATCACTAGCTGAAACATTTATGTAGGAGGATATGCATTGATGTCCTTATCTATTTTTCTACTTAGAGCAATTATAAATACATCCATTATGAAATGAAGAGTTCCTAAAACAGTTGAGCATTCCTAATAGAGTGAGATCCACACCAACGTGGGTCTGATATGATTCATATCAGGCCTAACGTGGAGCCTTTTTGTTGATTCTTTCTTCTTATATTTTAATAGCTTCTAAAAGTCAAAATAAACAATGGATAGATATTTAAACTCCTTACAACACCAGGAATCCATAGAAACTAAATGAGTGCAATCGGAGCTCTCTAGATCCATCAGTGGGTTTTGACCGAAACCCACTGATGGACCTAGAGACCTCAGATTACCCCATTTCAGTTCCTATGGATTCCTGATGTTGCAAGGAGTTCAAATATGCTATCCATTATTTATTTTAACTTTTAGAAGGTGTTAAAATATAAGAAGAAAGAATCAGCAAAAAGGCTCCACGTTAAGCCTGATATGAATCATATTTGGCCCAACGTGGGACTGATATGAAATTTTTTCTTCTTATATTTTAACACATTCTAAAAGTCAAAATAAATAATGGATAGCATATTTGAACTCCTTGCAACACCAGGAATCCATAGAAACTGAAATGGGTACAATCGGAGCTCTCTAGGTCCATCAGTGAGTTTTGACTGAAACCCACTGATGGACCTAGAGACCTCAGATTACACCCATTTCAGTTCCTGTGGATTCCTGATGTTGCAAGGAGTTCAAATTTGCTATTCATAGTTTATTTTAGCTTCTCTAAATGTATTAAAATGTTATCAAAAAATTAACTAAATTTTAAATGTCGTTGATGAAAGAGGAGATAGGAAAGAGAAGAGGGAGAAAATAAAAACGACAAAAAAAAGTTTGATTTGTCAGAAGGATAAAAAGGGAAGTGTACTTGAAAAAGTGCATCCTTTGGTAAATATCAAAGTAGCATACCCCTTTTGGTTAATTAAAATGTCTAGGTGCGTGATTTGGTAAATTGCAGAAAAAGAAATGGCTAAAGTTTCAAAGTGAAATGACCGAGAGTTATAGTTATTATGTGCAACAGACATTTACAGGAGTTTCCTCAGCGGTTTACCATGTGATGAAATTTCAAAGTTCTTCTTCCTCAAAATCAAGAGTGCTCACGCATGACAAGCAAAGAGATTATATATCGTGTAGCTGCACAAAATTTGAGTTTGAGGGCATTCCATGCAGACATATGTTAGCTTTTTTTCGTTCAACTAAGTGTTTCATTTGCCTGATACGTATATACTCAAACAATGGATACGAGATGCAAAAGTTGGAGCAATATATGCTTTAGGAGAGCAAAATGTCATTGATGATCCAGATTCAGAATGGTATTTGATGTCGAGGAATTCGAGGTTATCCTATAAAGCTTCCAGATTAGTTGACGATGCATCTTTGAGTAATGAAAGGACAACCTTCTTGGATGAACAATTCGATTGTATCTACAATAAAATTCAAGAGATGTCTATTAGTACAACATGCAATGATAGAAGTCAAAGAAAAAAAATCCATTGATGAAAGCCTTGATATTATTGATCCTTCTGTAGTAAGGACTAAGGGATGTGGGAATAGATTAAAATCATCAAAGGAGAAATCTACATCAAATTCTAGGCTTTGTCGTGGATGCGGATATCGAGGAGTATCACATGACAAGCGTAACTGTCTCAATTTGCAATAAGGGTTTGTGTCGATTCATTTTTTCATTTATTATATTTTTTCTTGCAAATAAATTTATTTTTATTATATTTTGTATATGACAAGGTGTCAATTATTAGATCAATTGAAGATAATAATCAAATTAGTCTTGACGATACATATGAATTTGATTTGGGATCTATAGCAGGTACTATCAAAGTTTTAATTTGTTAAATTATAATGGTTTATTGTTTATTGAGAAAATGAGATTAATAAATTATCTTTATTGTTACAGGTTCTAGTAACATGCCCTAGGATGTTGTAATTATCTATGCTCAGTATTCATCTATTTCCTTTATTTGTATGTTTGATTGGTTTAATACATTTTTTTGGTATTAAATGCATACTTCTAAAGAATCTGGTATAGAATGCATACTTCTAACACATACTATTTCAGAATGCTTACTTTTCCAGGCTCTCTTTCGGAAGATTGCGGCTGCCTTGCCCGTGGTGGAAAACCTTTCTTCAGAAAAGCAGGATGACATGGTCGATGTTAATTTGAGAGCAACCAATGCACACTCGTATCAGTCACAACCACAATCTGGAGGTTGTGGTTGTTAATTTCATCCTTCACAATTTTTTGTTGTACCTTATTGCATTAGTCAACTGAAGAAGCCATGGTTCTTGAGGAGAGGGTCGTTTTTCTCTCAACAAGGCCAGATTATTTCCGGTTGTGGAGATCTATTATGTATCTTATTCAATTCCCATATGTTGCTGGCATTAATTGATAGCATGTATTTTATTTGGATTTAGTAGATGTAATTGAGTTATTTTGTTTGTTGAGATAATTGCTAGTATAATATCATGGTTATTAATTTTAGTGCTTGTGAGAGAGTTTATTCTGTGCAAGGTGACATAGTCTTGTGAGAATTTATTATATTTTCACATCTTCATAAGAATATATGTTTAAATTGTCCGGTCACTTATTGGATTGATGGTGTCTTAATTTGGTCATAAGTGAAAATGGATATGTCAACAAATAAGGATACTTCACCTGTTTTGTTATAACATAAAAATTCAGCACCTTTTGCATTATAATTTAAGTTACCGGAAGATAGGTTTAATGAAGAGTAATATCATCTTATAACTTGCAACTTTGTGAAGATCTTCTAGGTCATCTAGATCTAAATCGTGTCAAAATTAAAATGCTAGCAAAAAGTTGATTGGTTGTGCACATTTATTTTGGTAAATTTCACTCTTTCCCTCAATGTGGACCTGGCCCTATACAACAGGTAGATATTCCTCTTTCTGATTACATTTTCCTTTATTCCACGTCACTTAATAATGACAAAATTTTCCTAGATATGAATGCATGGGGATGGAATCAACATTATCACTCAACTCAATGGTTGCAGGACCCCTTTAGCGACAAAATAGTTATGAGATTAAAATAGAAGGCTTAAGAATAAAAAAGAGAAATCTTATGGATGCAGTTACTAATTCTTGATTTGGCATGTACAAAATGAAATTTTCATTTTCGATTCTATGTAAATTTTTATAAAAATGTTTCATTTGCTTCTTTTATATGGAAGTTTCATTTTCCCAAAATATATCCTAATTTTTGGCCTAATTCTTCTTCATAATCGATTCAACTTATCAAAAGGATAGATTTTGATTCTATTTCATCTCTTCGACAAGTTTAGTAATAAACATAACACAAAACTAATATCCATCCATAAATAAAAAAAAGTAAATATCGATATCATCCATAATTATATTTCTTTATCACATTACACTACAAAAAATTCCAGGATTACCGACGACAATATCCGTCGGTATTCGGTTGGTACAAGGCCTTACCGACGGATTTCCGACGGAAAACAATCGGTTGTGAGAATATGCATCGGAACCTATTTTCCCGACAGAAATAAAAATTCCGTCGGTAATATACCAACGGAATTATAATCTCGTCGATAAACCCCGCTGGACAGCTGTCGCCAAGTTTTCTGATGGAAATATAACTTCGTCGGAGCCAGGCGTTTCTGTATCGAAAAAATGCCTGCCCTGTATCGTAAACTACCGACGGAATTGGCAGTTCCGTTGGAAAGTACCGATGGAAATAGCAATTCCGTCGGAAATTACCGACGGAAATAGCAATTCCGTCGATAATTACTGACGGAAATACCAATTCCGTCTGAAACTACCGATGGAATGGTTGTTTCCGTCGGTAGTTTACGATACAAAAGTACCGACGGAATACAATTTTCGTCGATATTCCACCATAAAATAAAAAAAACTGGCAGCACCTATTTGTATTTCCATTCAACCATGTATACAAATTATATATCCATATAAGACCATTACAATCGATGGTATTTCATACATATAAAAATCATATTATACAATCCATATACACAATCATATTTTACATATACTAACAATTCATACAATCACAATTTCCAAATCCTAACAAACCATATATAGATACAAACAAACTAATACAATCCATACATATAGAAACAAACACTCCGTACATATAAAAACACATAGAAACAAACATAATATAAACAAATCATCCATATATAGATCATAATATTTCTGTGCTCAAATATATAAATTCATATCATGATAGCAAATACTCAAAAAGTAACTAATATTGTAAGATCCTGCAAAAAGTAAAATACAATAAATTATGATGAGATTGATATCAATGTATATTCAAAATATTACATATATGTATAATAAATTTATATTTAAAAAATAAATACCTAGATAGAAAGAAGATGATGATGATGATGATCGTGCTGAATATGTACACCCTGACGCCTGAAACATATAATAGTGTAATATTTAGAAATAAGCAGAGTAGAATAAAATAATCAAATATATTTTGCATGTAATGATAAATAAAGATTTAAATAGTAGTTGAACAAACCTTGAAACATGCTAATCACCAAGGTCTGATGGGTCTTGAGTCTCCTGTGACTCAAGACCATGTGGCATCTGGGTGCGAACGAAATTTGCCACGATCTCTCGTATACTGGCAAAGAGAGTATCCGGGTCGGTCCTCCTCTTCTCCTCAGCAGTCCTCCACTGATCCATAGAAGTCATCCTCTCATCCATTAACTTTAGTTGAGTGTGCAGTTCTTCATTTTCGCGTCTTAATGACTGCACCTCACTAGAAGAAGAGGAACTAGCACGGCCCCTAGGAGTCCTCAAACGATCAAATGCCACTTTGGCCTGGGAGCCAAGGCCGTAGAGGGTGGAGTTTTTTGTCCTTCCACCGACAACATCATAATATATCTCATTTAGCGCATCGGTGGATAGAGACTGTGGTTCCTCCCCCTCTGATGGTGGCTGAGAGGCCTGAGCCACTCTTTCTGTCATTTGCTCATGTGTTTAAAATTATAATATTGATTAATATTTAATTTGATAACAATTATTAAATTTAATCAAAATAGAAATGCATGAACAAATTGTTGGTTGCTACTCGGAAAGCTTAACGGTTCCACTGTACAAAAATTTTGTACAAATGTCTGAACCTTTTCCTAGCTACCATATGTTCTTTTAAATTAAACTTGGATCACCTACGGAACTTTACACGTTTGATCCTAAGTTTAACTTATTTGTTCTTTTAGGTTTAGACTTGGATCTCCTGCGGAACTTAACACGTTTGATCCAAATCACCTAGGTTATTAATTCCATTAAATATTAATTTCCAAAATTGGCTTCCAGGACTGCATGGCGAGGCACATGACCTTCTTGGATATGGGAGTAACCACCACTGCCTAGACAAAGTCTTTTAAGGAAAGCTAATATTTAATTTCCTTAAATAACTCTAGGTTAACCAAAAAGAACAATCGAAGCACAAGTTCGAAAAGAAAACAAAATAGCACAACATCGAAAACTAATTCGAAATACTAGAATCACATGCCTCTTGTATTTGGTATTTTTACAAAGAAATAAAACTAGTATGATGCGGAAATTAAATACTAATGTACCTTTTCTTTTGCAAACAAAAACCTCTAGGTCTTCTACCGTATTCCTCTTCTAACCTCGGACATTGTGTGTGCAATGATCTTCCGAGATGAGAACCGCCAAGGCACCTTCTTCTACCTTCCTTCAAGTTTCGGCCAAGCATATCTTCTAAAGGATGAAGAACCTTTTTCACCAACCAAGCTCCAAGGAATGCAAGCTTTCTCTCCTTCTTCCTCAAGCTAGATCCGGCCACCTCCTCCAAGCTCCAAGAGATAAAGGATTTCGGTCACACAAGAGGAAGAGAGAAAAGGAGAAGGGTCGGCCACACCAAGGAAGAAAAGAGGGAGAAAATAGAATAGAGTCGTTCACTGTGAAGGCACCTCTACCCCCTCTTTTATAATCCTTGATCTTGGCAAATAAGGAAATTTTAATAAAAACTTCCTTAATTCTTTTGACATGAAAAGGAAAATTTAATTAATTAAAAATCAATTTTATTTTCTCAATTCATATGGCCGGCCACCACAAGCTATAAACAAGGAGAGTTTTAATTAATTAAAACTTCCTAATTTGTCTCCAGAAATTTATAAAAATTTCTCCAATAATTTTAATCTCTTATGGTTAGTAAAAAGGAAATTTATTAAATTAAAATCTTTCTTTTAAACATGTGGATAAAAAGAAAATTATCTCTAAAAATTAAAATCTCTTTTAATCTACAAATAAGGAAAGATATCAAATCTTTTCTTAAAAGAAAATATTTAATTTTTAAACTCTCTTTTAAATCATGAACATGGTTAAAAAGGAAAGTTTTCTTAAAATTTAAAATCCACCTTTTAATCAACAAATAAGGAAAGATTTTAAATTTTAAACTCACTTTTATTTACAAATAAGGAAAGTTTTTACCAAAAATTAAAACCATCCTTTTAATCTACAAATAAGGAAAGAGATTAATCTCTTCTCTTAATCTTTTGTAGAAAGCTATAAAAGGAAATTTTTAATTTTTAAAACTCTCTTTTAAAACCATGATATCCACATAAGAAATAATTTTAATAAAATTCTTTTTAATATTCTAGTGGCCGGCCACCTAAGCTTGGGACCCAAGCTTTGGCCGGCCACCAACTTGGCTCATCCACTTGGTCTTGGCCGTCCCTAGCTTGGGTTCCAAGCTAGCTTGGCTGGCCCCATTGGATGGGTAAGAAGGTGGGTATAAATCTCTATATACAAGAGGCTACGATAGGGACCGAGAGGAGGAATTAGTTTTGGTCTCCCGATGAAATTAAGCTTCCCGTGTTCGCCCCGAACACACAACTTAATTTCATCAATAATAATTCATTCCACTAAAGAACTATTATTGAACTACCGCACCAATTCCAAATTACATTTTGGGCTCCTTCTTATTATGAGTGTGTTAGTCTCCCTGTGTTTAAGATGTCGAATGTCCACTAATTAAGTGAGTTACTGACAACTCATTTAATTAATATCTTAGTCCAAGAGTAGTACCACTCAACCTTATCATTATGTCGGACTAAGTCCACCTGCAGGGTTTAACATGATAATTCTTATGAGCTCCTCTTGGGGACATTCTCAACCTAGATCACTAGGACACAGTTTCTTCTATAATCAACAACACACACTATAAGTGATATCATTTCCCAACTTATCAGACTTATTGATTTATCGAACTAAATCTCACCCATTGATAAATTAAAGAAATAAATATCAAATATATGAGCTTGTTATTATATTAGGATTAAGAGCACACACTTCCATAATAACTGAGGTCTTTGTTCCTTTATAAAGTCAGTATAAAAGAAATGACCTCTAATGGTTCTACTCAATACACTCTAAGTGTACTAGTGTAATTATATAGTTAAGATAAATTAATACATAATTACACTACGACCTTCCAATGGTTTGTTCCTTTCCATCTTGGTCGTGAGATATTGTTTATAATTTATAAGGTACTGATAACATGATCCTCTGTGTGTGACACCACACACCATGTTATCTACAATATAAATTAATTGAACAACTACATTTATCATAAATGTAGACATTTGACCAATGTGATTCTTATTTCTAGATAAATGTTTATACCAAAAGCTAGACTTTTAGTATACATCCTAACACAAATGTAATATAGTTAATAATCTTACGTGTATGACCTGGGATCGAGAATCGACAAATGACCCATCTTTCTTCTTATGGGTCTTCAGAAATACCTCCATGCATGTGGGCTGCCGAGCAAGATCATGCTCCTGCATATACAAATAATTTGGGACATAATTATACATAATAATATGATAATAAAATAAAAAATTGTTAGAAAGTATAACTTTAAATTAAATTACCAAATCCATAGCATGCTCAACAATAGATTTCGATCCTGACGTATGCCGAGCGATTCCGGTGCTCGGGTCACCTGGCTCTGCATTTCTATTAGATCGCGCCTTTTCTGCATTTTCTCGCCATCTTTCTGCAGCCTAGGTGGTCGTTCATGCACTCCATGTCATCTCTGAAACATACGTCGGTCTAGTGCCCTTTTTCCTTATATAATACATGAGGTCTCTGTAAAGTTTAACACAATAACTATTCCAAGTAGCTTTGAACTGTTCTTCTTGGCCATCTTCCCATGTATATATTTTCTGCAATTATAAGTATAGATTTTAGTATATAAAAGGATAAATATATTATTGAATACCAAATATATTAATTTTACTTACTACGAATTCATTGTAATAAAATGTCTTCATCTCCTGGTTTACATGCCTCCATGTAGTACCAGAAGCATATACTCGCTCTTTAAACTTTGTAGTGATATAAGAGGCTACCCGGTGGCCATCAGGAACAAATCTGCAAGGAAAAAAAATAAATATGAAAAGTATTGAAGAAACCAATGAACTTGTATTACTAATAACAAAAATACATACGTATCTCCGACAACTCTAATAACCTTGTAGCCACGGGGTGCTACTGTCTGCTGCTCAGCCATAATAATATATCTGCACAATAACATAGCATGCATGAGTTGGAACCCCAAGGTTGTTTTGGTGTGATCAACAAGTTAAGTTACGTCATGTGTGTTTCTAACGTTGTGTCTAAGTGTGCAGGAGCTTAGGAGCACAGGTAGTCGAGCGGAAGACGCAGTTAGCGAGAAGGACAGCAGTCCGAGGGACGAGGTGCTGTGGAAGAGTACACCGGCGGACGAGAAGGAAGCGTACAGTGGTTCCAAGGGACGAAAGCCGGAGCGGAAGATTGCTCGGGGAGCAAGAGACGCAGCTAGCGAGAAGGACGGCACGCGGTGCGTCCGAGGAACAAAGACTGCGGATGAGTACGTCGGCGGACGAGAAGGAAACACGCAGCGATTCTGAGGGACGAGAAGCCGGAGGAAAGCCCGCTCGAGAAGACCGGAAGTTGGGTTCGGGTGAGCCCTTTTCCGGATGACAGAGATCACCCAAGCGAACGGATCCGGAGTAGAAGACCCGGACCGAGGCGAACTGAACCGGAGCAGTGGTCCCCGAATGAAAAAGCCAACAAAGGTTGACTTTAGGCTCCGGGGCGCCCGGAGCAGTCCGGGGCGCTCGGAGCAGCCCAGGGCGCCCGGAACCCTTCCGGGCGCCCGGACCTGGTTTGTCGACCAGATCACGTCAAACGCGATCTGAACGTTGGTGATAAAGTTTTATCCCCCCAGGGCGTCCGGAACCCATTCCAGGCGCCCCGACTAAGGCTATAAATATAGCCTTGGTCCAGAAGCTTTTCATCAGTTTAGAAATTGTAACAACGCTCGTGCGCTTTCCACTGTTTAGATTAGCTTCTTTCTTTTTGTGCTTCAACGCTGTAAGAGGCTTCTCCGCCTGAAGGAGATTGATAGTGTGCTTCATCCTTTCCTTGGATTAACAATCTCCCTAGTTGTAACCAAGTAAACAATTGTGCCTCTTTCTTTTCTGCTTTTAATTTACTGCTTTAATTATTTTACAAGTGTTAGTTTGAAAAGTCGGGAAGGGTCTTTGTTTATTTTTATAGGGCTATTCGACCCCCCCCTTCTAGCCGGCCCAACAGTCTTACAAGTGGTATCAAAGCCAAGGCGCTTCAGGAGGACTAACCGTCGAACGAAGCAACGAGATGGCCGGATCAAGCATCCACCCACCGAAATATGAAGGGGACTTCACTACCTGGAAAAAACTGATGCAGGTATTTTTTACAACAGATATTGAATTAATTTTAACAATGAAACTTGGCTTTGAAGCTCCAGAGGACAAGGAAATAAATCAATGGACAAAAAAGGAGCAGGCCGACTTCGTGGCGAACGGCAAAGCAGAATACCATCTGCTGAGCGTTCTTTCGCCTCAAGAAGTCAATAGGATCGATAAATACAACTCCGTAAAGGAACTTTGGGAGAAGTTCCTCGAGCTGCACGAAGGGACGTCTAAAGCCAAGCTCGCCAGAAGAGATCTGCTTCACAATCAGCTCACTAACCTGTGACTTGGGGAAGACGAGTCAGTCGTGTATCTGCACTGGAGAATAAAAGAAATTATCACCGAACTTTCGAATCTCGGAGAAAAGGTAAGTAACCGAGATTCACTCAGGTACGCTTTAAATTCCTTTCCTAGAAATACCAAATGGGCATCATTAGTAGATGCATTTTACATTTCTAAAGATTTAGAAAAGATTTCATTAGAAGAATTCTTTTCAACATTTGAAGTGCATGAGTCAAGATGTGCAGGAATGAAGGAGCCCAAAAACAACGTCGCCCTCAAAGCCTCGAGAGACGAAGCAGAATCGGAATCCTCTCTCGACAACGAGGAAATGGTAATGATGGTAAGAAGATTCAAGAAACTTTGTAAATCCAGATCTACTAACCATCCGCAGGGAAAGAAGAGAAGAACGATCCGCTGCTACCACTGCGACGAAGAAGGGTACGTCAAGGACAACTACCCCAAGCTGAAGAATAAGGACAAGGAGAAGGGTAAGAAGCCTATCCAAAAGTGAAAAGCCCTAAAGGCGACGTGGGACGATACGTCGTCCAAATCAGAAGTCGAAGCATTCTCCGGACTCGCACTAATGGCGAGTCATCAAGACAACGACTGCAATTCAAGCTCTTCCGAGATGAGCATCGAGAGCATCGATGAAGGGGGAGCTTCGTCAGAAGAAAGCAGCTGTTCAGGGGGAGACACGGACAACGAACTCGACAAGGTAAGTCAGGTACGTTCTCTTCCTCCTGATAAACTTTTTAAATTTGTTAAGTTACTAACTAAAGACTGCTGTAAATTAGAAAAAGAAATAAAAAATTTAAAAATAATTTTAGCTAAATCCTGCACTTTAGAAGAATTAGATAAATCAAAATTGGAAAATAAAAAATTGAAATTAGAAAATCAAAATTTGAAAATTCAAATACATAACTTAAAAAACTATGCATGTTCATCTAAAACCAATTTTAGAAGTTTTAATAATTTAAATTGGTACTTTAAATATCACCCGAGACAAATTAGGAATATTTCAAGAAAATATGTCCCTAAAAACTTTTTAGTTAATCTAGTAGGTTGGAACCTATATTGGGTTCCGAAATCATGCTTAAACTAAATTTTAAAATTAAAATTAGCGCTTTAAGTGAGAAAATTAAACAAAGAATTTCTTTATGAGGCTTTGTTAAGGAAGTGGTTGTTGCTCCAATAACCAAGAAGGCCTAGTACCTCGCCACGACCTGGAAGCCAAAATATTGAAATAAATATTTAATTAACTTACTAATAAAGCATTAATACAAGCATTAATTAGTGATTTTAAAAAGGTTATTCAAAACATTTTATTTCAATTTAGAAATTTACTTACTTAGAATTTTTTTTTAATTGCCTAAGTCAATTTTTTTAAAAAAATGTGCTTAAAAATTCTCAAAAATTTTAAGTTAGAATTTTTCACAAATTTGTTACTTAGGATTTTTTTTTATACTTAGAAAAATTCTCAAAAATCATTTTCTCCTAAAAGTTAAAAGTTTTTTCCTGAAACTAGAAATCTCAGCTTAAATTACTTAGAAAAATTTTCTTTAACCCTTAGATTATTTTTCTTGGAACCCCATTTTTTTGTGATCAAAGGGGGAGAAGGGAAAGTATAAGTCTAGGGGGAGATAGATAGATTTAATTTTTTTTATCTTGTCTATCTTTTTGCCCTAAATTACAAATTAACTTAATTTTATTTTATGTCTATTTTAACCCTAGCTTAACTTGGGTTGATCACACCAAAAAGGGGGAGATTGTTGGAACCCCAAGGTTGTTTTGGTGTGATCAACAAGTTAAGTTAGGTCCTGTGTGTTTCTAACCTTGTGTCTAAGTGTGCAGGAGCTTAGGAGCACAGGTAGTCGAGCGGAAGACGCAGCTAGTGAGAAGGACGACAGTCCGAGGGACGAGGTGCTGCGAAAAAGTACACCGGCGGACGAGAAGGAAGCGTACGGTGGTTCCAAGGGACGAAAGCCGGAGCGGAAGATTGGTCAGGGAGCAAAAGACGCAGCTAGAGAGAAGGACGGCACGCGGTGCGTCCAAGGAACGAAGATTGCTGATGAGTACGCCGACGAACGAGAAGGAAACACGCGGTGATTCCGAGGGACGAGAAACCGGAGGGAAGCCCGCTCGAGAAGACCGGAAGTTGGGTTCGAGTGAGCCCTTTTCCGGATGGCAGAGATCATCCAAGCGAACGGATCCGGAGTAGAAGACCCGGACCGATGCGAATTGAATCGGAGCAGTGGTCCCCGGATGAAAAAGTCAACATAGGTTGACTTTAGGCTTCGGGGCGCCCGGAGTAGCCCGGGGCGCCTGGAACCCTTCCGGGCGCCCAGACTTGGTTTATCGACCAGATCGCATCAAACGTGATCTGAACGTTGGGGATAAAGTTTTATCCTTCCAGGGCGCTCGGAACCCCTTCCAGGCGTCCCGACCAAGGTTATAAATATAGCCTTGGTCCAGAAGCTTTTCATCAGTTCAGAAATTGTAATAACGCTTATGCACTTTCCACTGTTTAGATTAACTTTTTTCTTTTTGTGTTTCAACGCTTTAAGAGGCTTCTCCGCCTGAAGGAGATTGATAGTGCGCTTCATCCTTTCCTTGGATTAACAACCTCCCCGGTTGTAACCAAGTAAACAATTGTGCCTCTTTCTTTTCTACTTTTAATTTACTGCTTTAATTATTTTACAATTGTTAGTTTGAAAAGTCGGGAAGAGTCTTTGTTTATTTTTACAGGGCTATTCAACCCCCCCTTCTAGCCGGCCCAACGGTCCTATAGCATGTACTAGTAATAATATATTTATAAACATGCATAACATTAACATCACAATACAAAAATATATATACACACATGCATAACATTAACAATTGCAACACAATACAAAATTATATAGAAAATAACAGTTCAGACATCACATTAGCAACTATTTAATCAACATTAAGAGTTTCCAAGTCTTCATCGCTAGACTCTGTTAGTACAAATTCATCTTCACTGTTGGACATCTTTCCATCATCTATCTCCTCATAAGTAACATTAACATCTACAAGTAATTGAGATGTTGATTCAAGTTGTGTATCAATTGAATGTCTCTCCACTTCATCATTCTGAAATGCATCAGTAGCCTTAGCAGTGATGGTATTCGATATTTCTATAATCGAGCGAGACTTCATTCGACAAACAGACAACCATTTACTGGGTCTTCTTCTCTTTGTAGGGTATTCAGGATAGAAAACCTGTGCTACTTGTACCTTGAAAATAAAAGGTTCAACAAGGTTGAACCTTTTGTTTGCATTAACCTGAACTAAATTATACTTTGGATGTATTCTGGTACCTGTTCTTGGGGTAGGATCATACCATGAACATTTAAATAGCACACACCTCTTAATAGGTAATGCATGATATTCAACTTTTATGATTTCCTCAAGTCTACCATAGTAATCATACTGAGTGTTATTATTGTCCATAGATCCTTTGACGTAAACATCAGAATTATAGGTGAATCTCCGTGAATCTCGTTGTGCCACGTGGAATTTGAGGCCATTAATATAGAAACCAGAGTAGACCTTTATTTTATGATGGGGTCCTGATGCAAGATTCATGATCCTATCATCTGTCACATTTGATATTCTACCGTCTTTAACCTACATAATTAGTAGACATTAGAACACTACTTAACACACATGAACTTAAATATTTGATAAAATCTCCAATTTACATATATGTCAAACCATAATGCAAATTCAACCTCTAACTTTTTAGCTACGCCATCTGTATCCATTGATGGATTTTATAGATATAGTTGTTGTTCATACAAGCTAGAAAAGAAGGTAATTTTAAGGTAAATGAGATATCAAGCAACAAATTAAACGGGGGATAATTTTTTAATTAGAGAAGTCAACTTACTTTATGTATGGTTTGACCTCTTCACAATTTAAGAGTATGTATGTTCTTGTAGCATGACAATCTTCTGGAGTTAAGAATCTACAAATAGATGCACCCATTGGCTTGCCAGGAAACTTGAACATAGAAAGCATCGAATGGTCTATTGCTTGAGCATCATCATAATTTCTAGGAATCTTACGATGTCTGGTTTTGACATTATCAGCAAAATAATATGAGCAGAAAGAAGATGCTTCTTCAACCAGATAAGCATTACATATCGAGACCTCAACTCTTGCTTTGTTACGAACATTATTCTTTAATTTTCTCAAAAATCATTCGAATAGATACATCCATCTATATTGCACAGGACCAACTATTTGTGCCTCATATGACAAATGTACTGGCAGATGTTCCATTGAATTAAAAAAATTAGATGGAAATATGCGCTCTAATTTACATAATATGGTAGGAATATCTATTTCTAGCCGAAGCATATCATCCATCGTAATACACCTCACTGTCAAATCTCTAAAAAATAGACTTAATTTTGTGAGAGCTTGCCAAACATTATAAGTAAATCATGGAAAGCTATTGGAATAAGTCTTTGCATGAATACATGACAGTCATGACTCTTCATCCAAAACATCTTTAACCTATTCATATCCACGCAACGAGCCATATTTGAGGCATACCCATCTGGGAATTTTACTTCCTTCAACCAACTACATAAAGCCTGCTTCCCGTCTTTGTCTAATGTATAACAAACCTTTGGAAATCTATTGGTTGTTTCATTTTGACGCAACTCTGGTTTGTTCACTAATTTTTTTAATTCTTCACGAGATTTTTGCAGTGTCCTTAGTTTTTCCAAGTACATTCATCACAGTGTTAAAGATATTATCGAAGAAATTTTTCTCAACATGCATGACATCTAAATTATGTCGAATGAGTAGATACTTCCAATAGGGGAGCTCCCAAAAAATACTCCTTTTTCCCAACCACACTGGCACATCCTAATAATGTATATATTTATCTCATCAGAACCAGATTGAGATACTGGTAGAAATCCATAACTGTCTATTTGTTCAATGATTTCTTCACCTGATGACTGGAATGTTGGAGGAGATTTTCTGACAACAATATTTTTTAGAATATTTTTCTTATTCCGCCTGAAAGGGTGATCAATAGGTAAAAAATTTCGGTGATTATCAAACCAGGATACTTTTCGATTACAAGGTAATGAAAAGACATCAAAATCTGTCATGCAGTGTGGACAAGATAATTACCCGCCGTGCTCTATCCTGACAACATTGAACATGCTGGAAAATCACTGATCATCCATAATAATGTAGCATGCAATCTAAAATTAGTTTTATTTGCAACATCATAAGTCACCGACCCTACATTCCATAAATCATTTAATTCTGCAATTAGCGATTGCAAGAAAATATCTATCTTCTCTTTGGGATTGGTTGGACCAGAAATAAGCACAGTAAGGAATATAAATTCATCTTTCATGCACATCTAGAGTGGTAAATTGTACGGTGTTAATATAACTGGCCAGGATGAATATTGCTATCCCGATTGACCAAATGGTTGAAATCCATCAGTGGAAAGTCTCAATCTCACATTACGTGGTTCCATCGCAAATGAGGGAAATACAGTATCAAGATGTTTCCATGCAGAGGAATCACAAGGATGACACATAATTCCTCCTTCATGCTCATGTTCATGATGCCACGTCATGTGACAAGCTGTAGAGACAGATGCATACAAGCGTTGAAGTCTAGCAGTCAAAGAAAAGTAATACATCACTTTCCAAGCAATATTTTTCTTCTTCTTCCCTGGTATGCGAGTACCATTCTTATAACGAGGGTGAGTACAGATTTTGCATTCACTCAGTTCGCTATCTTCATTCCAAAATATTATGCAGTTGTTTACACAACAATCAATCTTATCTATAGGCAAACCTAAACCTCTAACTAATTTCTTGGTACTATAAAAACTATCTGTCATTATGTTGTCAGCAGGAAGCAACTCTGACATCAATTGACATATATCATCATAACATCTTTCAGAAAAATGATGTTCTGCTTTCATATTTAATAACCTTGCAGTAGCTGATAATTGCGAGTGACCTGAGGGAATGCCTTCCCATACTTCTCTTTCACTAGCCTTTAACATTTCATATAGCTGCTGATACTCAGGTGCAGGTCTTTCGTTTATATTGGAATAATCAACTGCGGCATTCATTGCATCGTGAACCATTGATTGCATTCCAATATCATAAGTTGATGAGTCATGCGCAGTAAAAGTTGTGCCAGATGATGAACCATCGGAAGACCCAATTGGTTCATACAAATAAGGTTCTCCGTGACAGTACCAATTGTAGTAATTTGGCACAAAATCATTCTTACATATATGCATTTTTACAGTATCTTCATCACGGAAAGCTCTATTTTGAGATTTTTTATGATTGCACGGACACTTTAATTCAGCATCATTCATACATTCTGGATGACTTTTAGCAAAGTTGACAAATTCCTCAACTTCAGCAATAAAATCATTTCTAATAAATCCTTTTTCTAATCGATTGTACATCCAAGCTTTGTTCATAAACATTATCACCTTAAACTAATAAATTGAAAATTAGAAATTAGCAAATATTAACGTACAAACACAAAACAAACAAAATAACTATATTATGTTACAGATTAATATACGAACATAACATAAATCTAAATTAAACCATGTTAAATAATATAAAATACAATTTTTTAAATTATACCTGAAGATGTGTAGGTCAACCGGAGAAGAGCAGCAAATGCTATCTGTTTACAAAATAAAAATAATTTAGTACAAAATTTTTCAAACAAATAACTAGTACAAAAAATAACATATCTCACCAGCATTCGACACAGCGGCCAGCGTGCCGTTGGCCGCCGACACATCGGCAGCGAGCCGCTGGCGGTCGGCACATTGGCCAGCGGGCCGCTGGCGGTCGGCACATTGGCCAGCGGGCCGCTGGCGGCCGCCACAGCGGCCACCGAGGGAAGAGGAAAGAGGAAAGTGACGGGCGTCTTACTAGCGAATCGCGAATCGAAGGAGAACCCGTCGTCATCGTCTGCGCACGTGGAAAGAAAGGGAAGGGCCGCTAGGGTTTTTTTAGGCATGTTTACCGACGGAAAATTATTTTCGTCAGTAACCCTAAATATTACCGATGGAACTATATATTTCGTCGGTAAACGTATGAATTTACCGACAGAATATATAACTCCGTCGGTAATATTTAGGGTTACCGATGGAAAATTATTTCCGTCAGTAAATCCGAATATTACCGACGGATAATAAATCCCGTTGGTAAAACTGTATTTTTTTGTAGTGTTACAACACTAGTACTACTTAACTAGGTCAACCAACAAACAAAACAAGTATATAGCCAAAAGAATTAAGTTTACTATCACTAATATCCAGACCATAAGCGGTATATTCCAATTTCCCATATTATGTCCAGGATAAGCAATATGTTCACTTCCCACCCTTGACTCCACTCTTGGCAACATCCTAAAATGTATATCATTAGTGTCTGCATTTAGTCCAGTATCAGACCTCACCCACTTTAACCATCCATGATGCTTACATCTATAATATAGTCTTCCTAAGTTCTTGATCGATTTAAAGATTAGCACCAATGCTCTTAGCCCGCAGTCTTTGCATCGCACAGTTTCATATTTGGTATGGTTGATGCTGCTGTTACTTGATGATGTCATTCAAGCGCAACCTAAAAAGTAAAATTTGACCAAATTAAGCTAAACAATAGCAATTTGCTTAATAATGGAAAATCACACAGTTTTATGAAAAATTTGACCAACTTGCATCAAATTAGGTATAATCAATATCGAACTAACATATATTTAAGATATTGTACATTACAAAAGGCACAAATAACCAGATATTGTACATATAACCACAATTTGCATTAAAATACCTAAATTTTATGACACATCATATTTTGTAATACCTAAATATCAGTATTTGCAGTGAGACAAAATTAATCCAATTTATAAGAAATTAGATTAGATTATAGTGTTTAGAAAATCTTTAATGAATCATATATCACTTAGGGTTTAATCAATATCTCACTAACAAATATTCAAGATATTGTACATTACAAAATGCATAAATTACTAGATGAAGGGTAGAAATCTCTGTAGGTCACAAACGATTGGAGAAAAGAAAACCAAGACCAGATGAAGGGCACAAACTCTGTAGGTCACAAATGATTGGAGAAAAGAAAACCAAGCAATAGAGTGTACCGCCGAGGAGAACAAATGAAGGGGAGTGAGGTGCAAAAACCTAGCTTCAGCTTGTCGATCAAGTAACAGCAGATAGGAAACCCTAGCTTTGGCGCGACAAAGGAGGAAGGCGCCTGTGGGTTATCCTCTTCAGCAGGTGCGTTGCGACAAAGGAGGAAGGGGTGGAAACCCTAGCTTCGAGTGCGACGACGAAGAATCGCGAGGGGCACGACGAGGGAAAGCGCCTGTGGGTTTTCCTCGCGGTAGGTGCATCGCGACGAAGGAGGAAGGGGCGGGTAACTTCGGGCGCGACTCGCTTCGACGAGGGTGCCATGAGAGTCGTCGCGACGAGAAGCATCAGCGAGAGAAATTAGGACTGCGGCAGTTGCCTTTTGAAAACAGGGGGGAAAACTATTATATGTAGTTGCCTTTTGAAAACAGGTGGAAAACTATTATATGTAAAAAAATTAGGACTGCTGTAGTCCGCATGAATGAATATATATATATATATATATATATATATATATATATATATATATATATATAGTTCTATTTAACTTTGTCATTGGTTATTCTGATAAATAAGAAAGCGTTTATGGAGGCTTAATCAAGCAGTCAGTTTCTTAGATTTATTATTCTATGGGAGGAAAATCTCTCTACGGTGCGTCGACTTAGAAGTCTGGGTTAACTTAGTTCTGGGTGTTTATTTTACATCAATATGTTCCTTAGACGGGCAAAAAAACGCTATAAAAGTAATCAGCCAGTGGATTTTTTTAATACCTCCATTGATTATCTTACAATGAGTAAAAACAGATGCTAAAAAAAGTAATAAGCCAATGGATTTTTTAATACCTCCGTTGATTATCTTACAGTGAGGAAACACAGAAAAGTAAACAGGGCAGGGCAAAGTCAAGCTTAATGCCAACAGAGAAGCGGAACTAACACTGGGAAATTGGTCTCAGGAACACTGCGAATTTATCATAATCACTTAGAAATTAGTCCAGGAAACTGATGATATATATAACCTAATTCAACAACGGGACTAAATAAGACCCCAAAGATAGTGATTTGGAGAAAACCATGTATAGGTTTTGTTCTATTAATTCTGAAAGTAGACAGTAGAGTAGTAGACTGCTTTCTGTTTTAGGTTAAAATAAAAATACTTTCATTACCGGTGAAATCGTCACCTTAAGAGCTCTTTCAGAATACTCTTTTGAATTGAAAAAAATCAAACACTTAAGGAATCGTTTTCATACGTGTTGAAAATTAACTCCAAGATCTGATTACCCATCTAGCCAAACCGTGAGACTAAAAAACAATGTGCTACTTTCTTCATTCTATAGAAAAGATGTGATTTTCTACCTTTATCTATTCTTTTTGTTTTTTTTATAGATATCATCAAACTATAATAGTGTTTTAAGAACTTTTACACTTGAAAAAAAACAAAATTATGTTATTTATATAGCGCCTATTTTCATAAGTAGCTATCACTATGCTATATTAATAGCATCTAAATTTTTTAATATAATTTTAACATGATCATAATAATATTTTGACAAAATATATTAGAAGTGAACCCATTTTAAGTTTAACTCATCATATTGAAATTTCATTATGGTGCTAAAAATTATGTATGAGATTGAAAGTCTACCTGCGAAATAAAACTATATTTTATTTAAAATATAATCCCATTAATCTAAATCAGTAATGATATGTTTTTTTATTAATATAAATCAGTAATGATTTTTTTTTAAAAAAAAATACACCATAATAGCATAGAACCAATTCCGTTTGTTTTTTAAAGAACATATTCTAAGGGATTATTTTTAAAAAATTTTCTATAGAAATTATTTAAAACTATTTGTGTCAAAAAATCACTAAAAACATTTGTAAATATTAAGACTATTACATTATGAGAATGAAAGATGACTAAGGTTCTCAAATACATCGTTCCATAATTTTTAAAAAACACATATGAGAAAATGGAAGGTTCTTAGCATGTTACTCATCAAAAGGGTATATAAATCGAAGGGAAAGGGTGTTATAAAAGAATGCTGACAAAGGTTAACAACAACAAAGTACTTTTGCAAAAAGAAATGATACATGAACGATTGTTTAAGGGCTTTACTTTATTATACATGATAAAAATAGTCATGAATCTCTATTGTTAATGCTCCTCGTAGCACTTGGTCGATTAATTCTGGTTCAATAATTCATATTGTTGATACCATAGAGGGCTTTCGGAAACAAAGGAAGCTGATAATCATTATGATGATTGATTATCAATCGACCATTATGATGGACCAAAAGATAATACAAGGCCAACTCAAACAATTTAAGTCAAACTAGATCCTTAGTTGATGTATACAACAGAAAAATTTCAAAACAATGCAGCTGATATAGTAGAGGAACCTGATGTTAAAAGCATCAATGATCTGCTAATTTTATCATAGCAGCTCTTCGATATGCACAACCCTAGTCAACCTGAATATTACCCCAAATTAATAGTTTTCTGTGAAAAAAATAAAATACATGGCAAAGGAGATAACTTACCTCAAAGCAGGCAGGTGAACAGCAGGCATTGTCTACAAAATCAAATGCAAAACCCCACAGCCTAACTAACAATCAATACAAGCCGGCCAGTTACGATGCGCAAAGTCCTTGACAGAATAGGAATAACTACAAATACTTCGATAATTGTGTTCGATAAACTCCCTCAGTTCTACTATAATCAAATTACCATGAAATAGGAGGTTAACCAAATCTTCTTCCCCTGCCTCTCCCTCTCCCTCTCCCTCTCCCTCTTCCCCGTCCTCTAAACTCCCTTCTTCCATCACTCATGTCTTCGGCACCGCTAAAGCTAAACATGCTCCTCCTAATCTGTTCGGCTTCTGAATCTCCAGTTTTTGCCTGAAGATTCACATATTAGGATTTTGAATAAATCCCCAGTTGCAAAGAAATCCAGTAACCATACTCACATAAGAATCTTCAAAATCTAATTGGTCCTGCAGCTGTTGAGCAAGCTCCTCATCATGGATTGTATCCTGCATTCCAGTATTGTGCATGGGATTCAGCTTCATACCTTTTGTCCTTTCCCATTCATCTAAAGTGAAGACAACAGCTTCCTCCTGCTTTGCTTTGAATTTGTGTTTACGAAATCTTGGATTCGTTTCTTTGTTATCAGGTTGGTTCATTTTTTGAAGAAGCTTCTGTGCAGCAGCTTGGTTTTGAACTGGAACAGCTTCACTCACTGTTGGTTAAGTGGCAAAGATGATCACAACCTAAGTCAGTACAGATCACTGAAGTAAAAGATGCAGATGCAATCATTTACCTTCTTTTGGTCTGGTCTCTGAACTACTAGGTTTATTCTCAGTTCCACCTGTTTCTGGATTCTTTACCATTTTATCTACCTCTGCATGGCTAAGGTCCCTTCTATCTGTCTGACGGCTTAGATTTCCTTGTCTTTGTCTTTCGTCAGAAACTGCAGAGGATCAGAGGTCATCAGTAGCTACTTAAAGGTATAGCAAACGAGACAGTCAATTAGTGACTTGATCCAACTATAAACAGACTATGATGATGTAGTAGTGAAGTAAGTTTCAACCAATCCAGGGACTGCAAAAAAATAAAATAACATAAACTTCCCTGTGCTTACATACTCTTGATCCACTTAATATATTGTCCTATGAACAAAGAGAACTAGAGATGAGTTATATTATCAAACATTATCCTACAGCATATCAAACTATTGATAAATGAAAAGAACATATGGATGAGGGTTGTAAACATTTTCTTTAAGTGGATTCTCTGAACATCTTTCTGTTCCATTGGATCCATTATATTCTTAATCTATTCTACTTCACAAGAATCTCAAAATATAAGGCTAGATCAATCTTTTGTAGCCTTCGGCCATTTGATTGACCAGGTCAATCTTCCACAGTGACTCTAGAAGTACACCACAATTAAATAAGTTTGAACAAAATCACATATAGGATGTAAACTTAACAACAGTAATCTCAATAGATCCGATCATATTATTTTGAAAGTCAATCTAACCGAAGTCAAGAAAAATTCTTGACTCAATCAAGGTGCATGCAGATTAGCTGAAAATGCTTTTGGTCAAGAACTCAATTATCATATCAATGATGGTGTTTTAACTAAGTTGAAATTGCTTTCAATCTGAGTTCTTAGCTCAGATTAATGTATTGCTCATGGCATTTTAACTAAGTTGAAATTGCTTTCATTCTGATTCTTACAAGTTTCTCATGGCTAGTCAAATTTTCTTTAGTTTGAACATGCATGCAATCAAGCTGGTCTCAAACTGGGAAAGACGAAAAATGAAGAAAATATATTGAAGTGGGTGTTCCGTGTCCACATTTACCTTCAGTCCATAACTCACATCAATTATGAAAAATCACCAGCCACTATGTACAAGCTAGTTACCAATTAATCCAAATCAAACACCCCACAGAAAATTTTCCTTGCCCATTTCACACACTCAGAATCTGCAAAAGAAAGTAAAATCCATATTCAAAGTGAGAATCAGGACCGATCAGTTACTCTCACAAAGGTCGCTATATCCTACAGATTACACCAAACTAGTTGCTGCCTTGTTCTCTCTCTTGTGGAGGGATTAAAAAATGTCCTCATATAAACAGTTTGAATCAGAAGCTACTATAAGTCAAAATAACTTAAAACTTCTAAGGTTGAATTAATTGTCTCTAAAAATAAGGTAAAATATAACAGTGTTATTCTCCTATCTATATGCCATGCCTCAGATCAATACAACTGTCAACAGGGAATAACTGATGCATTTTCGATGCCAGTATTACATTCCCTCTTCGATACTACTACCTGTTGCTCCATTTCATAGACACCAATAGATAACACCATTGCCGCTGTCTGATCTACAAAACCAGTATTGTCATCTATTATCTCAAGAAATGCATGCGATTACGCCTCTCTTTCCCTTGACCTCTGCCTTTCAAGCTTGTTCTTCCTTGTTGAGAGAAGCTTATTAGTACCACACTAATTATTCATCTGTCCACCCTTGAAGTTCTAAACATCATCTCCAAAGTGATCAATAGAAGTATAGGAATTAGATGTCACAAAAACAATAAAGAGGATGTTGGTATTTCTAGCATTAATTTGTTAACTAGATATCTGGTTGAGAACACGGATACCAGAATTGGTTGCAAAGGGACCCAACAATCAAAATCATCTCATTCTACTTGAAGAAATGAAGACCTACTGAGAATAATCAGTTTGAATCTGTCGTCATTACTTTCTCAACATGTGGTTCTGATACTTGAATTGCTTACATGTACCACAAAAAAACATCAAGCCATGTTGATCTCAACTCCCGACTATTTGAGGTTGGCAATTCTTTAATTATCAGTTAGGATAAATAGCCTGGCTACATATTAACTAAAATAGTGCCTTTAGACTAAGCCAAAAATTGAGTGACTTCTTAGTAATCAGTTAGGATAAAGAGCACTAATATAAATATTACATATTCTCAAATGTAACACTTGAAGATTAAGCCTAAAGCTAATGACTTCTTAGAAATAACCTAATACAAGGGACTCTAAATCAATGGGATGTAATAAATTGTGATGTTCATTTAAAGGCATTAATACTAGTTAGGATTCTTATCTTTTATCTTTAGGGTGATAGGATGAATATATCCTAACAAGATGAAGTAGTCTACCACCACATAAAACAAATATGCCCATGAAAAGAAAAAAAAATGCTATTGATTATAAGCTAGAAACTTCTGATAGAAGATTACCATGAAGTTTACGTGGCTGTGCAGATCTCCCATATTCTGCAATTTGTAACTTTTCAAATGGAGGAGGACCAGTACCATCATCAGTCTGAGACAACTTGAGTGATGATCTGGAGAAACCTGAATATTTCCGACTAATCTGCCATTCATCATGGAGAGATTGCACTAGACCTCCCATCACAAGTATCGAATCAGGTTCTAAGCATAGTATACCACTGTGAACGGGTATTCTTTTCTCCATACGAATCTAGAGCCCAGTTATGAGAAAACCAATGTCATATAGCTGGAGTATAAAAGAATACCATAGCACGTAACAAGGTGAACTGTAGGAATTACAGATGTCTATTATCGAGCATATATCAGTATAATGATACTTGTAAAAGTATTAAAACTTAAACCTAGCTAGAATTTAATATGTGAAAGCATAGACATATGCATATATATATATAAGATAATCTAGTGCATGCCAGCCCACAAATGAGATTTATTGAAAAGAATGTAAGCAACCTTGGCCCAAAATAAAATTCATTAAAAATTCAGAAGAAAATCAGTAATCATTCAAGCACTGAAAATTAATGTTTGTTCATAAACAAAAAGAGAAATAAATTTATGATCAAATTTTAGACAAGTTAATAAATAAGTTTATTTATAAATTGTCTGCGAGATTTATTCGTGAATGTTAACGAATTGAGCACCCTGGTGTTCAAGTTTGTGTTTTTTTAGTTATTTTTTACCATCAAATAAACATAAATAAGCTCCTATTGAAACAAACACCAAGTTTATTCACAAATGCCATGTTCATTTACAAGCCATATGACATGATCTCAAACACCAAGATCCCCCGCACGAGTCCCATATGACATGATCTCACATTAGACTTATTGGGCCCTCCTCTTTATAACTTCACTAAAGCTATTCTCGTGGGATTCTCCATTATGCACGAAATCCATCTATTTGCCCTACGCAATGTCCACCCGAGTCCTCCACAAAGTTGTCCTAGCCCAATTTGGTCTTCTGTAGAGAGTCTTCCTCTTGAGCAGCCAAGCACATTGGGATGCCTTCCTCCAAGGCATCAAGCGACACAACAGCATCAACTGATACACAATGTTGATTTCCTTTATCAAAGCATCAAACACACGGTGGAACCTCCGTTCAACATCCATTGTCAGCTGAGCCCTGACTCATGTTTCATTTTGTGCATCATCACCGCTAGTTGTGCCTTTGCAAATGTCAATCTGCATGCCAGCGTGATCAGTTAAGCCCCTTACTCGTATGGCATTCTAGTATCATCATTATTAGTCAACCTCATTGTGTTATCCATTTCGTGGATCTAAAGGCAGTCTTTCTGCATGTGTTATTCAAGGGGGTCTCAAGTCAGATCAACCTTCACTCCGTGTGCATCATTCCATGGAGGCATCAAGCCGGATCCATTCTTTCTCTACATGTATTATTCTGCAGGAAACTTAAGCTAGACATATCACTTAAATATATGTAATGTAACAAAGCTAATCTCTACAGTATATTCAAACTAGCTTGAGGGGCAGTGTTAGGGACATATGTAACAATGTGTAAGGGATCATTTTTAATGTTCTCTATTCATTAGCAATTTATGAAAGTAGAGAGGGCTCTAGGGCTGCAAACGAATCGAGCCGGCTCGCGAGCTTTTCGAGCCGGCTCGAAAAATATTCGATTCGTATTCGAATTTATCGAATTCGAGCCGAACTCGAACATGTTCGAATTTTTTTTCGAGTCGAACTCGAGCCCAAATTATATTGTTCGAGCCGCTCGCGAACCGCTCGCGAGCCTTAATATTTATTAATATAAGTTAAATATATATATTAAATAAATAAATTTCGAGTCTTTCGAACCTATTTTCGAGCAATAATTCGAATAGTTCGCGAACATGTTCGAATATTTCGAGCCGAACTCGAACTCGAGCCCTAATTCGAACCGAACTCGAACCAAATATTTTGAATTTTTCGAACTTCGAATCGAGCTCGAACTCGAATATATCTATTTCGAGCCGAATTCGAGCCTTAAATTTTTCTGCATATTCGACTCGATTCGGTTCGTTTGCACCCCTAGAGGGCTCCCTAGTGTCTATTGAGAAGAAGTCTAATTTTTTCCTCAACGATATTGAACTAACCCAAACTACAGGTGTGCAACAACTTCCAAAGCCCACACTGTTTGGAGATGCATTGTTCTTGTGCAATATGTTTTTGCAGAAGATAAGTATCGGAAACAATGCAACAAATGAAGGCAAAGTCAAATGGATCTGATGAATAATCAATATTCTAGCAAATATACAAAGAACTTCAGATAGAGCATCCATTATCCACCAAAAACACAAAATATACACGCGATTGAAACTTGAAACTCTATTAGTACTCGTACCTTAGTACCAGGGATTAACTCTTCACTGATAGTTGAAATTGGAGCATACTCTATTGCTATTACTTCTGAGTGCCCATCTGTTAGACAGAACCGGAGGAGACGGCGATCATAATATGTTGTCTTGAATGAAGCATCAATGCTGCTACGGTGTATATCTCTGGTAGAAACTATCTGTTGGTGGGTAGTTCAATTAGAAAAGTTAAAAAATTCACAAGAAAACCTTCTATGCAGAGTAAAGGCAAAAAAAAAAAAAAATCTCACTTGTGAAGAGAAGCACAAAAAGCTAGAGAATTTCCAGAAAATGTAAGTTATGAAATTAACACAAAGACTTTATAACATTTCTAAAGGAGAATATTAGCGCAATGGTAAAGTTGTTGCTGTGTGACCTGGAGATCATGGGTTCAAGTTGCGGAAATAACCTCTTGCAATGCATAGTAAAACTGCGTATAATAGAGCCTTCCCTGAACCCCCACATTGACGGGAGCTTTATGCACTGGGCTGCCCTTTTTTATATAACATTGCTATGAAGCTAAGCATAGTCTTATTATGTGAAGATAATGGTGCTCCCTTACCCTACCCCGCCATAGAAGACCTAACTAATAGCAAGTTTAAACTCCAACACGAGGACTCAACAAGCATCATCAATAGGGAAAGAATATACGGAAGACAGATCCTACTTTGAGGATATTGAGTTCATTGCTTGATAAAGCTAGATCAACTAAAACAATGTGGTTCAATCCAATTGTAAGTGAAATGCTCATGTATTTTCCTTGAATAAAGAATTGCGGTCCTAAATTCAACAAGAGTTGAATCCTAAAACATTCCAGTGATGGCTGAAGTAAAGATTGTGGAAGAAGATTGTAGGCTCACAAGAAGGGCAATGTGAAAGCTAATTTAACCATCAATGCCACTAGACTTCTTCCAAGTGTGTTGACAATGAGGAAGGAGGTAAAATAAGAACTAATTTATCATCACAGAGGAGGCAAAGCAACTTGTCTTGACATTTATGAAAAACTTTGAATTGGTTAAGGCCATCAGCTTCGAAGCATTAGAGTGTGCTAGAACAATTAAGCATCTTCCCTTCAATGTTGGTGCTTAGGACAGAAAAATCAAGTTTTGAGTGGTTCAATGGAGAATTTCAAGGTTATCCTTGGAAAAAAATTCCTCTCGAAGATGAAATAGATTCTAATTCCCTAACTCAACAAGTTCCACATTGCAAGTGATGATGCACTTTGCATGTTCCCCTCCGTTCATGGCTGGTCATAGGGCAAATGTGCCTTATTGACTTTGTGATTGAATGAAAAGTATCATAGGCTCAAACTAAACGTCTAAACAATGATAATAGCATAATTAACCATCCCAACAAGTTTATGGATGCAAGATAATCAACATGGCAACTCCCTATCAGTCTTGTTGAGAATTTAGCATGCAAATACAATATTCCCCAGTGAATAACACAAAAAGCAGTGTCACTTGAACACCTCAAGGTGCCCAGATGGTTCAAGATCAATACTGCATTATGAGGATTCTTGGAAGACCGACTAATTAAATTGGCAGGAAGATGAAAACAAGATTCCAACCCAACCAACCTTCATAATCAAATAAATTGACAAAGAACTTAACCAATCACAACCTGATGAGCGAGCAGCAAAAGTCAACAAGGGCATTGAAATGATGAAGTGAGAGATCTGTATGTTAAGAGTATCAACAATCCTTTAAGGTGAAAACCATGCCTAGTCTATCAGGACCTCTTTAAGTGTATTATATTGTAAACTAGGCATGTATCATGGGACCGTTTCAGATGAGGAATAGTTGATTTGGTGCTCAAGTAATCTAGCTAGCTGTGGTATGCCAAAATGTCCTATTTCTGGTTAGCTTACTAGAGTGACTATCAAGATGCACAGAGCAAAACAGTCTATTGAAGACTGCAATCTCTCAAAGAGACATAATATCCACATTTATATTCAATGGGGCAATTGAAGGGCTTATGAAGCCCAATCAGAAAAATATATTATTAGCCAATCCATGAGTTCCATGGTCTGAACATGGATAGCGGTGCCTGCAAGGAAAAAGTTAATCTTCAAAGATTATACAGTCTCAAACTCAGCTATCCTATTCCTATAGGTGATAAAAAGGATCAGAGACAACGCAAGCACTTCAAAACAGGAATTTCACAAGTGTAATAGAAAAAAAAAATGATCTCTCAATCTATTTTAATTTCAGATTGCAGCAACTATTTCAGCAAATCAAAGATATTGCTCTACCTGCAAGACCATGGGGCCTGATAAATTGTTCAGTTTCTTGAGCGAAGAAGGATCGGGAAGCATCTTCCCGCCGAATGACCTCATGTCCATATTCAAGAGCTCCGATTGCACGGACTCGGCGGTCTGGCGACTTCGAATTAGAGCTCTGATTTCCTCGTTCTCCTCCGCAAATCGCCATCCCCTCGAGTTAAGGGCGGCGATCAACGCCGTCTCCACCGATTCGCTACTCGCGCTCGCCTCCATTTCCCCGCTGATTTGCTTTCTCCTGCGGTTCCGACGTGCGTTCCCGATTATGGTAAGTAGGGTTCGCGTACAGTCTCGTTCAGCAACGGCCAGGATCGATGGGACGACATATGCAATTTTAAAAACGGTAAATTGAATGGCTAGAATCAGCTAGAAAATGCATCTAAAGTCATCTTGAAAATCCTATGAATCATTAATATAGAAAAATAATTTTTAAAAATTTAAAATTAATATAAGAAACTATGGTCGTAGTTTGATCATAGAGTCGAGTCCAAATTTTTTTAAATTATTGTTCAAATTTAGTTTGATTTATTTTATATAAATTTGAGTTTATTTGAAATTTGACTTGAGCTTAATGGTTTAGATGTTATCAATCTCTCAATTTAAGCTTGACTCGAGCTTGGTTCATTTATATGTTATCGAACTCTTAATTGCTTGTTTAATTATTTGAAACTTTTACTTATTTCATTGGTTACTGAGTTTGATAATTTAAATTTATTTATTTATTTTATTTTATTTTTTTATTGATTTAACATAGTGATAATAGTTTTATATTGTTCATGAATATTAACAAGTTGAATATATATATGTTCAAACTTATTTATTTAATTTAAAAAATTATTCATTTTTTTTAATTTAATTAATTTTTTATATATTAAACGAATATAAATAAGATCTAATCAAACTGAACATATCCACCAATGAATGATTTATTTACCGTCCTAATAATTTGTGTAATATAACTAAAGTCACTTCAAATAATTTTAACCAATTACTCTATATTATAGTAATTTATTAAAATTACTTTATATTTTAGCTTTTCTCGTCAAAATTATTTTAATCATAATAAGTTTAGATTAAAATTACTTCAATAATATTTACTTCAATAATATTTGATTAATTTTAATTAAAATAAAATAATTAAATTAATATTTAAATAATTTTAACTAATATTAAAATAGTTTTTGATTTTTGACTATAATTTCTTAGAGGGTGTTTGGCTGAGCTTATAAACTCTCTAAAACAGCTTATAAGTTGTTTTAGAACTTATAAGCTCTTCAAATTTGTTTGGTAATTTTTTTTTCAAACAGCTTATAAGTTGTCAAAATAAGTTGTTTTGGAGCTTATAAGCTGTTTTTTAAAAAATATGGAAGACCCTACTTTTTAAAAAAAGAACTTATTTTAATAATTTGTTTCTCTAAAATATCCTTATATAATTTTATAAATCCCCATCTTATCCTCCATAAATTTTTATAAGTCTAATACCTTTTTATCTCCGGCGACTTTTCTTTCAACGTTGTGTCATCTTCTCCGCCAACGCCTCTTTCTAATTTTCTCTCCCCTGTGCAGAAATTCGCCCAAAACCCTCTATTAATAAAAATCTCAAAATCCTCTATTAATAGTATTATACCCTTTTTGATAATTTTATTAATAAAAAGATCTTATAATACCAAACACATCAATATCTTTAAGTTGATTGTAATAAGTTCACCCAAACACTTTAACAACTTATTTTTAAAATAAGACCTAACAATTTATAAGCTCCTAAAATAACTTATAAGTTGCACGAGCTTATAAGCTGTTTTTAATAAGTTTAGCCAAACACTCTCTTAATTAAATTTAAGCGACCATAACAACTAAAAAAGAATATTTTTTTCAAATATAGACTACTCTTTTAATATTTTTCAAAATGGAATGACTTTTTAATAATAAAAAAATAAAAGATATGTTTTTGATTTTTTTATCTATTTGAGTGATCAGTAAATATAAATAATATAAAAGTATGATAAATATTTATAATTTATCTATTTATGTTTTATCATTGGACGACCACTTAAATGATTTAAAAAGAAAAATTATTAAAGCTTAACACAAAAACAAAAAACATCTTTAAATAATAACATAATTTTAATAACAAAACTATTTAAAAAGAAAAATTATGATCCAGCAACCTAACAAATATGCAATAAAATCAGAAAAGCAAATATTTTGATAATCAAAATAAAGCGATTATTTTGTATACAGAATTTAAGCTTTCGATATCCATATATGTCTAAATATATAATATCTGAATTCATTCCATTTTTCATCACAGACACTTATTCTCTAAATCATACTCAACTCACAATACTTCACCAGATTTAAAATGTATCTTTACCTAATTGAACTGCAGTAGCTTTAGATATCCTTCAAAACTGTATCAAATATTCAAATGCATTCAAAAATACAAATTAAAAGTTTTAGATTAAAAAAACTTTTTGGTACTCACTGAAATCATTAAAGCATCCATATACATCAAGAACTTTTTGCAATGATAGCTGAAAAAGTTGAAAGAATATACCTACTAGAGACTTACAAATATCACGCTTCCATTTGGATTTTTTATGTTATGGCGTTTGACCTTGAACTGAGATTTGTCACAACTCAGATAGCGAAAGGGCAAAACACCATTTCAACATTGTACCAAATGAAAAGGAACATTGGCACGTATACCCCTTTACATTGAAGGTAAATGAAATTAAGTGAATCTGAAGGTTTTCTAGAAAAGATCAGAAGAAGCTTTTACAGTTCATTTCAAGAACAGCACTGAAATCCCCCGGCTCCGCTGTTCATATCACTAGCACCTTCCTGTAAGACCACAGACTTCCCACTACCTAATGATGAGACCTCACGCTTCTGTGCTAGCGATTGAAATACTTTCCTGCTTAAGATGTGGTAGATCTCTTTCATGACAGTCTCGAAGGCTGCTGTGACGTTGGAGGAGTCGAGCGCAGATGTCTCGATGAAGAAGAGACCTTCGGCTTCAGCTATGGCCTTGCCTTCTGCTGTGTCGACTTCCCTTGCATCCTTGAGATCAGTTTTGTTCCCGACCAAGATGACCACGACATTCATGTCAGAATGTGCTGTTGCAACACTAAAAAGTTGTCAACTGAAACCATCCTTCAATACCACTAGATCGAGATGGCGATAAATATGATTATATCAGTCAGAAATTTGATTATATATAGTCAATATGAAACTAGCTGGATATAAACCCTTGGTTGACATTCTCTGTGGCAAATCAAGATGTAACAAAATAAAGATGATCAGTCACTATAACATAACAATTAGAGCATTGTAATGGAGACAATTATATTATGTCTCCATATCTAACTAATTTTTGAATTAATACACACTTCAAATTTCACAGATTCACTTAAATCTAATATTCCAGACTAAAAACCTCATCACAAATTCTCAAGTCCTTGTCACCCACAATGACAATAATGACCTGTCCCTACTCCCTACTCCCTTGCCCTTGTTTCCTCTTCCTCTTGTAGTGCCTCCCCTCAAAGATGGTGTACAGTCTTGGTAGGGGTCAAGCCAGATGCTACTGGTGCTAGTTCTGGTGCAAGCCTACCCTAAGTCGCTCCTCTCAGATAAGTGCTTGTGCCAACATTGCAGCTTCATGCCGGCAGCCTACTAACTGTGGCAGTCTCTCCTTTCCTCTGTTTGTCATTGGATCAGCAGAATTCCTTGCTCTCTCACCTTTTTGCCACAGCAGCACTTCACCTGATGCCCGTTGTCACTGCTGCACCTTCCCGTCACCACACATCATCACTGTCATCCATCGACAAATCCCTGCATCCCTCTGCTCTCTTCCTCACAGGAGCATAGAAGAAAATCCCTCCCTCTTCTCCATGAATCTTCTTGTGCAGCAACCACTCCATCCCTCCCCATTTCTTGCATGTGTGTGTGTCGGGCAACAAACCCTCAAGTCCTCTTTCCCAGTGTGAGCAGCAGAGAGAGCCTTCTCTTTCATGGGGCAGCATCATCCCTCTTGGTTCCTGTTTTCCCTTTTTTGAGGTACGTAGGCATTATGAATATATTTACCTTTCTGCAGCCTTGGATTACCTCGAGTATCTTCATTTGAAAGCATTGTATCCTTGTTGTTTTCATCTCCAGCAGGAGCGAGGATTGCAGCTAGTAGCTTCTGATGTGGGTTCTCAAAGGGTAGGGTTCTATAGCTCAGACAACCTTAAATTAACCATTCTGTAAACCTCCTAAATGCAGATACCAGGAAAAGGGCAAAAAAGAAAAGAAAAACAACAGTGTATAATTTTTTATATTCTCATTTCTTCATTTCGATTCTAGTTATTGATTAAACTTGTGGACTGATGTGCTTTGGCATCTTAAGTTGTTCCATTTCTTTTGTCATTCTAGTTAGTTGTACAAAGTTTTTGGGTTTATTACCAACATGAACTTGGACAAATTCCAATTCCAGGACATGAGAAAGTGATCCTGAAGAGTTTGCATGAACTTTGGTTCTTTAAATTTCTTGGATGAATCTTCTATGGTATCTTAGCTACATAAATGTATACATGTGTTTTCATTTTGTTTGTTAATTTTGTTTTTTTTCCCATTTCTCAAACATTCCTCATCCAGCAATTACATACCACTTAATTTTGTTGGTACTGCATTGGACTTCTTCAGTGTAAATTTTGTTCTGTTTATTGTTCTTGACTTCTTGTAGTGTAGCTGTGAGTGCTTCCTTAGTTTGAATTGAAGGCTGGTGTTTTTCTCTTCTTGGCATCATAAATAAGTTTTTCTTTCCCTTGCTAACAATAAATAGATCCTCCTTGCATTCTGATTCAGCTTATACAGAGTTTCAACATTGTTTCGATATGGTAACAGAGAAGATCTCAAGACCATTTGGACCATTGTATGTGATCTAGTTTATGTCTCCTAGTTTCCGTAAGAGTGATGTTTCTTTTCAACTCTCGCATTACATGACGTCTCTTTCAATTCATTAGCTCCCCAGTAAACTTCACAACAAAACTTTCTCACTACTACACTACTGATGCATTTCACTTGATCAATCTTTCAAATATCCAACAATTTCATTGGAAATCCATTTTTTTACATCAAATTCCATGAGTGTTTACCTTCTTGTTTGTAGTAAACAGATGGCAGTTCTTTTTTTACTTCAAAATTCCCTGACTGTCTACCTTCTTGTTTGTAGTAAACAGATGGTTGCTATGGTAAGACCTTAGTATCGGTCATCTTCAGTATATAATTCACATTGTGCATTTCTTAGTTGTTAAATGCACTATATTATCTCTATCAGGATCTCAAGTTGCTTTAAAAATCTGTCCTTTTAACTTGACACATGCAGAGATCTGAACCACCCGAACCATTTATAATTGTCTCTAAAAAGATCTCTGACTTTCAGAGATATTTGTAGTTATATATGTAGAGAGAGAAAAATAATTTTCAATAAAAGCATTGCTAATTTTTAGAGATAATTATAGTTTTCTCCATATATATTTTTGGAGGCAAATTATTAATTGTCTTTAAAAAATATTTGACTTTTAAAGGCAATTATAATTGTCTCTATAAAGGATTTTAGATTTTTAGAGCCAATTTAAAAAATGTCTCTAGTATTTCTAGAGATGCTAACATTAGATGCAAATTAAAAATTTTGCCACTACAATTTTCAGAGGAAAAATTATGAAATCTAAGGACAAACAACTATGTGCCAAAATATCATTTTGTGCAGCAAGTGTTACCAGTAAAACTCGTACAGAAACTTATTAAGAAGATAAAATAAAAAAACATTGGTGCTTACTTTGTAGTTCATTCAGCCACCGACCAATATTCTCGAAAGTCCGACGCCTACTGATATCATAAACAAGAAGGGCTCCTACTGCACCTCTGTAATATGCAGATGTAACAGCCTTGAAACGTTCCTGACCAGCAGTATCCCAAATCTGAGCTTTAATTTCCTTCTCATCAATCAGCATCTTCTGAGTTTGGAATTCCACCCCGATGGTGGATTTGGAATTTGAATAGAATTCATTCCGTGCAAATCTTGCCAGTAAATTTGACTTCCCAACAGCAGAATCACCAATCATAACAATTTTGAAAAGATAGTCCTCACTTTGATGTTCATCTCTATTGTTGGCCATCTTTCTTCTTTCTCAGTGACAGCCCTCCTGAATATCACTAAAAAATCATGGCCGCAACTGCAAATGCACATATACAGCTTAAGGCAACTAAATGGAGAACAATTAATTTATTTACAAAATAAAGAAGAGAAAAGTAACGCTACGCAAATCCAACAATAACTAGGCATTCTAGCTTGCACAGTTTGTTAGCTAAGAGCTAAAAAGAAGAGGTTGTGGCTTCTGTGATAACATAGAATTAGAAAAAAAAACAAGACAACCTCATGTGGACTTTTTTTCTCCCACCTGGATAGAAACAAAATGACTAAAGTTTGTAAAAACGTAGCAGAAGATGTCTTTGCTGCATCAAATTTTTAAGTGTGAATTAGAATTAGCCATCAAAATAAAACCCAATATTACTTTGCTTAGATTTTATTTTCATCATGCCTACCTTTAAAGTTTTCTTTGTTCACAATTTACAGTTTGCATGCGGACTCACATTTGTTTCTGCCATTACATCTCACAAATAACTCCTAAGCCATGCACTACTGCCAAATGACAAAACTAGATGAAACAGTCAGACAATCAATTCTCTCCATCAAGATGGAACAAAACAACATGCCACATATGAGCAATAGCAGCACAAACTACTTATAACACATGAAAAACTTAGTGGACAAGGTGACAAAAAAAACACATGCAAGCAATGTGGAACTGGCCTTCTCCATTGAGCTTTGTAATATCACTAGTAATTTTCAAACTAATAATATCAATTTTTATTCCATTCACAAATATTTTCTTTTGCCTCCCTTTACTAGTAACGCCTTCCCCTATAATCAAGCATCTATCAGACTATCATGTTTAAATAGATATATAATAAAATAAATAACTAAAAAATAAAAGAGTATATATATATATAGAAGAAGATGCAATCCTAATTGAATTATTGAACTAACAAAACTTCATGGTTTCTAGATGAAATACTGTCTAAAGGCTAAACCATTATGAGGGGTGTAATTTCTTAACAAGTCAAAAGGCGGCAAGTTTGAATTTCTTAATTTGAATATTTGATAATGCTTAGGGATAAGTTAAAATATGGCTCCAAATTGATCCATAAGTTCTGAAGTTCTTAGTGGAAGGGTATAGGTGATGTTGCTTTCTTAGAGAAAAAGCAGGATAATACTTCAGAATAATTAATCATCCCAACATCCAATTTTGAAGAAATGCAATGTAGCAAACCAATTTCAGAGACAAGGAAAAAAATGGGAATATATCCCATCTTCAGTCGGTCTTCCAGTTGAAGTGCTGATCCCAACACTGGAAGTGAAAATACCCCCTTTTACCTCCAATGATCATTAACAGTTGAAATGGATTAGTTGTAAATAGGAAGCTTTGAAAATCAAGACAACCACCTTAAACTTAAGAGCCAGTTTAGTCAAGCCATTTTCTATGCACAACATGCAATTAGGTCATCCCAAAATGAATATGAAATATGGGGACAAATGAGATGCATACTTTGTCATTATTGAGAAATTAGATCATATTAATCCTATTGAAGTAAATAAAACATAATAATATGTAATTAAGACAAAATAATAAAAAAATATCTACACGTGCTGGATAATAAATACAAGCAAGACCAAAATTTGTATCACACATCAACAAGAAATACATGTTCTTATGCAGAAACTTCAATAGCTAGCGTGGAAAAATTAGGAATCGGATGGAAGCAAAATAATCACCAAGTTTCATAAACTCATGATACGTAGATTTGCACATCTGTGGTACTTTAATTTCTATTCCAAGGTATATAAGCCTTTTTAGTTAAATTAGCTGATAAGTTCTCTAGCCTTTTAGAATTAACATTGAGCTTGGTTACAGAAAGAGTTTGACAAACCAAAGATATTTTCCTGCCTCTCTATCTGCAGAATTTTGATCCATTAATTTCTCTTTCAAGGTACATAGACCTTTTTAGTTAAAGTAGCAGATAGTTCTCTAATACTTTGCAATTAAATCTCACATTAAGCTTGGTCACCTTGTTGGCTGCAACAGCATAAATAACTATTCCTTTAGCATTGTGTCATTTTCAGCCAATAACCTCCTTCCTTCTCGTTCAGGAATTGTGTATACCTCTCATCTAAACTAGATCTAACTAAACTAGATCAAACATCTTCATGCCTTCCTTATTCCTGTAGATACTAAGTTGGACTGAACTAATAAACTAGACAAGTGAGTGTGAGCCATTCTCAGCAAACATGTGGGCAATACTGGAAATTTACCATCTACTCCGAAAAAATCCTTCAAAGTGGAGCTAGTGGCCTCTTTCAACAAAAACTGTACCATTTACCACATTCCAGAATCCAGATATCTGAAGACCCAGGATTTTCCATAGCATGAAGAAAAGACCTTTCAATATTCTTCCCATATTATGTAGTCCTACATTGTGTTTCAGATTATCTATTCCACATAATCAGCCCAACTAACCTGATTCAGCTCTGACATTCATGTACAACTTTTTCATTGTACCACTTTCCATTGCATAAAAAACAGAAACAAACATTATGCTACAATTTCTTATAACTGATATTTTCTCCAGACTCCTTGAATGAAGAGAAGACTACAGTAATGAATGAAGGTTGACATTTCTAGAAGCATAAGAGCACTAGCTGCAGACTTGCAGCTAACATTGGTCCAACTTAAATGGTTCTCTCTCAAGGAATACAAAATGTTTTCTAAACCCAACCTCTTGTCTTATCTAATGAAAAACCCATCATAAGCGTCAAACTGCAACGGATTTCTGAGCAAAAGAAATAATTAGCTAGTAAATCATTATATGAATTACTGTGTAATATGTCAAAGAACATATTTATGGCAGAAAAGAACAAAAAAATATACATGCCATTTCCAGACAAATTCATGCAAAATGATTATGCAATGCAAATATCAGATTCAGGCATGTAGCACAATCCCCACTACAGATAATTTGATAAGTCATCCATGATATGCAAGATCACCAATAGACTTGTCTACTGTGGACAAAGAGCAGTTAATAATGAAGAAAGATAATTAAACATAAACACCTCAGAAGATTACTTTCCCTATTCAGCACGTAGGGCAGATGTATGGACCCATTCATCCACGTTTTCTACCCTCGCCAAAACATGTATTGATAGCACCATAATTCAAATTACAATAGCACATGATACTACAGTCATCAAAACCCCACTAATTGGTACGTGCAAATTTATGTTGGCAACAACTTTGTCTTCTTTTACATATTAAGCATGGATACGAAAAAAGAAGGCATATGTAAAGTCTAGCATCAGGAAAAGAATGTTGCAGGACATTAAAATAATTATGGAAGTAGAAATTTTATTTTATTTTTCTGTCAATTTTTTTATTAAACTCATGTTGGTCTTCGCATCACTATTTAAGCGATAGTACACTTCAAAATTACAATTCTATGCACCCTAAGAACATTTACGCAGAAGATAATAGGATGAAGTAACCCAGGCTACGGAAATAACCAATGGCAGCTAAGATATAAAATCTTTTTTTTTTTTTGTGGTGGTGGTGGGGTGGGTAGCATACTCCACAGAAAATCTATGATGCGAAGATTAGTGTATGACAAGACGAGAAGATTAGTTCACAAGTAACCAACATGCAAGGAAAGGTTTCAGTACAAGGCGATGATGAAAAATATCATACATATTAATTTGAATAAATATTAAAAAGGAAGAAGGAAAATGAATCAAATCGTAAAAAAATCAAGCAAAAAGGAAAATTTCTTCAACAAAAAAAAATGCAGTACAGGTTACAATATCAGGACAAAAAAAGGCAAAAAATGGAGGAAGAAAAGAAACCCAACTGGTCAGCCTCATAGAGAAACAGACAGAAATTCGAAGAACAGGCACGAAAACCTACACTTTATCCAAAATTCACAGGAACCAGATAGCAATTGGAAGAAAAATACTCAGAATCTCTCAAAGTAATCGTGGGACTCGTCGAAGTCCAACAGATCCGATTTGGGGCACTAAAATAGATCGTACCATGAGCGGGCGGCAAGAATTGGCGCACCCTCATCAGGTCCGAGATCCGGCCTTCGTTCTCTCTCCTTGGGCAACCTTCGGCTACCTCGACGAAGAAATCTCCAGGAGGAGGAGGAGGAGGAGGAGGAGGAGACGCCAAGGCTTCCTACCCTTTCCGGGAAGGGAAAAGAGCAAAGAACAGAAGAGGAGGGTTTAAATGGAAAGCGGAATGGAGCTTTCACTTCGTTCGCGAGCGGTAACGTGACTAGAAGCGATGGCGGTGACGGTAATCACGGCGTCGGCGTTAAGAAAATACGAAAAACTGAACGTCGGCGTCGTCGGGCGAGAAATTTAGAGTCTGGACCTCCGCGGATACGACAACTTGCTGTGTTCTTACCGATATGTTTTGTTAAAAAAAAATAAGGCAAAAATAAGAGGGCCCTTATTTTTTGAATTAAAATAACACCCTATTTTAATTTTTGGTCAAAAGGTACCTGCATTTCTCTTGTAAAATCATACCGTTATTATCCCTCTTATATATTTTTCATTTAAATCGTGAACTTGGGATGTACATAATGGTAACAGAAAAGTTTTATAATTGCTACAACTAAATTGTTATAACGGTTATGATTTTATAACTATTATAATATAAAATTTTTTAAAAGATAAATTGTTGAAAGCCTTCAAAAAGATATTAAACGATATTTTTTGAGTTTAAAATTGAACAGGGTTCTACCTTATAATTAGTTATAGATTTCGAACAAGATTCGATTTGATATATTGTATGCCCCATGGTTCAACCTGAGTTAAAAGTTATAGTCTCTCAAAGTTTAAGGTTTAACATTCACATTGTAATGTCATCTCAGTTGTAGCAATTATAATTTCGTAGCTACTACAACGTGAATATTAAACTTTGAACTTTGAGAGGCCATGACTTTTGAATCAGATTGAACTATGTGATGCACAATATATCAAATTGAAACTAGATCTACAATCGATTATGGGTTGAAATCCATAATAAATTGATTTTAGCTCAAAAAAACATCATTTAAATTTTTTTGAGGGCTACGAACAACGTCTAAAATTTTGTTTCCCCATATTATGGCAGTTACAAAATCGTAACTACTACAATTATATGACAGCTCAGTTGTAGTAACTATGAAATCATAGTTGTTACAACTGTGTGTTGAGGTATGTCCGATGCAGTATGCACTTAACACGTTTCATAAAACATACAACAGAAGTAAAAATACGACAATAAAACTATTTTATTATAATACACCATGCACATGCAGGATACAATCACGTAGATATAATCATAAAATAATAATTTAAGAATAATAATTTTTTTAGGTATACATTACGGATGATGCGTAGGGAAAAGGGTACCAACTTTAGTGACGTCCACGAATCTAGCCTCTATTTGTATCCATGCCGAGATTTTCAAGACAACTCCGGTGAGCCATAAGGCTCACCTTTGATTGGTACTAGCCAAGCATAGAGGCGATGTGATCCAAGAAAAGGAAAAAGAAACGAAAGCTTGAGGAAGAAAAACTCTTCCTCTGGCTTTTGGTGGGCAGTGGCAGAGAGAGGAGAAGAGAGAGGCTAGGTTTCTAAAAACCTAAGCTCACGTATAATAAAATTCTTTTATATTCTCTTCACCTTATATATATATATATATATATATATATATAATTTATTACTAAACTAAATATGGTCTGATTCTTCCATAAGAGATGTGACTCATCCGCGCTTTCGATCCGACAAAATATCTTCCATATTTGCCCTTTATCTGGTCCAACTAAACATCTTATCTCTAGATCTGAGAATCGAATTTTCAAACTTATTTTATATCTTTTAGATACTCGTAGTGTGTGCAACCCAATAGGTTTTCAATTTATTTTGATCGCCCATAATTGACTATTTAATTATGGATCGATCATGAGTTGCACCAGTAGTACATCATGATCCCTAATTAATCAGAAAATCACAGTTGATTTCAGAACTAGTTCTGAACCCTCTAGTAGCTACAGAGAAACATGTCTTGTTCTTTTCACTTGTCTTATACCCACTTGGTTTAGGACATGGTTTATGTGTTTGTCCCCATTAGAGTAATTACATCACACCTAGCCCAAGTAATACTTTCTCGTTCTGTGAATTCAAATTATTCCTACATGTGAATAAGAGTCTCATTACTCTTAACATGTGATGCTTTGTAAAAACTTTGAGTAATAATATTAACAAGTGGTCATAGACATATCAATATCTCTAACTAGTGAGTAAGAGTTACTTGGTTAGACCAAGGAGTATAACCCGTGTTAGTCTCACAGAATTGATGATGTCCAAATACATCAATTCATTAACTAGGGAATGTTTCAATACTTTCATACTTATACATGTAGAGATTCTCACTAGTTATGATCCAATCACAAATTCTCTCATGCTATGAGTCGTATTGAGGATATTTAGCAAATGAGTTTAAGACCATTCAAACACTTAAATAAAATGTACTCAAACTGTGAATTTATATTTATCGAAATAAATAGTACAAACCATAGGATGATTGTCTTAGGGCGCCTCCCAAACATAACACTATGTAGCAACTACGAAATAATAGCTGTTACAATATGTCCCAAATTCAAGATTTAGATGAAAAATATAGAAAAAAAATATAATAATGAGAACAATGCAATGAAAGACTGTTGTGTTCTCTTATAAGAGCATAAAACACCCTTTTGATAAAAAAAAAAAAAAATTAAAGTTGGTGTTCTTTTGAGTATTTGACAAAAAAAAAAAATGCTCTCTTAATTTTGTCCAAAAATAAATAAAAACATTGTGATTTATTATCATTTTTTTAAGGATTCTCAATTTTTCTTAAAATATCAAAATTATACTTATCTCATCTTCATTCTACATTTTTTTAAATAAAAAATAAGTGTAAATTAAAATTATTCAGGCTTAATAAAACTAGTTGATTGTGTTTGAAAGCGGGGAAGATGACTTTGGTGTTGATTATGTGAATACTCCAAGCTAGAAAAGATGACTCTGAACGGTCCTGTGTGTCTAAAGGAGTGTTAGCAACCGAGCCAGCGAGGGGGTCCTTGGCACAGACACTCCGATGCTTAATTCAGTGATATAGTTGAAGGCGATGAACATTAAAATGAACAGTAGGATGAATAGTGGCTATGAGTATGTAAAATTATGTAGCGTCACATACTTGCGCCTATAGATGGAGACCCTTTTTATAGTGTTACTGTTTGTCTGTGCACAAATCTCAAAGCATTTTCAAAAAAGGGCAGGCCATAAAGATGCTCTGACACCTTTCCCAAAATGAACCTGCAATCCTTGCATTTGGCAGGGTAGAAGCTTCTAATGTACAACTTGTATATAGAATATTCTGTGTTATCCGTAGCACAAAACGTCAAAAAAAATATGAGACTATTGGGTTGAGAGACCCTTAATATGCATAACTGGCCAACCAACCAAGTCTCTCATGTAATCCGATCGGCTGTCGCTTACAAGAGCAACCCGGTCGGATTTGAAGAATGTTGCCAAGGACCTCTCCTTTGTTCGACCTCTCTGTGTTGGTACCAGACTTTGGTCGGACCAAGTGTCCAATTTGTCTGATCAGATCATAGGTTCGATCGGTTAGATTACTCAGCAAAAATAGTTAACCATGCTAGTCCTGAGTGATGAAGTGGACCTTGCTCTGGATGCTGCTTACTCGGCTTAGAGTTTTATCAATACTAAGGGGCTCGGCATTCGACCGACCCAAGGGTCTGGTCGAATGACCTCTCGGTCGGGACGATCGTCTAAGTTGGCCTCAAGTGTTGACCCCCTCTTGACTTTGACTGCTATGTCCGTCAGCCTCTTTGACTTTGACCCGACTCGGAGGCCTCACCTTTTTCTCCATATCACAAGATGGGTTAAATATCTTATTAAATTATGTTAACTCTATTTTGTAGGTTAAATATTTTTATATTAGACTAACGAATTTTTACAGGAGCAAAAACAAAGTAAAGCCTTGGATGAGCAGTGTCTGAGGTGCCTCGGAGGGTTGAGAAGGTGTCTCAAAGCTGTGCGGAGGTGCCCTCACGTGGATGAACTTTAAGGATAAAAGTTCTCGCTGCGAAGAGGCATCCTGGAGTGTGCTGGAGGCATCTCAAAGTGCATCAGAGGCACCTCGTACGTGGTTAGAGGAGCCCTCAACACTCTTTAAAAGCAGTGCTCGACCAACACAATGACCACAACTTCTATACGAGCTATTATGACCTTTCTGCTGCTACATCTTCATGCTACTGCCATGCTACTTTGGGCTACTGCTAAATTCCACCGTTGCTGGTAGACCAACAACAACACAATTAAGGGCTCTCAACTTCAATAATCATGTGTTGGTAACTTTACATTACTGTCATTTACTTATTGCTACGGCAGTGTAGTCTGTTACACTGTTCTTCATTCTTGTACTCAATTCATTCTTTTGTCCATTCTGGAAGAGATTTTTAGTAGATTTTCCATCGATATGATTGAGGGTCTTAGAGTAGGAGTCGACGAAGACTCCGAATCAAGTAAAAAAATACTTTTTCTTTTTCTACTTGTTTGTTTATTTTTTTTTTGTTATGCACTCATATTTTATAAAATCATAAAAAGAACAAGTTTTTAAAATTCACGTGATTCATCCCCCCTCTCACGTGCATCAATCTTGCAATAAACACTGACCCAAGGTATACTATTAGTCAATATAATTATAGGATGGGAAAAAAAAATAAGGGCGTAATCTCTGAACGACTAAGACCAGTTCGTACGTCAACTTCTCGAGAGTAGTCTAGCGACATTCAACGTCTTTTAATAAATGACTTAAGAAATATACAGGTTGCTATTCATTGGCATCCTGTCATACCAACACTAACAAGCCTTGCAATGGTTGACAAGTATACTCACAGTAGCTCGCCAGCTATGAGCTTTGCAAGTACATGTAAAGAGGATAAATAATCTTTAAGGTCTTCCAGCACCTTGTCACCCTTGGCATCACATTGGAACTTTGTGACTCGGTGAAGTATTTTAAAGAATGGTATATTTTGATCGGACGACCTTGAGATGAAATGGGATAAAGTTGTGACCTATCTGGTCAGGCAGTGTGCTTCCTTCAAATTGAACGGTAGGAACATGTCTCGGAGAGCCTTCACCTTGCTCAGGTTGTTTCAATTCCCCGCTCTGTCACGATGTAGCCAAGAAAACCTCCGCTCCTAGTCCTAAATAAGCATTTGTTGGGGTTTAGCTTGAGTCCATACCTCATCAAGGTTAGACACATCTCCTTTATATCTGTATATAAACCAGTACTTCGGAGGGACTTGATTAGTATATCATCCACATATACTTCCATATTTCTACCGATCTGCCTTCAGAACACCTTGTTCATAAGCCATTGGTATGTTACTCCTGTATTCTTTAGTCCGAACGGCATAACATTATAACATTATGTTCCTTCAGCAGTGATGAAGCTAACCTTTTCTTGGTCTTTTTTAGCTAGAGGGACCTGATGATAGCTTTAATATACATCTAGTATGCATATTAACTCGCAGTCAACAGTTAAATCTACTACATGATTGATGCGTGATAGAGGATAGCAATCCTTCAAGCATGCCTTGTTTAGATCTCTGAAATCCACGCACACTCGCCACTTATTCCCGGACTTAAACACCAGCACCACATTTGCTAAGCAGCTTAGGAATTCTACTTCATGGATATGTCCAGCTTCAAGTAGTTTGTCCACCTCTGCTCGAATAATTTGGTTCTACTTGGCCTGATTGGAATCACCGTCGGTCGAATCGCCCGCTATCATACTAATGTGCCCCAGGCGACATTGCTATGATTTCCTTCTTCTCACATTAATTGGCTGGGCTATTCTGTAGAGGTTCGAGCTAGTGCTAAGTTATTTTTTTCTAGGGCCTTTGCTGGTTTCGATTGGCCCTCTCAGGGAGAGGGCTTCATCTTGGGGGTCCATTTAGTTGACAATGATGCTGACGGTTATGAGAAGGAGATCATTGGGGAAACCCCTGATTGGTCGATCGACATATTTCTTGATTATAATGATAACAATCTTCAGTGTTGTGTGTTCCCGATCGGTGGTAGGTATAAAACATCAGAGTCCATTGACAGGACTCTAGGAATCCCGTCCACTTGGCCTCTACATGCTGAACTGCATTTGACCTTTGTTCATGGTGATGCAACGGGTGACCTGGTTGGGGCTCTTTAGGTGGCATGGTAGGAGGGAGCGCTTGACGCTCGGGAGCGGAGGCAGGAACAGAAGGAGCAACCTCCCTCTTCCGAGCGAACTGAGCTTCTTCTATGTTGAAGTACATGGTGGGTCATCCAAGCAGATGATCGAAGTCCCTTGGAGGCTTCTTAATGAGGGATCAAAAGAATTCGCCATCGGTGAGCCCTTGGGAAAAGGCATTCACTAGAATTTTTGGGGTGACCGAGGGAACATCCATGATCACTTGATTAAACTTTTTAATATAGGCTCTCAGCGTCTCCTTGGGCCCTTGCTTGAAGGGAAATGCCTTGTGGAAATCCTTGAAGCTACAGATGGATTCAGTTGGAAACTGGTTGAACCATCTCTATGCCGACTAGAAAGAGTGGTAAGGAATACTCAGCACTTGACTTCATCTATGTACTAATGAAGGATAGCTGTGTTTTTAAATTTGAACAGGCGATCCTGAGGGTCGGTCGCTCTTCCATATTCTCCGATTGACAAGGGTTTGAAATGAGCCGAAGATGATCCTTGAGGTATTTTCTCTCGGCCTATGTCATCAAGGGGCGTGCGGAACAACGCACAGTAATATGCAATCGGCGATGGGGGCACAGGTGGAAGGTTGGTTGGCTACGCAGGTGATTGTGGGAAGGCTACAGGGGGAGGATGGACCGGTTGAAACCCAGTTGGGCCTTTCACTTGGGTCCCTCACTGGGCCTGAGGGCCGATCACAGATACAGCAAGGTCATTAGGAAGAGGGCACTGATAACTAGTATTTAGACATATTATTTTAGTATTATTTATTGGCATTTTCCTCCTCTTATGTATCCAAATATATATTTTTAGCATTTTTCATGAGTTTGGATATTTTATAGTTTTCATTTCAATTCCTATTCATTTGAGAGATATTATGACTATTATTTGATTATATTTTATTTTGCAGGAATTATGGAGACAACAATTGAGGAGAAGAGCACCGATTTGGTCCAATCTGGTTTGATTCAATTGCCAAAGATTTAGAGGAGATTAAGTGAAGAAGAAGCCCAAATTCAAAGCCTCATTTCAAAAGCTCAAAGAGGAATTGCAATTGAATATATTCATTTAGGTTTAGTGGTCTGGTTTGGATTCAGTCTAGTTCAGGCCGGTTCAAGCAATCAGTTCCCTAGGAGCTTAAAAGGAAATTTGGTTAAAGGTGGAATTCGGCTAGGGCTTCTGTTTTGTACGCGTTTCTTGCTCCCGAGTGCCGCCCCATCCTCTCTAATCTAGCGACGACGACAACCTTGTGACGCGATGGCGAGTGGCGGTGACCTCGACGATGGGTTCTTGCCAGTGTGGTAGCTCCAGTGAGATCTTCCATTCATCGCCCCTCTATGCGGATCTTGCAGAGGTTTGCGGAAGCATGAAGCTCTCAGACGGTGGTAACACTTGATCCTTTGGTTCCTTGCTGGTGTGATTCTGCTCTAGCAGGCTCCTTCATCCCCTGCTTTTACCTAATCGGAGTCCTCTCCGTTGGCACGGTTCACGAGTGCAGGAGATTCTGAATTGGGCGACAGCGGTTGTTCATTCACTTCTCCCACGAAGCTCATTCCTAATTCCAACACCAAGCGCTACAGAGGACTCCTTGCATACGTGGTTTGCGAAGGTAGGAGTCTTCCCCAGTGAAGTCCAATGCCCACTATTCTTCTCCGACAGAAAGCTTCAGTGTGTTGCACTCTTCTCCAGATCCATCCAACGGTTCAAGTCAGCATGGCTTGCACCGGTGAGAGCAGCGTTGACGAGGTTGGACAACACCTCTACATCCCTCGGTCAACTTCCATCTCGGAGTGGTCCAGCTTCGAGGAAGAGTCACACCATCCCTATCATATGCGCATGCATCCCCGCATCTTCGTCGTTGTCCATCAGAGCTAGTGGTTCTATCTTTGGGCCCTTCGTGTGATAGCGGAGGGTAGTCAATTTGAACTGATTGTGGAAGAGTGGTATGGTTAATTTAGTTTACTTTCTTGTTTGATTTAGGTGTTATTTTCTTATCCATGTTTGATTGTTTAGCTTCGCACTTTATTTAGTTTCATTATGTATGAATGTTAATCTTATCTCATAGTGTGATAATGTGGTGCAAGTTTATCAATTATGTATACTTAGGTTTTGTTTATTGTTGTTTAAGCATATTTAGTTCACTTGCATATTTTAGTTATATGTCTTGCAATTTCATTTATTTTCATATCATATCTATTGATGGATGTGCTTGTGTCATAGTATGATAATGTGGTACAGGTTTATCTTTGTTAGTTAGATAGGATTTTAGTTGCATTTATGTATGTTTATTCTGTAGAAGGTGATGTTTATAACATAGAGTGACAGCGCGCTATGGGTTCATCATTGCTGATTAGTTAGAATTTCATTTATTTCATTGGTTTAGAGAATAAACCCCAAAAATAACCCCTTATTTGCTTTCATCTAAAAACAAACATCCTGTCACTGGTTCTGCGAGAGAGACGACTCGGGCCCTCTACTATACTACCTTAATGTAGGTTAAAGGGTTTGGTTGATTAGAAATTGCTGATTTGATTTGCTCATGTGACATTTGCGATCATTATCAAATTTTGGCATCGTTGTCGGGGAACTTAGTGGTGTCCGTTTGTTTTTAGACTATACACTAGTTTTATTTTTTTTTTATCTTGTTCTTACTTTTCTACTTTGTTATTTTATTTTTCTGTCGACGTAACTGTTGGAACCCCAAGGTTGTTTTGATGTGATCAACAAGTTAAGTTAGGTCCTGTCATATTTTAACCTTGTGTATAAGTGTGCAGGAACTTAGGAGCACAGGGAGTCGAGCAAAAGATGTAACTAGTGAGAAGGACGACACAGGAGAGAGCCGACGGGCTCGATGCGTCTGAGGTACGAGGTGTTGCGGAAAAGTACGCGGGCGGACGTGAAGGAGGCACACGACATTTCTAAGAGACAAGAAGCCAGAGCGGAAGGTTGCTCGAGAATGTCGAAATTGGATTCGGGTGAGTCTTATTTCGATTGGCTGAAATCACCTAGGCGAGCGGAGCCAGAGCGGAAGACCCTGACCGAGGCGAGCAACACCGGCGTAGAGGACCTGGACCAAAAGTCAACTATGTTGACTTTGGTGGTCCAGGCGCCCGGAGCCATTCCGGGTGCCCGGAATCAAGTTTTGACCGGATCACGATCAAACACGATCTGTTGCGAAGTAGATAAAGTTTTATCCCCTCCCAGGCGCCTGTACCCCTTCCAAGCGCCCCGACCAAGGCTATTGTTGGGACCGAAAAGTAGCTAGAGGGGGGGGTGAATAGCTCGTCACGTGCTTCGTGATTGGCGTTACTTGTTTCTTCAGAGATATGCAGCGGAAATACAAGAAACAAAAACACACAACGCTAACAAGGATTATTTACTTGGTATCCACCTCACAAGAGGTGACTAATCCAAGGATCCACACCTACTCACGCACCCTTCACTATGAAACACTCCTTTATGGTAACTACCAAAGGCGGAGAAGCCCTACAAGACTCTCAATACAAGAAGAAAGGGAAAGGTAATGAAATACAAGCACAAGCTTACAATGAGTACAAAAGCCCTAACCCTAGATTCTTCTTCTTGCTTTTGATCCGCCTCTTGACTTGGAAGAACCTCAAAGAACCTTCAAGAACTGGCGATCTGGAGCTTAGTGAGAGCTGTAGAGTTGCTGGTGAAGATCGTGATTGAACAGTAGAAGTTCTGCCGAAGAAGACGCACGCCAACGACCTTTATCTGCGCCAACGGTCGGATCCCGATCGATTGGATTGCTCCCAATCGATCGGAGATGCTTTGGATCGATCCACAGATCGATCCAGAGCGCCTCTGTGCTCTAGAAATTCGCCTGGATCAATCAGCTGATCGATCCAGGGCTTATCGCGACATACAGCACCTTCCCAATCGATTCACTGATCGATTGGGACCTCTGGATCGATCGGTTGATCGATCCAGAGGCATTCTGTGCGCTCGCGACTTCCTCCCAATCGATCCACTTATCGATTGGGACGAAGGCTTCTCGCAGGGACACCCCAATCGATCAACCGATCGATTGGGCTCCAGCCAATCGATCGGCTGATCGATTCGGCTTCTGGTTTTTGCCCAAAACCAAGTCCCAAACCTCCCAAACCAACATCCGGTCAACCTTGACCTGTTGGTTCATCATGCCTAGCATCCGGTCACCCTTGACCTGCTAGGACTCCCTCACCAAGTGTCCGGTCACTCCCTTTGACCCACTTGGACTTTTCTTCATCTTGCCAAGTATCCGGTCAATCCTTTGACCTACTTGGACTTTCGCCAGATGTCTGGTCAACCTTGACCCATCTGGATTTCCCTGTGCCTGGCTTCACTCACCAGGACTTCCAATCTGCCTAGCTTCACTCACTAGGACTTTCACCTAGCTTCACTCACTAGGATTTTCTTTCTGCCTGACTTCACTCACCAGGACTTTCACCTGGCTTCACTCACCAGGATTTCCTTTCTGCCTAGCTTCACTCACTAGGTCTTTCCATCTACCTGGCTTCACTCACCAGGACTTTCCATACTGCCTGGCTTCACTCACTAGGACTTCCTTCTGCCTGGCTTCACTCACCATGACTTTCCATACTGCCTAACATCCCTCACTAGGACTTCCTTCTGCCTGGCTTCACTCACCAGGACTTTCCATACTGCCTAACATCCCAATTAGGACTTCCCAGTTAAGTATCTGGTCAACCTTGACCTACTTGACTCTTCTTCAACCAACCTGATCAGACCCTGATCAGAGGGGAATTGCACCAACCAATCTCCCCAAATGAACAACTGCACCTGCACTTGTCCATATCATCGAAATCTTGTATTGTCAAACATTGAAACCCAAACCAAGACTCAAGCTTGGTCAACCAGGTCAGCCTTGACCTGAGGAATATTGCACCAACAATCTCTCCCATTTTGATGTTTGACAATACCACATTTAAGTTAGGCTAATTCCCATAGCCTCAACCTCCTTCATGCCACTAGGTAATGAAGACATAAGTTAAACCCTTCATTCTCCTCCTAAGAGGGCAAACTCCCTCTAGGTAATGAAGTCCTAACTTAAACCCTTTCATTCTCCCCCTATTGGCACACATCACAAACATACCCATCTTTGGGCACACATCAACAAAATCATTTGTTGAAAACTCTCCCCTTGGAGACTCTCCCCTTGAAGAGTTGCTCATCGTTGTTCACAACTTCACTCGTTGTGATCAGCCCGATAACGGAGGACCGATACCCTTCATTATCCTTAACCCTACATTCTCCCCCAATGTAGACAAATGCCCAACCTTGAGCATTTACATGTTGAATAACCCAAATAAAGGTCTCATACCCTTCATTTGTGTCGAATGCTCATCCATGAGCAAACACAACTTGAACCACTTGAACAATGAGGATATCCACTCCCCATTAAAGTTCAAACGCTCAACCTTGAGCATGGTCTGAAAAGAAGGTTTACCACCTTCCAAGGTTCATGAAAAAATAGTTTTCATGTCCTTAAAGAGTACCTCCCCCTAAAGACATGGTCATGACTTTTGTCATTGCACCAACAATGACTTGGAATCCCTAAAACTTTAGGAAACACAAATTTAGAAGTTTTGAGGTTCAAATATTCAATATTTGAAGCAAACCTCAACCTAAACTTCAATTTAGTCTTCCTCAACCAATCCATCCTTGTTTTTCAACATGAAAACACCCTTTTTATGTATACAAATGTATTTTCAGGGGTTTGAAATGGTTACCTAGACTAACCATGGTTCAAAAATGCTGAAATCAGGCTTTACCTGCCAAAATCAGCAGCTTTGATCAATTGGAGTTGGGTCCCAATCGATTGGACCATGTTGAATCGATCCACTGATCGATTCAGGAGGGTTGGATCGATCGGTGGATCGATCCAGACGGCTTTTGTTCACGAGAAGCCTGCCCGATCGATTGAGGCCCTTCAATCGATCGGGTGATCGATTGAATTCCTGATATTTCTGAAATTCACTTTCAGTGAATTTCAGAAACCCCTAGAAAAATCTACAAGATTCCAAAAATCGTGAAAATTTGTGTAGACATTATTTAGGATATACTTTATCATGGAAAAATAGTTTTCTATGAAAATACATCATATTTTCAAAGATTGACACAAACTTGAAAACTTGCAAAAGCTTTAGTGTTTTCTTCAAGTTTTGTGTCTAACTATTCAATGATGATTACTATCAAAAGATAGTCTTCACCAAGGTTTTCCAAAAGTATTTTAAAAACATTTTCAAAACCAATATCCCACCATGTTCCTTGGGCTTAATGCACATGACTTGTACATTAGCTTTCCCAATGATGGAAAAACACATAACTATGTGTTTTGATGAATTTTAAAACTCAAAAGAATGCACTAAATCAGCATGTTGAGTTTTGTTCATCATCCTAACATCTCACTTGTCTCTAATGTGCACAAAACACATACAAGTCATCTTATAGGTCTTTGTGAGATGTAAAAGTTGATTTTGCCCTAATTTAGGGATCATGCATATCTATCTAGGCATTTTTGAATTATAGACATTCACCAAGGATGTTACTTGTTGATTCCACTTGTGTATAAATGTCATTTATTTTTACCACTTGTTTATAAATGCCACTTGTCCTTAATTTAAGGAAATAAACATAATGCATGATAATGTTATGGCATACATCAAAATGAAATAGCTTTCCAAAGAAAGATTCCTATAACTACATGATGTATGTATGACATGACATGATATTTTTGTAATTTTTCATAATAAGTCATGAATGCAAAATATAAAACTAAATATGATGTCATGGCATATAGTGAGCAAACAATCATAACAAGGTTTAGCATAAATAAAATACATAGATTACCTATCTAGATGTCCTTAAACCTTAGCTAACCTAAAAATTTAAACCTAGATTTGCCCAAAGTGCTTCAAGAAAGTGCCAAAACTAAATTGGCATTTCTAGTTCTCTTGATTGACTTATGCCAATTGAAATTAAGCTTATTCCTCAAATGTTGACATATTTCATTCTTTTACAAGAGTAACATTAAGAAATCACCAAAATCCCAACTTGGTATTTCCTTATGTTTTTCCCAATATGTGCCATTTTAAAATAGAATCAATACTTCTCAAATTTAGCACATTTTACTCTTTTCAAAGAGTAACCATAAATCTATTTCTTTTTCAAAGGTTTATAATAACCTTGAAAATGCTCCTTGAGTGTCGCTTTCTTCAAAGTTGGGTTAACTACCCTTCTTCTTAGAGTTGACACTCTCTAACCCATCTATGGGGTAGAGAAAATGCTCCTAGGAACCCAAAACCTATTGGTGCTCCTTGGATGCTCTAGGTATTCACTGGGGATAACTTCCCTAGATACCTTCCTAGTGACCTTGTTTGGCTTCTTAGAAGCCTTGGTCATATTTTCTAGGTCAACTCTAGGGATTTCTTCCCTTGTGACCTTCTTTGTGACTTTCTTTGACTTCTTGGAAGTCTTAGTCACATTTGTTGTTGCAAAGATACTTCTAGGGATAACTTCCCTTGTATCTTTGACTTGACCTCTAGACTTAGGGTTGGTTCCATAACTATATGGAACCCTATGGTAAGTAGGCACATCCTTTTTGATCTTGGGTTTGTATCCCAAACCCCTATGGCCCTTGGATGACCCTTGTTGTCCTAAACCTAGGTTTTGCTCATTTTACCCTTTAAGGATATTTTCCATCCTTTTTAGGGTCTTTTCTAGTTTGTCAAGTCTTGACCTCAAGACTTGATTTTCCATCACTAAGTCCTTAGTTTTTGGTTTTCCATTAAGTCCATGAGCATTTTTGTTTCTAGGCTTGTAGTTATTGACCTTAGTGTTCTTGCCTAGATTTTTATCTACATTCCTAGCCCTAGGTGTAGTGGTTTTAGCATGAAAAACTACATGATTTTCCTTAACTTTATCATGTCTCTTATTTTCATGGTAAATAGCATTAAAATGATAATGATTAGAATTAACATGCTTTTTACCATTATTTAACGGGGTAGACTTAATAAAAGTTACCTTTCTTTTTACCTTGGAGGCTCCCCCTTGAGTTGAGCTTCCTCCTTGAGCCTTGATCTCCTTCTTCCCCTTAGGGCATTGACTCCGGTAATACCCCTTTTGATTGCAAGAGAAGCACACAATGTGCTTCTTGCTCTTCTTTGTATTGAGGATGGTCTCCTTGGGCTTCTCCTTGCCCTTTTGTGTCACTTGACCCTTCTTCTTGACCAATTTAGGACATTTACTCTTGTAATGCCCATGTTCCCTACATTCAAAGCATATAATATGATTTTTATTATTAATTGAAATATTTATACCTTCTTGTGTAGGGATGACACTTGGTCCTCCATGGGATGTGGATGTAGATGCTTCCTCTTGATCCGATAGTGATGCTCCTCCAATAGATTTGACTTGTCTTGTGGAGGTGGAAGCTTCTTCATCCTCTTCTTCTCTTGACCCGGATGTGGAGGATTCTTCTTGCTCTTGATCCGGTGTCAATGAAGATTGCTCCCCCTCAATCCTAGAGGTGGAGGTTTCACCTTCTTCTTCATCCTCTTGTACATGAAACAAGGAATATACTCCTTCCTTGCTCTTTTGATTGCACTTCTTTGAGGATGAAGCTTCTTCTTGGACTTCTTCTTCGGAAGTTGAACATCTCTCAACTTCGGAGTCCTCCTCTTGGTCTTGCTCCAATGAGTCGCCCTCTTTGGATTCCTCTTGATACGGTACAGTGGAGGGGATCTCATGAATTGATGGCAATTTGCTCCAAAGCTCCTTGGCATCCTTGAACTCTCCAAGTTGAGCCAAAATGTTGCTCGGCAATAAATTGACCAAGAGCTTGGTCACTTTGTCATTTGCCTTGCTCCTTTATAGTTGCTCTTGACTCCATTTGCTTTTCTTGAGAAGCTTGCCCTTGGAGTTTGTTGGAGCTTCAAATCCTTCCATGAGCAAACCATTGCTCTATCTCCATCATCAAGAAGTTTTCGATTCTTGATCTCCAGGAATCGAAGCTTGTAGATGTGTACGGTGGAGCCACCCTAGTGTCAAATTCAAGTCCATCTTGGAATTGCATCTTGAAGTTGAGCTTCTTGAATTCTTTGTTTTTGATAAAATTTGCTCCAACTTCTTCACCCTTTAGCTTTGCTTGTTTTGTTTGCCCCTTCTGGTGATGATTCCGGTAAAGAGTGACCTCGCTCTGATACCACTTGTTGGGACCGAAAAGTAGCTAGAGGGGGGGTGAATAGCTCGTCGCGTGCTTCGTGGTTGGCGTTGCTTGTTTCTTCAGAGATATACAGCGGAAATACAAGAAACAAAAACACACAACGCTAACAAGGATGGTTTACTTGTTATCCACCTCACAAGAGGTGACTAATCCAAGGATCCACACCTACTCACACACCCTCCACTATGAAACACTCCTTTATGGTAACTACCAAAGGCGGAGAAGCCTTACAAGACTCTCAATACAAGAAGAAAGGGAAAGGTAATGAAATACAAGCTCAAGCTTACAATGAGTACAAAAGCCCTAACCCTAGCTTCTTCTTCTTGCTTTTGATCCGCCTCTTGACTTGGAAGAACCTTCAAGAACTGGCGATCTGGAGCTTAGTGAGAGCTGTGGAGTTGCTGGTGAAGATCGTGGTTGAACAGTAGAAGTTCTGCCGAAGAAGACGCACGCCAACGACCTTTATCTGCGCCAACGGTCGGATCCCGATCGATTGGATTGCTCCCAATCGATCGGGGATGCTTTGGATCGATCCACAGATCGATCCAGAGCGCCTCTGTGCTCTAGAAATTCGCCTGGATCGATCAGCTGATCGATCCAGGGCTTATCGCGACATACAGCACATTCCCAATCGATTCACTGATCGATTGGGACCTCTGGATCGATCGGTTGATCGATCCAGAGGCATTCTGTGCGCTCGCGACTTCCTCCCAATCGATCCACTGATCGATTGGGACGAAGGCTTCTCGCAGGGACACCCCAATCGATCGACCGATCGATTGGGCTCCAGCCAATCGATTTGCTGATCGATTCGACTTCTGGTTTTTGCCCAAAACCAAGTCCCAAACCTCCCAAACCAACATCCGGTCAACCTTGACCTGTTGGTTCATCATGCCTAACATCCGGTCACCCTTGACCTGCTAGGACTCCCTCACCAAGTGTCTGGTCACTCCCTTTGACACACTTGGACTTTTCTTCATCTTGCCAAGTATCCGGTCAATCCTTTGACCTACTTGGACTTTCACCAGATGTCTGGTCAACCTTGACCCATCTGGATTTCCCCGTGCCTGGCTTCACTCACCAGGACTTCCAATCTGCCTAGCTTCACTCACTAGGACTTTCACCTAGCTTCACTCACTAGGATTTTCTTTCTGCCTGACTTCACTCACCAGGACTTTCACCTGGCTTCACTCACCAGGATTTCCTTTTTGCCTAGCTTCACTCACTAGGTCTTTCCATCTGCCTGGCTTCACTCACCAGGACTTTCCATACTGCCTAGCTTCACTCACTAGGACTTCCTTCTGCATGGCTTCACTCACCAGGACTTTCCATACTGCCTAACATCCCTCACTAGGACTTCCTTCTACCTGGCTTCACTCACCAGGACTTTCCATACTGCCTAACATCCCAGTTAGGACTTCCCAGTCAAGTATCTGGTCAACCTTGACCTACTTGACTCTTCTTCAAACAACCTGATCAGAGGGGAATTGCACCAACCAATCTCCCCAAATGAACAACTGCACCTGCACTTGTCCATATCATCGAAATCTTGTATTTTCAAACATTGAAACCCAAACCAAGACTCAAGCTTGGTCAACCAGGTCAGCTTTGACCTGAGGAATATTGCACCAACAGCTATAAATATACCCTTGGTCTAGAAGCTTCAATCGACTCAAGCAATTAGTATTTCCAACACTTCTACGCTTTCTTTAGAGTTTAGCTTCTATTTTCTGTGCATCATTGCTGTAAGAGGCTTCTCCGCCTGAAGGAGATACTAGTGCGACACATTCCTTGGATTAACAATCTCCCTGGTTGTAACCAAGTAAAAATTTCTTTGCCTCTTCTTTCAGTTTTAGTTTATTGCTTTTATTTAATTTATGCAAGTTTTATTTTGAGAGTTCGAGAAGGGTAGTTTTCTTTTACTTTTGCAGAGCTATTCAACCCCCCTTCTAGCCGGTCAACGCGGTCCAACAAGTGGTATCAGAGCGAGGTCGCCTCAGGAGGACTAACCGCTGACTGAAGCAACAAGATGGCCGGAGCGAACATCTACCCACCAACGTTCGAGGGGGAGTTCGATTTTTGGAAGCGACGAATACAGGTTTATTTTAAAATTGATTTTAATATGTTATTAATAACGACGTATGGTTATGAAGCTCCAAAGGATACAAAAGGAGAAGAACTTGAGGAGCATCAATGGACTGACGAGCAGCGCGATGAATTCATGACAAACAGTAAGGTTGAATCCCACCTTCTAAGTGTACTACCTACCCAAGATCTCGAAAGAGTCGGAAAATACAGAAGCGCAAAAGAACTTTGGGAAAAGTTCTTGAAGCTCTACGAAGAACCATTTGAAGCCGACTCCTCGATGGACACCGAGCCGTCGTCAGAAGAATCTGAGACAGAGGAAATTGTCGGGACAGCCCTAACAGCTGAATTCCACCCCGAGGACACAGAAAACTCATCCCAGATGAGTAAAGAGAGAGAGTCTTCGGAAGAAAGCAGATCAACAGGGGAGCATTAAAAGTCGACAAGGTAAGTTAGGTACGGTCTCCATCTCCTGACCAATTGCTTAATTCGGTTAAAATACTATCGAAAGATTTTTTCGAGTTAAAAGTTATATTATCGAAACATTTTTGTGAATTAGAAATTAAAAATAAAACAAAGAATAGTGAGTTTAAAGAAACTCTAGCAACAGATTGTCGATTAAAGAATCTCGACAAACTAACAAGAGAAAATGACATGTTAAAGGAACAAATACAATTTTCTGCATGTTCAAAATTTCCTACTTTAAATTTGAGAAATTATGACAAACTAAAATAGAAATTTAAACATCACTAACCTAAACTGTGAATTAGACTTAGCGCTTTCAGCAAGAAAATTAAACAGCTAATTTCCTTATGAGGCTTTGTCTAAGAAAGTGGTTGTTGCTCGAATAACCAAGAAGGCCTAGCGCCTTGCCACTGCCTGGAAGCCAAAATATTGAAATAAAATATTTAATTAACTTACTGATAAAGTATTGAAAGTAAATAATGCTTTAAAATATTTTTTTAAACATTTTTTAGAAAAAATTCTCAAAATTGTCTAAAAATTACTTAAGTTAGAATTTTCTTTTACTTAGAAAATTTTCTTGCTTAAAATTTTTACTTATTCTTAAAAATAATTTTTAGGAAAATTTTTTTAAAAAAATATTTGTTAAACATTTTTACTTAAAAATTTCTTTGAAAATTATTATAAATTTTTAGTAATATCGAAATAATTTTCAAAATTTTCTAAGTTTTAACGCTTAGATTTTTTTTGGAGCCCCATTTTTAGAAGACAACATGATGCATTGCACATCCAGTACATCTTCTATATACTGAGAATAATATGACCGATCTTCATCTAAAGCATTGGATGTAGGCTCTTTTAGTGGTTTATCTTCAAGCACGTACATTTTTCTCTCGTGTCTTAAGATAATTTTTAGTTTCCTATACCAATCCAGGTAGTTGGAACCGAGGAAGATATTCTCTTTCTCGAGAATGCTTCGCAGTGATAAGGTACTTGTGTTTACAATCTAAAATTTAAAGCAAAGTTTTAGTAATTGTTGAATATATTTAATAAAGGTCTTTTATAACTCCTATTATTTTATTTAAATCCAACAACCCCCATTGTTAGAATCAAAAATTGGTTGGTAACAATTCCTAATAAGACCAAAATCCTGAATCATTTAGAATGCATACGGCTGAGCTATACCTACATGCTACATTCATCAAGTAGGTCTTAACTTGCCAATCACAAACCTATATGATTTTCGGTATATTCTTGTTGAGCCTTATATTCTCAACACTTGCCCCTCAAATCAATTAACTTTATCTGAGCTAAACAAATCACCGAATTTGAGTTAAGTCGATCCACTAATAATTATGATAAATTATAGATGTTTTGACATAAGCCCACAGCTGAGCTGTACCGACTTATGTAAAACCTCTAACAATCATTATAGTTATTAGTGAAGGGCATTTAACAAATCTTGACTTTAATATATTTAAGGGATTTTATAATTATTAAAATGTCTCACCATGATTAACTTCTTGTGCATTTGCACAATCTCATTACGAGATTTATCTCCATTAATCCTTATAGTCTTTTAAGACAAATAGGACCTCAGAGATTTTAACATGTTAATATACTTATGTCATAAGTATTACTTTACAGGTTTTTAGACAAAATTCATTTCTATCATGAAATGTTACGACATATAACTTTAAATAAAGAAATTAAAATTTCTTTGAAATATCTCGAAACACTGATTCCTCAAATAAATTTTGAAGAATAGGCTTCGTATTATGTGATCCAACCACGAATTTGCTTTGATAAATCATTCCTCCCACGTATTATAATAAACTCTTCTTGAATGATAAATCATTCCTCCCATGGTCATGGATTTTGAGTCACTAATATCTCTATCAAGCGGCCGGATGTTAACTCATAATCTAAGAGAGCGATGAATTCTTTATTGACTCAACACTATTCTCTCTACTCTTTGTCATACACTCAACTATCATATTAATCACAATCCAATTACAGACTGCTTTTAACGGCGTTAAAGCATATAACTCCACGCATAAAATAAATGAAAGTCTCAAGTCAAAAGATCAATTACACTCGTTCATAAAAGGCAAGACCAATGATGCTTAATATGTGGTCTCCTCTTAATCGGGTCGTGTCCAGTGTACCTCTAAGCTCAAGGCATCCCCAAATACAACTTGGATATTCATCCCTCAGTCTATCTCGATCTAGTCATACTCAGCATTGATCTAGATATCCATGTCCCCTCTAAGTATCTACTCGATCAAGAACTATTTTCAAATTAATATAACCATTAATCTGTGAGACTTTATCATTAATCATATACATACAGAAAAATAAATAATTAATGATAAATAAAAAAATGTTTTGACATATAAATACACACACTAACATATTAGTATGGGGGCATCAGCTACAATCACCTCCTTCCATAATAATTAGCTGTTGGCCATCATTACTATCCACCAATTTATCAATAACACCATGATCACCTCCTTATGTAATGACTAGCCGTTTGTCATCATTGATCGCCTTCATTACTAGCCACTCAAAAACTAAGTCTCTGTCAAATTAAATCTTCACCTCTCATTCCCAATTTCCTCAAGCCTAACTCTCCAGTATCAAGCACCGCATGGTACCAAGTCCATGCCCCAAGCGCCAAGCACTACATTCTCCTCAGCCCGAGTGTCAAACCACATACATTCTCAAGCACTGGTACACCTCAAGCCCAAGCTCCTTCTATATTCCTCCTTCCAGGCTTAATCCGACTGACTAAACCTAAGTTAGCCCGGCCCATATCGTAGATTATTACGGGGTATCAATTACAATCTCACCTAGTTCAACTGTGATTTTATAAGCAACTCGCCTATTCAAGCAACCATCAATTGTTTTAGTTTAGATAAGCGGTTAAAAAAATATTAAAATGTTATATTTTTAAATAAAAGATTAAATTAGAATGACAAATTCATTAAGAAACAAGAAAATTGAATTTTTATTTCATACAAATTTAAATTTCTAACCATTAATTAAAATTACTAAATAATTATTAGTAAATCTTGGTCTGCTTTAGCCAACCCAAAACTTATTCGATTAAAGAGAATAAATCTAAGATACAAACTGAGTGGCACCATTCATTTGGTAGAAATTACATAGAACCAAATAGATCAAATTAAAATTTTATATTATAACATAAAAAATCGAAACAAAATTGAACTACAATTATCAGTTCCATTCAATTCTAATGTAAATTCACATCCAAATATTATAATTTTGTAATTTAAATATTAAACTTCAACACAAATTGTTCAAACATTACTTGTTCCTTTGCCTCTGGTACTTCTTTCAAGTGTAACTTTGTTGATGCCCATGGTGGTTCTTGTTCAAGTCTCAGATTCAGTAGCAAATTCTACCTTTGCAGGCGACCCATTCGACAAGTTCTCACCCTCTACAGACTCATGAAGAGAACCAATCTCCTACTCGTTCTTGATCGTTGCATCGATGACTACTGAAGACTCTTCAGCCTTCCGTGACTTCTCCTTCTCGAGCTCTTTCTTGACCAAAGGCGAGAATTGAGAGTCCAAGGATCTGGCAGCACCTAGCCATGCCAGAACAATCACTAGAAGTATGCCTCCCAAGTAAGGAGTTGAGTTTGCCAGAGACCCAAATGTCAAGATCATGAACTGCTGGATCAAGGCACCTCCGGATTTTCCCAAGGGGTTGCAGACAACATCAATGGCAGCCTTTCCTTTGACCTGTAATAAAAAGAATAGTAATAGAAATGATCACTAGGGTATCGATCAATGTGGTCATATGATAAACACAGTGCCGAACTGAGAAAGTTTTGATGTAGCACTGAGGCTACGTTTGCTCTACTACTCAAGTATTCTTTTCCTTCCATCCAAGTAAACCTATTTTAAGAACTTTTTCCTTTATCCTAAGATGGGTGCATTATACAGTAAATATGCACAACTTCAATAGAAAATGAACTGAGAATTTAAATCCAGATGGTTACAACATGTTCAAAAGTTAGCATTTTTATGATTAGACAAACTGCATAGAGCTCAACGAAGGAATAAGAATATGAGATGGTTATGTGATTCTCTTGTATCTTTAACAAATAGCAAGCAACATTAGAAGTGGTGAAAAGTAGATACTTCTAGGGAAAGAAGTTTCTTTACGAGTTATATTAGTGAAAAGTAGCTTGACCACAAGGTGTCCTCACACCACATTCAATGTGAAACTATTTCCTGGTCAGGGTTGGAGCGACAAGATTAAACCCTTATAACAGTGTCGTCATACGGATTTGAAGTCTGCCACATTGGAGGAAAGTCCTTGTCTAGGTTTTCAATAACATGGAATGTACTGTGTTCTTGGAAATGAGAGTGTAAATAGAATAAGGATTTGTGTTGCTTATTTTGGCTCATTGAATATAATTCTAATACGCGAAAGCCGAAAGCATGAATTTCTGCAATCGATAAAAGGAATAGCAAAGCATGATTAATAGCAAATGGAAATGCTGTTAGGATTAATATTCAAGGTCCATTTGTGCTTAAAATCCATAATAACTTTACTAAATACAATAACTATCAACTTATTCTTATTGTCACAGGTTAGGCACGAAGGAATCAACAGTAAAGATAAGTTCCGTAAATCTACAATCATTGTATCCGAATACTTTGTTTCATTTTGATGTTCATGAATAATTATTATGGCAGATGCAGATAAATGGAGAAATTATGCTAACCTTCATCTCTTCATCCATAGGAATGTAAGCCATTTCTTTGCAAGGATCAAACAAGCTGTATTTCGCACTCTTGCTGAATATGTTCTGTAATGCACCAACATAAACAGCTGCAAGCAAAGGAGTCATACCGAGACTTCCTAATACAGGAGCCAATGGGTCGCCAAACAGAATTAGCGAGAAGAACCCGACTCCTGTGAGCAGTAAGACTGTGGGAGTGATCATAGCCGCCACTCCCCATCCAAATTTCCGGAGAATCCATCTTCCGACCAACATCATTGTGAATGTTGCAATACCAGTAGCAGTTGAAAAATCACCCATGAAAGATGAGTATTCATTTGGACTAGGAAACTGTCAAATGGATACGTAGAAACAGTTTTAAGGTCAATACTCAACTATAGAGTGAATGACTAGTGATATAAAAGATGATTATGAAGATGGTCATGATGATACAAAAGTGTTACCTGTGCCTTGAGCTTTGATTTCCATGTGACTTCTACAAGGTTGATGCTTATACCATAAGCAACCACCAAGGTTGCGAGGTCTCTTACATATCGAGAGGACAGAAGAACTTTCAGGCTCTCATTCATACCTAGCTTTGGCTTCTCCTGCAATGAATTTATCCTCAGTAACTAGTGACACAAAAGGGAAGATTTTAATGAAGCACAGTAGTGTTTCTGGTGACATGAACCTTCTTCTTGCGTTCTGTTCTTGGAATAGATGGATCATTGACGACAAACTTATTCACACCCCAATAGATTCCACAAATTACAAGGCCAAGGAGAACAACAATGCTCATCATTCCTTTGAGTGAAATCGCCCAGCCATCGACGCCCGGTCCCAAATTCTTGCGCATGTTAGAGAAGAACTTGACTGTGCGTCCGGAGAAGATGAGGGCAATATTAGCTCCAAGTCCAAACAATGGGTAGAACTCTTTGGCTTCCTCAACAGTAGTAATCTGGAAATTTCAAGGCCTTAAATTAGGAAAAATATTTGAATTATGATAAACGTTTTGATGGAGAGACACAGGTTGACACCCAAAAGGGCTAAACTTGGTTATAAGGTAGATTAATGAAGTTCATCATGGAAAATTTGTCACCTGGTTGGCGAAACCCCAGAAGAGGACCGAGATGACCACACTTCCCCATAGTTCTGCCATGACATAGAACAAGCAGAAGCTCCAGATTCTCAGAATTGCGACGGGGCCAAGGAAGCTCGGACCGAGAGCCGCCAAGAGCCTGTCGGCAAGTGCAGTGGGATGGATGGCGTCACGCATGGGATACAATAGGAACGCAAAGGCTCCGAAGAAGGCGATGAAGGGCATAATCACGGTGTAGAAAAGAGCCTCCTTTGAGAGCACGTTCGACAGCTTGGTGTACAGCAGCATGAACCCCACGGCCATGGGCAAGTTCACCCAGGTCTTCAAGAAGGGTATGATCTCGGCGCTGCTCCCTTTGGCCGTCACCACCAGTACATCTTTGGTGTCCCTCAGAATGGTATAATTGAATAGAATACAGAAGAACATCATCCCAAGCGGGACTATTTTCTTGAGCGTGGATAACTCGATGCCCAGGAACTTGGGGTTGTCCTTTCCCTCGACGACTCCAGCTCCGTCGGCCGGAATCGCGGCGCTTGCCCTAAAAACCGGAACTTTCCTCCGTTTCGCGGCGACCACTGGGTAAAGGAGCAGCCTTTCGGTATTCTCTGCAGCGATCGAGGTGGGTCTATCCTGGGACGCGAAGCCATGGTAGGCGCGGAGGGCGGGGGAGGGGAAGCGGCCGCGGAGGGAAGGGAGAGGATGGAAAGCGCGAGGTTGAGATTGGGAAGGGAGGGAAAAAGGGGGTTTCAAGGAGATGACTCTCTCCATGTCTCCAAGCGGCGATGGAGTTCTCTGCTAGCTCAGGTGAGGAAGAAGCTACGGAGAAGGAGAGACTCGACCTCAATGGGCAGCGACGAAAGGGCGCAATGGCGGAGCAGCTACGGCGACGCTGATAGAAAAGCTGCAATTTTTTATTGGGTGAAAACTTTGGTTTTTTTTGAATTTTGACCTGGATTCCTCGAAATACGAATATATTGATTTCTTTCCATTTATAGGTATACCCAACGGGGTTTGACTTCGTTTCGTGAAATGAGAGTCCAAGTGAGCTGGTGTTTTATTAGAGAAAAAAAAAAAATACATTCAGTATCTTAATATTTTTATTAGAGTATTTACTATAGTTGCAGCTCTCAGAGCAGGGGCGGATTCAGAGGAGGAGCGACATCGATGATCACTCCTTTATTGGTAATGGAATCCCTAATAGTATGGAGTTCCATCGGTGGAGATAGAAGATACTGCCCCTTGTTCCACTTAAAAATCATCCCTCCATGCTTAAATTCCTGGATCTGCCACTGTCTCCGAGGATTCCTTGGTTATTACATTCATGAGTGGAGTTTTGAAATATTTGTGATGGAAAATCTCTTTTATCGTCTAACCAATTGATTACTATATCTTTCTCAATCTCAATAATCATGTTGTGCAAATAATACAGATGTATATGATATCATTCAAATGATCATTGTATCAAAATCGTCATGAACCTCTTATCATTGCCCATCGTGATTGAAGCACCCCAAATACCCTCTCGACATCCTTTTTCGAGGCCTCCTGTCGTTTCTTAAATATTTTTTGTAGGGATCATAGGGACACGGAAAGCTCTTGACGAAAGTAGTTCATTCTGAATAGATCTCATTGGTCATATAGTATCCTTTTGTATACTATGTATTGTTAATCGTAAAATTAACCTCGGATGCATTTCCTTGTAAGATGTTGTTGAATAAAGATGATTTGTTAAACACGTTAATATCATTGCTGACCCTGTAATCCTAAAAAAGGCATGTCATATCCACAAGTCCGAAAATGCGATGGCTTCAAGCACAATTGTTGAGATGTCATGATCCCCCCGTGTAAACTGACCTTTCCAAGCGACGAGACAATTTTTCCATTACCAATACATATAATCAAGACCACCAACATGCCAGGAAAGTCATGTCTTTGCTCATGCAATTCAAGTAAGTGTTGGATATTAGCAGCATTAGGTCTGCTCAAATATTAGGCTCCAAACATTTCAATTAACATCGACAGAAGTTGAATAAACATTGAATGGTAGTTGTTTCAGCAATCCATAGGTACTGATCATAATGATCAGCAAGGACTTCATACGCCAATTAACGGATAGTCGCTGTATATTTCTAAAGTGGCGACAAACTTTTTTTCCCCCGTTGCATCTACCTTCCATTGAAAATATTCTAAATAATTTTTCATGGCATCGACTATACAAAGGAATAACCTTTTTTGCATTCAGAATCGATGTCGAAATATGCCATCAGGATATATCGAATCATCAGATAAGTAATCATTGAAAAGACGAGCATGTCCAACTTCACGATTCCGATCAAATACCTTCTCCTTTGTATTCTACCAGAAGAACTTTGAGTTCTTTGATGTACCATTTGTCGTTGTTCATATAACCGGAGTATTCTTTGTTCATCTATATCCTCTGCATCTTCTGCCAATTTATTTCTCCAGAATTCATGGAGCATAGATCGATCTGGATTTTAAGTCATTTGAAATAAATCAAGATATTTTTATAGTTGAAAGAAATAGAGAGTTGAGAAATAAGAAGTGGAAAGTGAATAGCGATGAGAAGAATGAAAAAAATAAAATCGATTATATATTAGCTAATTTTATTAGCTCTTATCTTTTTTTAACAACAACAACAACCCAACCTTTTTTCACTAGATGGGGTCGACTTCTTATCTTTTTTTAACAAATATTAAAAAATATTTTAATATAAAAAATTTTAAAAATAAGTTGAACAGGCGACTCTATAACCAAAGAGTCGTTTCTTCAATTAAATAGAAAAACCTCCCTCCACTTTGGGAGAAAAGTTTTTCAACCTTATTTCACAATAGAGCTCCAACTATAGAGGCTCTTACATCTCTTTAACTCCCTCCTTTTAAAAATTTCTTAGATCTTACTAATAACTTTTTATAACCACGGTCCATTTATTTATTTTTATTTATACTTTTACTTATTTTTATTTATAATTTTATTTATTATATATAATATTAATTAATATTTTATTTTAATATTTATAATTATCGGAGTATTTTTAATTTTATATATTTATTTATATAAACATAATAATTAGATAAAAATAAATAAATATTTAACAAAAATATAAATAAATAAATTAATTAATTAATAGGAAAGCAGTCTCACGCTGTCTGTCAAAGACGAAGGTTGCCCTGGGCTCCAGTCCAATCCAATTTTATGTGCCTCCCCCTTCAGCAGATGTGTATCGGATAGAACACCACGCGGGGTAAGCACGGATGTGGTGGTCGTTTTGCACCAATAATGCGTATGTCAGTTGGAGCTTCTTGCACCGCTTCACAGCGGACTCCTCGATTCTCTCCTGATGTGGATGCTAGGGCCAGCGAAGAGGACAAAGGAGCCTTGATGGGATCCTGATCACGCCATCAACTATGGTCTTGAATAGAGAGCTTGTTAGAACGAGGAGTGTCGTGACTACATACAGTCATTTTAGCGAAGAGCAACTGAGATCAACAGAATGGAGGAGTCCTGACCGAACGGCTACCCCACTTGACCAAGCAACGGGACCTGACCATCAATGGAACGGAGTCCTAACTGAGCGGCTACCCTACTCGGCCAAGCAACGGGACATGACCATCGACAGAGCAGAGGTGTCCTGGCCGAGTAGCTACCCTGCTCGACCAAGCAGCTGGACCATTGTCGTATCCCCTGATATCCTTCTGAGAGATAGTGTAGCTAACACGAGCTATGGTCGGTAGGCAGATCGTACGGTGAAAGCTTCTATTGTCTTGTCATGAATATGCATGTCCTATTAAGGTATAGTGTTAGAGGTGCCTTCTTGACAGGTCACTTCATAGGACATATTGGAGAATATGTTCATGTCTCAAGGAGCGTGCACATCGTCCACCAGGGCGCTATATAAAGGGGGATCCATCATCGGTGGAGGTATGCAAGATTCATTATTTGCGCTAGAGTTACTGTTGTTCCACTTTCTTCCATTATTCGGTAACTGACTTGAGTGTCAAAGGGCCAACATTGGGGGCCCCTTCCCTGGCTCGGCACTGACGTTACTTGTTTTGCAGAGAAGAGCGAGGTCTACAGCCGGTCAGCGAAGCTGCCACATCCCCAGCTTTCCACCTTTCCGCTTTCGAACAGGATCATTTTTGCGCTGTCTGTGGGAACGTAGCTTGCATCTGAACGAGAAGATGGAGGACGCTGGACGATTTGCCAAGGTGATGTTGATGCAAGAGGAGCTCGACATGCTAATACAAGTCCGAGCGGCCAAAATAGTGGAGCAACAACAACAAGCGCTGGTTGAGCGTCATGCTCAAGAGCCAGTAGCATCAGGCATGGGTCATCAGGCTGAACCCGGAGACCGAGCGGACCAAATATCCGCTTGATGAAAGAACAAGAAGTTGATCGACACGTATGGGGAAGCACCTAATGCGCCAATCCCCTTTCACCGCGCGTTGTTCCGGAGTCCATTAGAAGAATCGGGCCGAGCGGACAAGGACCGGGGATTTTCCTGTGATGATGCACCTGTTCGGGACGCAAGGAAAGGGAAGGCGCCAAGGGACGACGATTCGCTCGAGCTGATCAATCAATAATTTTCGCAAGGGATTCTGAACGACCCTCTGCCCCAGCATTACACTTCGCTGGCGATCGGAGAATACAACGGAACTATCGACTTAGACGACCATCTTGCCAAATTTGATAATGCGGTCACATTCCACCAGTACACCGACGGGGTAAAGTGTCAGGTCTTCCTCACCACCCTCTTCGGATCAACGCAACGTTGGTTCAAGAGACTGTCGATCGGCTCCATCCACAACTTCAAGGACTTCCGAGCGACATTCCTTCATCACTTCGCTATCAACCCACTACTAGAATAAAGACCTATTATGACCTATTGGCTCGCAAGGTGCTGCAAGCGAGGCAGTGAGGCAACGAGGCAAGGAGCAAGAAGCAAGATCTCTCCTCGCCAGGTAACTGTAAATTTTTTTCTTGTTTAGTAAATACCTCCGTTGCTGACGAAGAGGTAGAAAGCGCAGACCGCCGAGGCAAGGAGGCGTGATCGCTCCACACCGAGCAACGAGCGACCACCTCGCGGTTGGTCGGCTCACAAGCTGCTGCACGTGAGGTGACGAGGAAAGGAGCAAGAAGCAAGATCTCTGCTCGCTAGGTAATTGTAATTTTTTTTTCTTATTTAGTAAATAGTTCTGTTGCTAGCGAAGATACAGCAAGTGCCAACCACCGAGGCAAGGAGGGGAGATCGCTCCTCGCCAGGCAATGAGCCACCACCTCGCGATCGATCGTCTTGCAAGCTACTACAAACGAGGCAACGAGCAAGAAGCAAGATCTCTGCTCGCCAGGTAATTATAAACCTTTTTGGCATTTGATTGAGATTGTTGCAGCTAGTGTCAGACATTCAACATGATTATTTGGGGTAGTCGAAGAGGTGGCAGCACTGAAGGATAGTGAAAGAAAGAGCAAGACTATTAAATAGGGTAAGCATAGAAAGAATCTGGTATGAATCATGCTGTTAGTATTGTTTCATTTTAGCTTCTGCACAAACTTAATTTGTTTTAGCTATTCCACACTTTATTCTTGCCACGCACACACTTGCTACAAGCATTGAATTTGAATTGTTGTAAACAAGAATTTTAATTATCTATCAACCCTCTAGTCAACCATTCAAAACCTTCAAAAGAGACTTAGTGTGAGACCCTTTTAGATCAAGTCCAATCAATTTGGAGTGCAGTCAAGTGTTAAATGGTGGCTTAGAACTTTTCCCATCAGAATGTAGTTTGTTTCTATTCAATTACTAAAAGTTCATATGTGCTATTAGTTCCAAAATCTTCAATAAAAGAATTTAGCTCTGATAGTCGCTGATCAATTCCTTGTAGAATGTTGCCAATCAGAATCTTCATCTAATACCATCAGAAAATGATAAGAGAGGAAAAACATTCATTGAAATATTTGAAACTTTTTTAAATAGATGATAGACCTGGATAATCATTCTAAAATTGGAAATAGGTTTGTAATAATATCCAAATATTTTATTTAACAGGTGAATGTTGACTGTAAGATGAAACAAAGCCTTATAGAATGAAAAGAAATATTTTGATCTCAAGGTTACAAGATAAAAGGAAAAATCTACCTGAATTTCTGAAAGTACACAACCATGCAGGGCCATAACCATAAAGGCACAATGCCTGAGTGCACCACTAACTCTAACATAGGAGCTCCAAGGATACCGCCACTTCTTATAAAGACCATGTGGGGGCTCCCAGCCAGCAAAACCTAACTGCAAAGTTACATGGAAAATATTCAATTGCTTTCAATTCCTAGAGAGGTTTTAAGTTTTACTTAGGAAGGGGAAAAGCTATAGTGTTGTTTAAGGCATGCAAATTGCCCCCCCCCCCCCCCCCGTCAATGCACACCCCCTCCACCTCCCCTCTCTCCCCCGCCAAAAAGACGCATGTAACCTTCTTTTTATTTTTTTATTTTTTTTTAACTCATACTTACATATTCATACTTATATATTTTTAATTTTTAATTAATTTTATTTAAAAAAATTTTTTATTCATACTTATATATTTTAAAATTTTTATTTAGTTTTATTTTTAAAATTAATTTTATTTTTTATTTTTTTCATTCATACTTATATATTTTAAAATTTTTATTTAGTTTTATTTTTAATTTTTTTCATTCATACTTATATATTTTAAAATTTTTATTTAGTTTATATATTTTAAAATTTTT